>NW_022261985.1:15928282-16093282 GCF_002021735.2 Oncorhynchus kisutch | reverse complement strand
TCTATAGGGGCCATCTGGAAGGGCTCTATAGGGGCCATCTGGAAGGGCTCTATAGGGGCCATCTGGAAGGGCTCTATAGGGGCCATCTGGAAGGGCTCTATAGTGGCCATCTGGAAGGGCTCTATAGGGGCCATCTGGAAGGGCTCTATAGGGGCCATCTGGAAGGGCTCTATAGGGGCCATCTGGAAGGGCTCTATAGGGGCCATCTGGAAGGGCTCTATAGGGGCCATCTGGAAGGGCTCTATAGGGGCCATCTGGAAGGGCTCTATAGGGGCCATCTGGAAGGGCTCTATAGGGGCCATCTGGAAGGGCTCTATAGGGGCCATCTGGAAGGGCTCTATAGGGGGCCATCTGGAAGGGCTCTATAGGGGCCATCTGGAAGGGCTCTATAGGGGCCATCTGGAAGGGCTCTATAGGGGCCATCTGGAAGGGCTCTATAGGGGCCATCTGGAAGGGCTCTATAGGGGCCATCTGGAAGGGCTCTATAGGGGCCATCTGGAAGGGCTCTATAGGGGCCATCTGGAAGGGCTCTATAGTGGCCATCTGGAAGGGCTCTATAGGGGCCATCTGGAAGGGCTCTATAGGGGCCATCTGGAAGGGCTCTATAGGGGCCATCTGGAAGGGCTCTATAGGGGCCATCTGGAAGGGCTCTATAGTGGCCATCTGGAAGGGCTCTATAGGGGCCATCTGGAAGGGCTCTATAGTGGCCATCTGGAAGGGCTCTATAGTGGCCATCTGGAAGGGCTCTATAGTGGCCATCTGGAAGGGCTCTATAGGGGCCATCTGGAAGGGCTCTATAGGGGCCATCTGGAAGGGCTCTATAGGGGCCATCTGGAAGGACCATAGGGCTCTATAGGGGGCCATCTGGAAGGGCTCTATAGGGGCCATCTGGAAGGGCTCTATAGTGGCCATCTGGAAGGGCTCTATAGTGGCCATCTGGAAGGGCTCTATAGGGGCCATCTGGAAGGGCTCTATAGGGGGCCATCTGGAAGGGCTCTATAGGGGCCATCTGGAAGGGCTCTATAGGGGCCATCTGGAAGGGCTCTATAGGGGGCCATCTGGAAGGGCTCTATAGGGGCCATCTGGAAGGGCTCTATAGTGGCCATCTGGAAGGGCTCTATAGTGGCCATCTGGAAGGGCTCTATAGGGGCCATCTGGAAGGGCTCTATAGGGGCCATCTGGAAGGGCTCTATAGGGGCCATCTGGAAGGGCTCTATAGGGGCCATCTGGAAGGGCTCTATAGGGGCCATCTGGAAGGGCTCTATAGGGGGCCATCTGGAAGGGCTCTATAGGGGCCATCTGGAAGGGCTCTATAGGGGCCATCTGGAAGGGCTCTATAGGGGCCATCTGGAAGGGCTCTATAGGGGCCATCTGGAAGGGCTCTATAGGGGCCATCTGGAAGGGCTCTATAGGGGCCATCTGGAAGGGCTCTATAGGGGGCCATCTGGAAGGGCTCTATAGGGGCCATCTGGAAGGGCTCTATAGGGGCCATCTGGAAGGGCTCTATAGGGGGCCATCTGGAAGGGCTCTATAGGGGGCCATCTGGAAGGGCTCTATAGGGGCCATCTGGAAGGGCTCTATAGTGGCCATCTGGAAGGGCTCTATAGTGGCCATCTGGAAGGACCATAGGGCTCTATAGGGGCCATCTGGAAGGGCTCTATAGGGGCCATCTGGAAGGGCTCTATAGGGGGCCATCTGGAAGGGCTCTATAGGGGCCATCTGGAAGGGCTCTATAGGGGCCATCTGGAAGGGCTCTATAGTGGCCATCTGGAAGGGCTCTATAGGGGGCCATCTGGAAGGGCTCTATAGGGGCCATCTGGAAGGGCTCTATAGGGGCCATCTGGTAGGGCTCTATAGGGGCCATCTGGAAGGACTCTATAGGGGCCATCTGGAAGGGCTCTATAGGGGCCATCTGGAAGGGCTCTATAGGGGCCATCTGGAAGGGCTCTATAGGTGCCATCTGGAAGGGCTCTATAGGGGCCATCTGGAAGGGCTCTATAGGGGCCATCTGGAAGGGCTCTATAGGGGCCATCTGGAAGGGCTCTATAGGGGCCATCTGGAAGGGCTCTATAGGGGCCATCTGGAAGGGCTCTATAGTGGCCATCTGGAAGGGCTCTATAGGGGCCATCTGGAAGGGCTCTATAGTGGCCATCTGGAAGGGCTCTATAGGGGCCATCTGGAAGGGCTCTATAGTGGCCATCTGGAAGGGCTCTATAGGGGGCCATCTGGAAGGGCTCTATAGGGGCCATCTGGAAGGGCTCTATAGGGGCCATCTGGTAGGGCTCTATAGGGGCCATCTGGAAGGACTCTATAGGGGCCATCTGGAAGGGCTCTATAGGGGCCATCTGGAAGGGCTCTATAGGGGCCATCTGGAAGGGCTCTATAGGTGCCATCTGGAAGGGCTCTATAGGGGCCATCTGGAAGGGCTCTATAGGGGCCATCTGGAAGGGCTCTATAGGGGCCATCTGGAAGGGCTCTATAGGGGCCATCTGGAAGGGCTCTATAGGGGCCATCTGGAAGGGCTCTATAGGGGCCATCTGGAAGGGCTCTATAGGGGCCATCTGGAAGGGCTCTATAGGGGCCATCTGGAAGGGCTCTATAGGGGCCATCTGGAAGGGCTCTATAGGGGCCATCTGGAAGGGCTCTATAGTGGCCATCTGGAAGGGCTCTATAGTGGCCATCTGGAAGGGCTCTATAGGGGCCATCTGGAAGGGCTCTATAGGGGCCATCTGGAAGGGCTCTATAGTGGCCATCTGGAAGGGCTCTATAGTGGCCATCTGGAAGGGCTCTATAGGGGGCCATCTGGAAGGGCTCTATAGTGGCCATCTGGAAGGGCTCTATAGTGGCCATCTGGAAGGGCTCTATAGGGGCCATCTGGAAGGGCTCTATAGGGGCCATCTGGAAGGGCTCTATAGGGGGCCATCTGGAAGGGCTCTATAGTGGCCATCTGGAAGGGCTCTATAGTGGCCATCTGGAAGGGCTCTATAGGGGCCATCTGGAAGGGCTCTATAGGGGCCATCTGGAAGGGCTCTATAGGGGCCATCTGGAAGGGCTCTATAGGGGGCCATCTGGAAGGGCTCTATAGGGGCCATCTGGAAGGGCTCTATAGTGGCCATCTGGAAGGGCTCTATAGGGGGCCATCTGGAAGGGCTCTATAGGGGCCATCTGGAAGGGCTCTATAGGGGCCATCTGGAAGGGCTCTATAGTGGCCATCTGGAAGGGCTCTATAGGGGCCATCTGGAAGGGCTCTATAGTGGCCATCTGGAAGGGCTCTATAGGGGGCCATCTGGAAGGGCTCTATAGGGGCCATCTGGAAGGGCTCTATAGGGGCCATCTGGAAGGGCTCTATAGGGGCCATCTGGAAGGGCTCTATAGGGGCCATCTGGAAGGGCTCTATAGGGGGCCATCTGGAAGGGCTCTATAGGGGCCATCTGGAAGGGCTCTATAGTGGCCATCTGGAAGGGCTCTATAGGGGCCATCTGGAAGGGCTCTATAGGGGCCATCTGGAAGGGCTCTATAGGGGCCATCTGGAAGGGCTCTATAGTGGCCATCTGGAAGGGCTCTATAGGGGCCATCTGGAAGGGCTCTATAGTGGCCATCTGGAAGGGCTCTATAGGGGGCCATCTGGAAGGGCTCTATAGGGGCCATCTGGAAGGGCTCTATAGGGGGCCATCTGGAAGGGCTCTATAGGGGCCATCTGGAAGGGCTCTATAGGGGCCATCTGGAAGGGCTCTATAGTGGCCATCTGGAAGGGCTCTATAGGGGCCATCTGGAAGGGCTCTATAGGGGCCATCTGGAAGGGCTCTATAGGGGGCCATCTGGAAGGGCTCTATAGTGGCCATCTGGAAGGGCTCTATAGGGGCCATCTGGAAGGGCTCTATAGGGGCCATCTGGAAGGGCTCTATAGGGGCCATCTGGAAGGGCTCTATAGGGGCCATCTGGAAGGGCTCTATAGGGGCCATCTGGAAGGGCTCTATAGGGGGCCATCTGGAAGGGCTCTATAGGGGCCATCTGGAAGGCAGTCTTTGCCATAGCTATATGTTTGATCCATCTCTGCTTATCATTATTGATTGGTCTCCCCCCTGATTGATCGGTATATTGCTCCCCTCTGCAGCCACCCTGAAGATGAACCAGCAGGTGGACACAGTGAGGAAACTGTCGCTGAAACCCTCCACATATGTGACTGACCAGTGGACAGGTTAGTGTGACTGACCAGTGGACAGGTTAGTGTGACTGACCAGTGGACAGGTTAGTGTGTGTCTGGTGACTGACCAGTGTACAGGTTAGTGTGACTGACCAGTGGACAGGTTAGTGTGTCTGGTGACTGACCAGTGGACAGGTTAGTGTGACTGACCAGTGGACAGGTTAGTGTGACTGACTAGTGGACAGGTTGGTGTGACTGACCAGTGGACAGGTTAGTGTGTGTCTGGTGACTGATGAGTAGACAGGTTAGTGTGTGTCTGGTGACTGACCAGTGGACAGGTTAGTGTGACTGACCAGTGGACAGGTTAGTGTGACTGACCAGTGGACAGGTTGGTGACTGACCAGTGGACAGGTTAGTGTGACTGACCAGTGGACAGGTTAGTGTGACTGACCAGTGGACAGGTTAGTGTGACTGACCAGTGGACAGGTTGGTGACTGACCAGTGGACAGGTTAGTGTGACTGACCAGTGGACAGGTTAGTGTGTCTGGTGACTGACCATTGGACAGGTTAATGTGTCTGGTGACTGACCAGTGGACAGGTTAGTGTGACTGACCAGTGGACAGGTTAGTGTGACTGACCAGTGGACAGGTTAGTGTGACTGACCAGTGGACAGGTTAGTGTGACTGACCAGTGGACAGGTTAGTGTGACTGACCAGTGGACAGGTTAGTGTGACTGACCAGTGGACAGGTTAGTGTGTGTCTGGTGACTGAGCAGTGGACAGGTTAGTGTGACTGACCAGTGGACAGGTTAGTGTGTGTTAATCTACAGTTGGTAGTGTCTGTTCTGTCTGTTCTGTTCCAGGTGATAGTGTCTGTTCTGTCTGTCCTGTTCCAGGTGACAGTGTCTGTTCTGTCTGTCCTGTTCCAGGTGATAGTGTCTGTTCTGTCTGTCCTGTTCCAGGTGATAGTGTCTGTTCTGTCTGTCCTGTTCCAGGTGATAGTGTCTGTTCTGTTCCAGGTGATAGTGTCTGTTCTGTTCCAGGTGATAGTGTCTGTTCTGTTAAAGGTGATAGTGTCTGTCCTGTTCCAGGTGATAGTGTCTGTCCTGTTCCAGGTGATAGTGTCTGTCCTGTTCCAGGTGATAGTGTCTGTCCTGTTCCAGGTGATAGTGTCTGTCCTGTTCCAGGTGATAGTGTCTGTTCTGTTCCAGGTGATAGTGTCTGTTCTGTTCCAGGTGACAGTGTCTGTTCTGTTCCAGGTGATAGTGTCTGTTCTGTTCCAGGTGATAGTGTCTGTTCTGTTCCAGGTGATAGTGTCTGTTCTGTCTGCCCTGTTCCAGGTGACAGTGTCTGTTCTGTCTGTCCTGTTCCAGGTGACAGTGTCTGTTCTGTCTGTCCTGTTCCAGGTGATAGTGTCTGTTCTGTCTGTCCTGTTCCAGGTGATAGTGTCTGTTCTGTCTGTCCTGTTCCAGGTGATAATGTCTGTTCTGTCTGTTCTGTTCCAGGTGATAGTGTCTGTTCTGTTCCAGGTGATAGTGTCTGTTCTGTCTGTCCTGTTCCAGGTGATAGTGTCTGTTCTGTCTGTCCTGTTCCAGGTGATAGTGTCGGTTCTGTTCCAGGTGTGTCTGTTCTGTTCCAGGGGGTAGTGTCTGTTCTGTCTGCCCTGTTCCAGGTGACAGTGTCTGTCCTATTCCAGGTGATAGTGTCTGTCCTGTTCCAGGTGATAGTGTCGGTTCTGTTCCAGGTGATAGTGTCTGTTCTGTCTGCCCTGTTCCAGGTGATAGTGTCTGTTCTGTCTGTCCTGTTCCAGGTGACAGTGTCTGTTCTGTGTGTTGATCCACAGGTGATAGTGTCTGTTCTGTCTGCCCTGTTCCAGGTGATAGTGTCGGTTCTGTTCCAGGTGATAGTGTCTGTTCTGTCTGCCCTGTTCCAGGGGACAGTGTCTGTCCTGTTCCAGGTGATAGTGTCTGTCCTGTTCCAGGTGATAGTGTCGGTTCTGTTCCAGGTGATAGTGTCTGTTCTGTCTGCCCTGTTCCAGGTGATAGTGTCTGTTCTGTCTGTCCTGTTCCAGGTGACAGTGTCTGTTCTGTGTGTTGATCCACAGGTGATAGTGTCTGTTCTGTCTGCCCTGTTCCAGGTGATAGTGTCTGTCCTGTTCCAGGTGATAGTGTCTGTTCTGTCTGTCCTGTTCCAGGTGATAGTGTCTGTTCTGTCTGTCCTGTTCCAGGTGATAGTGTCTGTCCTGTTCCAGGTGATAGTGTCTGTCCTGTTCCAGGTGATAGTGTCTGTTCTGTCCCAGCTGATAGTGTCTGTTCTGTCTGTCCTGTTCCAGGTGATAGTGTCTGTTCTGTCTGTCCTGTTCCAGGTGACAGTGTCTGTTCTGTGTGTTGATCCACAGGTGACAGTGCAGCGGCAGTCTACACAGAGCTGAGGAAGTTGTCCCGGGTCTTCAAAGACCAGCTGGTGTATCCTCTGATAGCTTCAGCCAGAGAAGGTACTGGGATGTAGATATATAGTACTGGGATGTAGATATATAGTACTGGGATGTAGATATATAATACTGTTATTAAATAAATAGTACTGGGATGTAGATATATAGTACTGGGATGTAGAGATATAGTACTGTTATTAAATATATAGTACTAGGATGTAGATATATAATACTGTTATTAAATAAATAGTACTGGGATGTAGATATATAGTACTGGGATGTAGAGATATAGTACTGTTATTAAATATATAGTACTAGGATGTAGATATATAATACTGTTATTAAATATATAGTACTGGGATGTAGATATATATAGTACTGGGATGTAGAGATATAGTACTGTTATTAAATAAATAGTACTGGGATGTAGATATATAGTACTGGGATGTAGAGATATAGTACTGTTATTAAATATATAGTACTAGGATGTAGATATATAATACTGTTATTAAATATATAGTACTAGGATGTAGATATATAATACTGTTATTAAATAAATAGTACTAGGATGTAGATATATAGTACTGTTATTAAATATATAGTACTGGGATGTAGATATATAATACTGTTATTAAATAAATAGTACTGGGATGTAGATATATAGTACTGGGATGTAGAGATATAGTACTAGGATGTAGATATATAGTACTGTTATTAAATATATAGTACTGGGATGTAGATATATAGTACTGGGATGTAGATATATAGTACTGGGATGTAGATATATAGTACTGTTATTAAATATATAGTACTGGGATGTAGATATATAATACTGTTATTAAATAAATAGTACTGGGATGTAGATATATAGTACTGGGATGTAGAGATATAGTACTGGGATGTAGGTATATAGTACTGTTATTAAATATATAGTACTGGGATGTAGATATATAGTACTGGGATGTAGATATATAGTACTGGGATGTAGCTATATAGTACTGTTATTAAATAAATAGTACTGGGATGTAGATATATAGTACTGGGATGTAGAAATATAGTACTGGGATGTAGATATATATATATAGTACTGGCGATGTAGATATATAGTACTGTTATTAAATATATAGTACTGTTATTAAATAAATAGTACTGGGAGGTAGATACAGTGGGGATAACTAGTATTTGATACACTGCTGATTTTGCAGGTTTTCCTACTTACAAAGCATGTAGAGGTCTGTAATTTTTATCATAGGTACACTTCAACTGTGAGAGACGGAATCTAAAACAAAAATCCAGAAAATCACAGTGTATGATTTTTAAGTAATTCATTTGCATTTTATTGCATAACATAAGGATTTCTGTTTTAGATTCCATCTCTCACAGTTGAAGTGTACCTATGATAAAAATTACAGACCTCTACATACTTTGTAAGTAGGAAACACTGCCGGTTTTGCAGGTTATCAAATACTTGTTCTCCCCACTGTATGTAGGACTGTTATTAAGTAATAAATGGTACTGTGAAGTAGATATGTAGTACTGTTATTAAGAAGGAAATATCTGGAACTATGACATTGGTCTCAGATCTCACTGAAATAATTTAAAATCATTGAATAGCAAATGTTAATGACCAATGTGTCAAATCCATTACTCCCTGTCTCCCCCTGTTGTCTGGTGATGGTATAACAGCCATGATCCTGCCAGCAGTGTTGTAACTCTCTGTCTCCCCCTGTTGTCTGGTGGTGGTATAACAGCCATGGCCCTGCCAGCAGTGTTGTAACTCTCTGTCTCCCCCTGTTGTCTGGTGGTGGTATAACAGCCATGGCCCTGCCAGCAGTGTTGTAACTCTCTGTCTCCCCCTGTTGTCTGGTGGTGGTATAACAGCCATGGCCCTGCCAGCAGTGTTTGGCCTGCCAGTCCTTCCTCCAGAGCTGTTACTGAGGGTGCTGAGACTGCTGGATGTCTCCTCTCTCCTGGCCCTCTCCTCGGTCAACAGACACCTCCACCAGACCACCACAGACCCGGCCCTCTGGAGACACCTCTACCGCAGAGACTTCCGAGGTAGGACAAACGCACACACACACAAACACACACACACACACACACGGATATATTTATAAACACACATAAAAGACAGGCGGTTTCTGGTCTGTCTGGAGGGTCTCTGGTCTGTCTGGTCTCTGGTCTGTCTGGAGGGTCTCTGGTCTGTCTGGAGGGTCTCCGGTCTGTCTGGAGGGTCTCCGGTCTGTCTGGAGGGTCTCCGGTCTGTCTGGAAGGTCTCTGGTCTGTCTGGAGGGTCTCTGGTCTGTCTGGAGGGTCTCCGGCCTGTCTGGAGGTCTATCTGGAGGGTCTCTCTCCAGAGTGTCTGTTAAATGACGTGTCGGTGTCTGTATTAAAGATATGTTAGATTCTACATGTCAGAGCAGAACTAGGTCTGTTCTCCTGAGACGTGTCGGTATTAAAGATATGTTAGATTCTACATGTCAGAGCAGAACTAGGTCTGTTCTCCTGAGACGTGTCTGTATTAAATAAATGTTAGTTATTGAGTGCATATTGTGTGATGGAGATTGTTATTTGACTGTTGCAGACGGCCAAGACCACAGCAGAGCCAGAGACACTCAGTGGAGAGAGGTGAGTCAGGTCCCAGTATTCTATATATTGACTGTGTAGACGGACAAGACCACAGCAGAGACACTCAGTGGAGAGAGGTGAGTCAGGTCCCAGTATTCTATATATTGACTGTGTAGACGGACAAGACCACAGCAGAGACACTCAGTGGAGAGAGGTGAGTCAGGTCCCAGTATTCTATATATTGACTGTGTAGACGGCCAAGACCACAGCAGAGACACTCAGTGGAGAGAGGTGAGTCAGGTCCCAGTATTCTATATATTGACTGTGTAGACGGACAAGACCACAGCAGAGACACTCAGTGGAGAGAGGTGAGTCAGGTCCCAGTATTCTATATATTGACTGTGCACTTTGAACACATACAATCTGACGTCCCTGAAACCCCGGCTGACATCAGAGTAACATGCTGTCTCATCAGTATCTGTTCCTGTTTACAACAGATGGATATAGTAGTGCACTATGTAGGGAATAGGGCTCTGGTCTATAGTAGTGCACTATATAGGGAATAGGGCTCTAGTCTATAGTAGTGTACTATATAGGGAATAGGGCTCTGGTCTATAGTAGTGCACTATGTAGGGAATAGGGCTCTGGTCTAAAGTAGTGTACTATATAGGGAATAGGGCTCTGGTCTATAGTAGTGCACTATGTAGGGAATAGGGCTCTGGTCTAAAGCAGTGTACTATATAGGGAATAGGGCTCTGGTCTATAGTAGTGCACTATGTAGGGAATGGGGCTCTGGTCTAAAGTAGTGCACTACATAGGGTTCTGGTCTAAAGTAGTGCACTACATAGGGTTCTGGTCTAAAGTAGTGCACTACATAGGGTTCTGGTCTAAAGTAGTGCACTATGTAGTGTTCTGGTCTAAAGTAGTGCACTACATAGGGTTCTGGTCTAAAGTAGTGTACTATATAGGGTTCTGGTCTAAAGTAGTGTGCTATATAGGGAATAGGGCTCTGGTCTAAAGTAGTGTACTATATAGGAAATAGGGTTCTAGTCTAAAGTAGTGTACTATATAGGGAATAGGGCTCTGGTCTAAAGTAGTGGACTATATAGGAAATAGGGTTCTAGTCTAAAGTAGTGTACTATATAGGGAATAGGGCTCTGGTCTAAAGTAGTGCACTATATAGGGAATAGGGCTCTGGTCTAAAGTAGTGCACTATATAGGGAATAGAGCTCTGGTCTAAAGTAGTGCACTATATAGGGAATATGGTTCTGGTCTAAAGCAGTGTAGTATATAGGGAATAGGGCTCTGGTCTAAAGTAGTGCACTATATAGGGAATAGGGCTCTGGTCTAAAGCAGTGTACTATATTGGGAATAGGGTTCCCTTTGGGACTTAGCCACTGTCTAACTCTCTGGTATCGTTTAGGACTCAGACACTGTCTAACTCTCTGGTATCGTTTAGGACTCAGGCACTGTCTAACTCTCTGGTATCGTTTAGGACTCAGACACTGTCTAACTCTCTGGTATCGTTTAGGACTCAGACACTGTCTAACTCTGGTATCGTTTAGGACTCAGACACTGTCTAACTCTCTGGTATCGTTTAGGACTCAGGCACTGTCTAACTCTCTGGTATCGTTTAGGACTCAGACACTGTCTAACTCTCTGGTATCGTTTAGGACTCAGACACTGTCTAACTCTGGTATCGTTTAGGACTCAGACACTGTCTAACTCTCTGGTATCGTTTAGGACTCAGGCACTGTCTAACTCTCTGGTATCGTTTAGGACTCAGACACTGTCTAACTCTCTGGTATCGTTTAGGACTCAGACACTGTCTAACTCTGGTATCGTTTAGGACTCAGACACTGTCTAACTCTCTGGTATCGTTTAGGACTCAGACACTGTCTAACTCTCTGGTATCGTTTAGGACTCAGACACTGTCTAACTCTCTGGTATCGTTTAGGACTCAGACACTGTCTAACTCTCTGGTATCGTTTAGGACTCAGACACTGTCTAACTCTCTGGTATCGTTTAGGACTCAGACACTGTCTAACTCTCTGGTATCGTTTAGGACTCAGACACTGTCTAACTCTCTGGTATCGTTTAGGACTCAGACACTGTCTAACTCTCTGGTATCGTTTAGGACTCAGACACTGTCTAACTCTCTGGTATCGTTTAGGACTCAGACACTGTCTAACTCTCTGGTATCGTTTAGGACTCAGACACTGTCTAACTCTCTGGTATCGTTTAGGACTCAGACACTGTCTAACTCTGGTATCGTTTAGGACTCAGACACTGTCTAACTCTCTGGTATCGTTTAGGACTCAGACACTGTCTAACTCTGGTATCGTTTAGGACTCAGACATTGTCTAACTCTCTGGTATCGTTTAGGACTCAGACACTGTCTAACTCTGGTATCGTTTAGGACTCAGACACTGTCTAACTCTGGTATCGTTTAGGACTCAGACACTGTCTAACTCTCTGGTATCGTTTAGGACTCAGACACTGTCTAACTCAGGTATCGTTTAGGACTCAGACACTGTCTAACTCTCTGGTATCGTTTAGGACTCAGACACTGTCTAACTCTGGTATCGTTTAGGACTCAGACACTGTCTAACTCTCTGGTATCGTTTTAATTTCAGCTCTACAAGAAGAAGTACAAGTGGAGGAGAGAAGCAGCCAGTTACCGGCACCACATGCCCCGTTACCACCCTGTCCCCCCACCGCTCTACCCCCTCCACCCCCTCCCCAACAACCCCTTCCCCTTCTACCCGCCTGGCATCATCGGTGGGGAGTACGACCAGAGACCTGGCATCCCCGGTGGTATTCTGCCCCGCCCCCGCTACGACCCTATTGGTCCGCTCCCAGGTCACGATCCCACAGCAGGAGGGCTGATTGGACGAAGGGGGCTGAGACCTGCTGGGAACCGGCCGGCTGACATCAGAAGAGGGTTCATATGACCTCCCTGACCAGTGACCTCTAGTGGTGGTGTAGGAGTATGACCACCACACAGAGAAGCTTAAATAAAACAGAGATGTTGAAGACTGACTGATTAGCCTACCTTAAATAAGCCACCTGAGTGCTATAGTCACAGATAAATGGCGTTGTTCGGTCTATAAACACTAACCCTCATCCAGCCTGCTTATTATCCCCTAAACCTCATCCAGGTGTTTTTTTATAAACCCTATCCTTGACCCAGAATCAGCTTTTAATAGCTCATGTTCTCCTGTGTGTGTTTAGTAAGTGATGAGGTCAGATCATACCGATCTGCTATCTTCATTTGATCTCTCTGTTGTTGCAGAAAATGTTGCTGCACAGCAGGAAATGTAAACTTCTAAAAGTTTTCCCGTGAGAAACCGGTCAAATTTAAGATAGTAGATCTGTAAGGGGTGCCTGGGGGGTTGAGGTGGCCGTTTCGATCTTCCACCATTCACTATGAAGACATTTTGTACTTGTTTCCTCGCAGACGAAAAGCTTTAAATAAAATGAGAAAATGGCTATCGACTGTTTTTTTTAGCTGTGGTCATATTTGAGCCCTCAGTCTCTCTCTGAAAACCAGACTGTTCAGGGACGATCCAATAGTCATGTCCACTGAACTAAAATATAAACACAACATGTAAAGTGTCTCTGTTTTATGAGCTGAAATAAAAGATCCCAGAAATGTTTTTTACACACAAAAAAACATATTTCTCAAAAATGTTGTGCACAACTTTGTTTACATCACTGCTGGTGAGCATTTCCCCTTTGCCAAGATAATCCATCCACCTGACAGGTGTGGCATATCAAGAAGCTGATTAAACAGCATGATCTTTACACAGGTGCACCTTGTGCTGTGGGCAATAAAAAGGCCGCTCCAAGGGGCCTCCCGGGTGGCGCAGTGGTTAAGGGCGTTCGCGCCCAGGCTCTGTCGTAACCGGCCGCGACCGGGAGGTCCGTGGGGCGACGCACAATTGGCCTAGCGTCGCCCGGGTTAGGGGAGGGCTTGGTCGGTAGGGGTGTCCTTGTCTCATCGCGCACCAGCGACTCCTGTGGCGGGCCGGGTGCAGTGCGCGCTAACCAAGGTGGCCAGGTGCACAGTGTTTCCTCCGACACATTGGTGCGGCTGGCTTCCGGGTTGGATGCGCGCTGTGTTAAGAAGCAGTGCGGCTTGGTTGGGTTGTGTATCGGAGGACGCATGACTTTCAACCTTCGTCTCTCCCGAGCCCGTACGGGAGTTGTAGCGATGAGACAAGATAGTAGCTACTACAACAATTGGATACCACGAAATTGGGGAGAAAAAGGGGTAAGATTTAAAAAATAAAAAAAGGCCGCTCCAAAATGTGCAGTTTTGTTGCCATGACACAGATGTCTCAAGTTTTGAGGGAGAATGCAATTGACATGCTGACTGCAGGAATGTCCACCAGAGCTGTTGAATGTTAATTTCTCTACCATAAGCCGCCTCAAGTCATTTTTGAGAATTTGTACACAATTCCTGGAAGCTGAAAATGTCCCAGTTCTTCTATAACCTGCATACTCACCAGACATGTCACCCGTTGAGCATGTTTGGGATACTCTAGATCGACGTGTACAACTGCATGTTCCAGTTTCCGCCAATATCCAGTAATTTCACACAGCCATTGAAGAGGAGTGGGACAACATTCCACAGGCTACAATCAACAGCCTGATCAACATTTGTTTAAGCAAGTCAGCCATATCAGCTATGTTCTTTTATAAAAGGCAGTAAATGAAGCTGAATAAACTGTTTCGCTGCTCCGCTGATAGCCAGGTGTAGCAGTGGTAAGATGTTGGGACTCTGCTTTTGGTACTCTGCTGTTGGGACTCTGCTGTGGTACTCTGCTGTTGGGGCTCTGCTGTGGTACTCTGCTGTTGGGACTCTGCTGTTGGGGCTCTGCTGCTGGGACTCTGCTGGGACTCTGCTGTTGGTACTGTGTTGGGACTCTGCTGTTGGGACTCTGCTGTTGGGGCTCTGCTGTTGGGGCTCTGCTGTTGGTACTCTGCTGTTGGTACTCTGTTGGTACTCTGCTGTTGGGGCTCTGCTGTTGGGACTCTGCTGTTGGTACTCTGCTGTTGGTACTCTGTTGGGGCTCTGCTGTTGGTACTCTGTTGGTACTCTGCTGTTGGTACTCTGCTGTTGGGACTCTGCTGTTGGTACTCTGCTGTTGGTACTCTGTTGGGGCTCTGCTGTTGGTACTCTGTTGGTACTCTGCTGTTGGTACTCTGCTGTTGGTACTCTGCTGTTGGGACTCTGCTGTTGGGACTCTGCTGTTGGGACTCTGCTGTTGGGACTCTGCTGTTGGGACTCTGCTGTTGGGACTCTGCTGTTGGGACTCTGCTGTTGGGACTCTGCTGTTGGGGCTCTGCTGCTGGGGCTCTGCTGTTGGGGCTCTGCTGTTGGGGCTCTGCTGTTGGGGCTCTGCTGCTGGGGCTCTGCTGCTGGGGCTCTGCTGTTGGGGCTCTGCTGCTGGGACTCTGCTGGGGCTCTGCTGTTGGGACTCTGCTGTTGGGACTCTGCTGTTGGGACTCTGCTGTTGGGACTCTGCTGTTGGGACTCTGCTGTTGGGACTCTGCTGTTGGGGCTCTGCTGCTGGGGCTCTGCTGTTGGGGCTCTGCTGTTGGGGCTCTGCTGTTGGGGCTCTGCTGTTGGGGCTCTGCTGCTGGGGCTCTGCTGCTGGGGCTCTGCTGTTGGGGCTCTGCTGCTGGGACTCTGCTGGGGCTCTGCTGTTGGGACTCTGCTGTTGGGACTCTGCTGTTGGGACTCTGTTGGGGCTCTGCTGCTGGGGCTCTGCTGTTGGGGCTCTGTTGGGGCTCTGCTGTTGGTACTCTGTTGGTACTCTGCTGTTGGTACTCTGCTGTTGGTACTCTGCTGTTGGTACTCTGTTGGTACTCTGCTGTTGGGACTCTGCTGTTGGGACTCTGCTGTTGGGACTCTGCTGTTGGGACTCTGCTGTTGGGGCTCTGCAGGCCCAGACGGCATCCCTAGCCGCGTCCTCAGAGCATGCGCAGACCAGCTGGCTGGTGTGTTTACGGACATATTCAATCAATCCCTATCCAAGTCTGCTGTTCCCACATGCTTCAAGAGGGCCACCATTGTTCCTGTTCCCAAGAAAGCTAAGGTAACTGAGCTAAACGACTACCGCCCCGTAGCACTCACTTCCGTCATCATGAAGTGCTTTGAGAGACTAGTCAAGGACCATATCACCTCCACCCTACCTGACACCCTAGACCCACTCCAATTTGCTTACCGCCCAAATAGGTCCACAGACGATGCAATCTCAACCACACTGCACACTGCCCTAACCCATCTGGACAAGAGGAATACCTATGTGAGAATGCTGTTCATCGACTACAGCTCGGCATTTAACACCATAGTACCCTCCAAGCTCGTTACCAAGCTCGAGACCCTGGGTCTCGACCCCGCCCTGTGCAACTGGGTACTGGACTTCCTGACGGGCCGCCCCCAGGTGGTGAGGGTAGGCAACAACATCTCCTCCCCGCTGATCCTCAACACTGGGGCCCCACAAGGGTGCGTTCTGAGCCCTCTCATGTACTCCCTGTTCACCCACGACTGCGTGGCCACGCACACCATCCAACTCAATCATCAAGTTTGAGGACGACACTACAGTGGTAGGCTTGATTACCAACAACGACGAGACGGCCTACAGGGAGGAGGTGAGGGCCCTCGGAGTGTGGTGTCAGGAAAATAACCTCACACTCAATGTCAACAAAACTAAGGAGATGATTGTGGACTTCAGGAAACAGCAGAGGGAACACCCCCCTATCCACATCGATGGAACAGTAGTGGAGAGGGTAACAAGTTTTAAGTTCCTCGGCATACACATCACAGACAAACTGAATTGATCCACCCACACAGACAGCATCGTGAAGAAGGCGCAGCAGCGCCTATTCAACCTCAGGAGGCTGAAGAAATCGGCTTGTCACCAAAAGCACTCACAAACTTCTACAGATGCACAATCGAGAGCATCCTGTCGGGCTGTATCACCGCCTGGTACGGCAACTGCTCCGCCCACAACCGTAAGGCTCTCCAGAGGGGAGTGAGGTCTGCACAACGCATCACCGGAGGCAAACTACCTGCCCTCCAGGACACCTACACCACCCGATGTTAGAGGAAGGCCATAAAGATCATCAAGGACAACAACCACCCGAGCCACTGCCTGTTCACCCTGCTATCATCCAGAAGGCGAGGTCAGTACAGGTGCATCAAAGCTGGGACCGAGAGACTGAAAAACAGCTTCTATCTCAAGGCCATCAGATTGTTAAACAGCCACCACTAACATTGAGTGGCTGCTGCCAACACACGGACTCAACTCCAGCCACCTTAATAATGGGAATTGATGGGAAATGATGTAAAATATATCACTAGCCACTTGAAACAATGCTACCTAATATAATGTTTACATACCCTACATTATTCATCTCATATGTATATGTATATACTGTACTCTATATCATCTACTGCATCTTTATGTAATACATGTATCACTAGCCACTTTAACTATGCCACTTTGTTTACATACTCATCTCATATGTATATACTGTACTCGATATCATCTACTGTATCTTGCCTATGCCGCTCTGTACCATCACTCATTCATATATCTTTATGTACATATTCTTTATCCCCCTACACTTGTGTGTGTATAAGACAGTAGTTTTGGAATTGTTAGTTAGATTACTTGTTGGTTATTACTGCATTGTCGGAACTAGAAGCACAAGCATTTCGCTACACTCGCATTAACATCTGCTAACCATGTGTATGTGACAAATAAAATTTGATTTGATTTGCAAGTAGAGATACTGAGGTGCAAAAGAGAGAGGATAAATATTGTTATTGTGGCAGTCTGTATCCTGGTTTATTGAGCAGTCTGTATCCTGGTTTATTGAGCAGTCTGTATCCTGGTTTATTGAGCAGTCTGTATCCTGTTTATTGTGGCAGTCTGTATCCTGGTTTATTGAGCAGTCTGTATCCTGGTTTATTGAGCAGTCTGTATCCTGGTTTATTGAGCAGTCTGTATCCTGTTTATTGAGCAGTCTGGTTTATTGAGCAGTCTGTATTCTGTTTATTGAGCAGTCTGTAGTCTGGTTTATTGAGCAGTCTGTATCCTGGTTTATTGAGCAGTCTGTATCCTGTTTATTGTGGCAGTCTGTAGTCTGGTTTATTGAGCAGTCTGTATCCTGGTTTATTGAGCAGTCTGTATCCTGTTTATTGAGCAGTCTGTATCCTGTTTATTGAGCAGTCTGTATCCTGTTTATTGAGCAGTCTGTATCCTGGTTTATTGAGCAGTCTGTAGTCTGGTTTATTGAGCAGTCTGTATTCTGTTTATTGAGCAGTCTGTATCCTGTTTATTGAGCAGTCTGTATCCTGGTTTATTGAGCAGTCTGTATCCTGTTTATTGAGCAGTCTGTATCCTGGTTTATTGAGCAGTCTGGTTTATTGAGCAGTCTGTATCCTGGTTTATTGAGCAGTCTGTATCCTGTTTATTGAGCAGTCTGTATCCTGTTTATTGAGCAGTCTGTATCCTGGTTTATTGAGCAGTCTGTATCCTGGTTTATTGAGCAGTCTGTATCCTGGTTTATTGAGCAGTCTGTATCCTGGTTTATTGAGCAGTCTGTATCCTGGTTTATTGAGCAGTCTGTATCCTGGTTTATTGAGCAGTCTGTATCCTGGTTTGTTGAGCAGTCTGTAGTCTGGTTTATTGAGCAGTCTGTATCCTGTTTATTGAGCAGTCTGTATCCTGGTTTATTGAGCAGTCTGTATCCTGGTTTATTGAGCAGTCTGTATCCTGGTTTATTGAGCAGTCTGTAGTCTGGTTTATTGAGCAGTCTGTATCCTGTTTATTGAGCAGTCTGTATTCTGTTTATTGAGCAGTCTGTATTCTGTTTATTGAGCAGTCTGTATCCTGGTTTATTGAGCAGTCTGTATCCTGGTTTATTGAGCAGTCTGTATCCGGGTTTATTGTGGCCTAGGATAGAAATGACAATCTTTTTCCTTTGCAACAATGACATCAGAGGGGGCTCACATGATTGGCTGTTCGATGCCAGCGACTCGGAGACACTTTTACAGCCACTGCGAGCCATGGGCCAATGACAAGCTGGAAACGGCAGAGCCTACAGAACATGAGATGAGCTGGGAGCGATGGTCGCTCCGTCTCTCACATAGAGATAGATAGAGGACTCATCTTTATATCGGTGTCATTATAGCGTCTGTGACAACATGGGAAGCTCCATTGAGGCTACAACCCATAGGAATCCTCAACCAATTGACTACTTTCAACTGTCAGAAGCATGGTGAAAACCTTCAATGTCGCTGCCCATGCCTAAAACTGCCTTTTGGACACTAGAGGCCTCTAGCATTCTCTATGGTCTCACATTAATAATTGAGTCAATCTACAACATGATTTTTATCGGCCATTCTTCATCATATCGAGCGATAAACGCGGAACCAGGCTATTTATAGAAGATTGGCATGATTGACATGAACTATTGACATGATTAGGCTGTGTGTGATGATGCCTTGGCGTGTGCAGTAGTAGGCCTAGATATAAATGATGACATTAGAAAACAGACAGATGGGTTTGTAGCCTACTGTACTGGCCGTGCTGTAATTGACAGTGGTTGATTGTCTGGAAAAAAAATACTAATAAACACACTTGTAAATAAGTGCATCTAGAACTTGGAGGAATCCTGAAAACTGAAAAAAAACGTCTCGCACCAATTCCGTCATCTTCGGAGATCACCGGGAGCTCGCACCGAATATCCGCTGCCCCCCCCTCCCCTCCCCTCCCCTCCCCTCAGCTCGAGACCAACGGAAACATCATAGGCCTGTCCCGCTGATCCACACGCGAGAAACGTATCTAGGAGACATACATACATTTGATTTGTTACAACGTGTCTGGTATTTGACTGTTTGCTAGAATGGAAATGTTCATCCAAAATATCAATTTATGAGAAATCGACGTAAATGGTCACTTTTCCTTTAAATGTTCTCTGTTGTTCTGCATAATATCCAGGAAGTGGGAGAGCGTTCTTCCCCAGCTGATCCAGAGAGCCAGACGGAAGTCTCCTACTCAGAGGCTTTAACATTCAGCGGTGACCAGACAAGGGGACAGTGTTATTGGTAAATATCGTCTGGAATTAATCCCGTGGATTATCCGTGGGTGGTTTTAGTGGAGACACGGCCCGGTATCCCCACCGCCTCTGTCTTTCTCCCGGTCGGTCGGGTGGATCTGCCGTGGTAGGACTGTCATGAGCCCGGGCTGGGAATGGCATCCTCTCCCAGTGTTTGTAAGAAGGTCGGGCCGGTGGAGGAGGAGAACGGAGAACCGGATCATTCTCTACAAGAGATGTTGAAGGCGATAGCCGACGAACGGAACCGTCTTACTGTCAGACAAGAAACGAGTGGACTTGGTGAGTAGAGGTTTACAATTTGCACTGTTGAATTGATTATATTGGTGGCCTATCGCGTCTTGCAATATCACCAACAAATAGCTTGTTTGGTTACACGCTTCATGCTCATCCGGTTATGTGACTTTGTGACTGTAATTTGTAAGGGACAAACTCTCAAACCCTTGTTATTATCTGTAGAGTTTAAAGCAGTTAAACCTATATTTCCCGGCGGTTGGTTGCTTGTGAACCAGCATACAAATTCCGACTGTTTTAACGTTTTAGAAACGTCAATCGTCGCTTGCGAAACGGTTGCTGGTATATCAACGCGAGAGAATCTTTCTATTGTAAAGACACTTACCGGAGCAGTTTAGCACAGATCCGGTCGAGGAACTACACTTCTTCCCCAGTGATGCTTACCCACAGGTGTTCTGGGGATGCGACATGTAAAGTGTTGGTCCCTTGTTTTAATGAGCTGAAATAACAGATCCCAGAAATGTTCCAGACAGCACAAAAAGTTATTCAAATGTTGTGCACCACTTTGTTTACATCCCTGTTAGTGAGCATTTCTCCGTTATCAAGATAATCCATCCACCTGACAGGCGTGGCCTATCAAGAAGCTGATTAAACAGCATGATCATTACACAGGTGCACCTTGTGCTGGGGGACAATAAAAAGCCACTCAAATGTGCAGTTTTGTCAAACAACACAATGCCACAGATATCTACATTTTTGAGGGAGAGTGAAATTGGCATGCTGAGGAATATTTCTGTCTGTAATAAAGCCCTTTTGTGGGGGGAAGAACTCATTCTGATTGGCTGGGCCTGGCTCCCCAATGGGTGGGCCTATCCCCTCCCCTGCCTGGTCATGTGAAATCCATAGACTAGGGCCTCATTTATTTATTTCAATGGACTGATTTTCCTTATATGAACTGTAACTCAGTAAAATCGTTCACTGTAGCTACCTCTATCCAGTCTCTGAAACTAGCTACCTCTATCCAGTCTCTGAAACTAGCTACCTCTATCCAGTCTCTGAAACTAGCTACCTCTATCCAGTCTCTGAAACTAGCTACCTCTATCCAGTCTCTGAAACTAGCTACCTCTATCCAGTCTCTGAAACTAGCTACCTCTATCCAGTCTCTGAAACTAGCTACCTCTATCCAGTCTCTGAAACTAGCTACCTCTATCCTGTCTCTGAAACTAGCTACCTCTATCCTGTCTCTGAAACTAGCTACCTCTATCCTGTCTCTGAAACTAGCTACCTCTATCCTGTCTCTGAAACTAGCTACCTCTATCCTGTCTCTGAAACTAGCTACCTCTATCCAGTCTCTGAAACTAGCTACCTCTATCCAGTCTCTGAAACTAGCTACCTCTATCCAGTCTCTGAAACTAGCTACCTCTATCCAGTCTCTGAAACTAGCTACCTCTATCCAGTCTCTGAAACTAGCTACCTCTATCCAGTCTCTGAAACTAGCTACATCATAACACTGTAGCTACCTCTATCAGTCTCTGAAACTAGCTACATCATAACACTGTAGCTACCTCTATCCAGTCTCTGAAACTAGCTACCTCTATCCAGTCTCTGAAACTAGCTACCTCTATCCAGTCTCTGAAACTAGCTACATCAACACTGTAGCTACCTCTATCCAGTCTCTGAAACTAGCTACCTCTATCCAGTCTCTGAAACTAGCTACATCAACACTGTAACTACCTCTATCCAGTCTCTGAAACTAGCTACATCATAACACTGTAGCTACCTCTATCCAGTCTCTGAAACTAGCTACCTCTATCCAGTCTCTGAAACTAGCTACATCATAACACTGTAGCTACCTCTATCCAGTCTCTGAAACTAGCTACATCATAACACTGTAGCTACCTCTATCCAGTCTCTGAAACTAGCTACATCATAACACTGTAGCTACCTCTATCCAGTCTCTGAAACTAGCTACAGCATAACACTGTAGCTACCTCTATCCAGTCTCTGAAACTAGCTACATCATAACACTGTAGCTACCTCTATCCAGTCTCTGAAACTAGCTACATCATAACACTGTAGCTACCTCTATCCAGTCTCTGAAACGAGCTACAGCATAACACTGTAGCTACCTCTATCCAGTCTCTGAAACTAGCTACATCATAACACTGTAGCTACCTCTATCCAGTCTCTGAAACTAGCTACAGCATAACACTGTAGCTACCTCTATCCAGTCTCTGGATAGAGGTAGCACTGTAGCTACCTCTATCCAGTCTCTGAAACTAGCTACCTCTATCCAGTCTCTGAAACTAGCTACAGCATAACACTGTAGCTACCTCTATCCAGTCTCTGAAACTAGCTACAGCATAACACTGTAGCTACCTCTATCCAGTCTCTGAAACTAGCTACAGCATAACACTGTAGCTACCTCTATCCAGTCTCTGAAACTAGCTACAGCATAACACTGTAGCTACCTCTATCCAGTCTCTGAAACTAGCTACCTCATAACACTGTAGCTACCTCTATCCAGTCTCTGAAACTAGCTACATCAACACTGTAGCTACCTCTATCCAGTCTCTGAAACTAGCTACAGCATAACACTGTAGCTACCTCTATCCAGTCTCTGAAACTAGCTACATCATAACACTGTAGCTACCTCTATCCAGTCTCTGAAACGAGCTACAGCATAACACTGTAGCTACCTCTATCAGTCTCTGAAACTAGCTACATCATAACACTGTAGCTACCTCTATCCAGTCTCTGAAACTAGCTACATCATAACACTGTAGCTACCTCTATCCAGTCTCTGAAACTAGCTACATAACACTGTAGCTACCTCTATCCAGTCTCTGAAACTAGCTACATCATAACACTGTAGCTACCTCTATCCTGTCTCTGAAACTAGCTACATCATAACACTGTAGCTACCTCTATCCAGTCTCTGAAACTAGCTACAGCATAACACTGTAGCTACCTCTATCCAGTCTCTGAAACTAGCTACATCATAACACTGTAGCTACCTCTATCCAGTCTCTGAAACTAGCTACAGCATAACACTGTAGCTACGTCTATCCAGTCTCTGAAACTAGCTACAGCATACCACTGTAGCTACCTCTATCAGTCTCTGAAACTAGCTACATCATAACACTGTAGCTACCTCTATCCAGTCTCTGAAACTAGCTACATCAACACTGTAGCTACCTCTATCCAGTCTCTGAAACTAGCTACATCAACACTGTAGCTACCTCTATCCAGTCTCTGAAACTAGCTACATCATAACACTGTAGCTACCTCTATCCAGTCTCTGAAACTAGCTACAGCATAACACTGTAGCTACCTCTATCCAGTCTCTGAAACTAGCTATACAGCATAACACTGTAGCTACCTCTATCCAGTCTCTGAAACTAGCTACATCATCACACTGTAGCTACCTCTATCCTGTCTCTGAAACTAGCTACCTCTATCCAGTCTCTGAAACTAGTTACCTCTATCCAGTCTCTGAAACTAGCTACCTCTATCCAGTCTCTGAAACTAGCTACAGCATAACACTGTAGCTACCTCTATCCAGTCTCTGAAACTAGCTACATCATAACACTGTAGCTACCTCTATCCAGTCTCTGAAACTAGCTACAGCATAACACTGTAGCTACCTCTATCCAGTCTCTGAAACTAGCTACATCATAACACTGTAGCTACCTCTATCCAGTCTCTGAAACTAGCTACAGCATAACACTGTAGCTACCTCTATCCAGTCTCTGAAACTAGCTACAGCATAACACTGTAGCTACCTCTATCCAGTCTCTGAAACTAGCTACATCAACACTGTAGCTACCTCTATCCAGTCTCTGAAATTAGCTACCTCTATCCAGTCTCTGAAACTAGCTACCTCTATCCAGTCTCTGAAACTAGCTACATCAACACTGTAGCTACCTCTATCCAGTCTCTGAAACTAGCTACATCATAACACTGTAGCTACCTCTATCCAGTCTCTGAAACTAGCTACCTCTATCCAGTCTCTGAAACTAGCTACATCATAACACTGTAGCTACCTCTATCCAGTCTCTGAAACTAGCTACATCATAACACTGTAGCTACCTCTATCCAGTCTCTGAAACTAGCTACATCATAACACTGTAGCTACCTCTATCCAGTCTCTGAAACTAGCTACAGCATAACACTGTAGCTACCTCTATCCAGTCTCTGAAACTAGCTACATCATAACACTGTAGCTACCTCTATCCAGTCTCTGAAACTAGCTACATCATAACACTGTAGCTACCTCTATCCAGTCTCTGAAACGAGCTACAGCATAACACTGTAGCTACCTCTATCCAGTCTCTGAAACTAGCTACATCATAACACTGTAGCTACCTCTATCCAGTCTCTGAAACTAGCTACAGCATAACACTGTAGCTACCTCTATCCAGTCTCTGAAACTAGCTACAGCATAACACTGTAGCTACCTCTATCCAGTCTCTGAAACTAGCTACAGCATAACACTGTAGCTACCTCTATCCAGTCTCTGAAACTAGCTACAGCATAACACTGTAGCTACCTCTATCCAGTCTCTGAAACTAGCTACAGCATAACACTGTAGCTACCTCTATCCAGTCTCTGAAACTAGCTACCTCATAACACTGTAGCTACCTCTATCCAGTCTCTGAAACTAGCTACATCAACACTGTAGCTACCTCTATCCAGTCTCTGAAACTAGCTACATCATAACACTGTAGCTACCTCTATCCAGTCTCTGAAACTAGCTACAGCATAACACTGTAGCTACCTCTATCCAGTCTCTGAAACTAGCTACATCATAACACTGTAGCTACCTCTATCCAGTCTCTGAAACTAGCTACAGCATAACACTGTAGCTACCTCTATCCAGTCTCTGAAACTAGCTACAGCATAACACTGTAGCTACCTCTATCCAGTCTCTGAAACTAGCTACAGCATAACACTGTAGCTACCTCTATCCAGTCTCTGAAACTAGCTACAGCATAACACTGTAGCTACCTCTATCCAGTCTCTGAAACTAGCTACAGCATAACACTGTAGCTACCTCTATCCAGTCTCTGAAACTAGCTACAGCATAACACTGTAGCTACCTCTATCCAGTCTCTGAAACTAGCTACAGCATAACACTGTAGCTACCTCTATCCAGTCTCTGAAACTAGCTACAGCATAACACTGTAGCTACCTCTATCCAGTCTCTGAAACTAGCTACAGCATAACACTGTAGCTACCTCTATCCAGTCTCTGAAACTAGCTACAGCATAACACTGTAGCTACCTCTATCCAGTCTCTGAAACTAATGCCGATGCTTCATGGATTTAGACAAGGCGGTCTGTGTATCATAGTGCACTGACCAGTGGACTGATGAGGAATGAGGTGGCCTCAATGGTCCTAAACAGTCGGCTATAGTGTTGTACAACTTGTGATATCCATGTGAATATTATTGCATCCCCAGGCCACCAGACTTGTTCCCAGCCAGGAAAAGGGGGGGGGGGGATTCTATATTTTGATATATTATTGGATCCGCAGGCCACCAGACTTGTCCCCAGCCAGGAGAAGGGGGATGCTATATTTTGATATATTATTGCATCCCCAGGCCACCAGACTTGATATCTGGGTATTCAACTTTAGCATCGGGAAGTTATTTTTGGACCTTTTTTGAAAACCACATGCTATAAACATTTTAAATATTGATGTTTCAGGCGATACCACAGCAACCGTAGGGAACTTGGCTCATGGATAGAAACAACATCAGTAACTGTGTTTTCTTTCTTCTCAATGTTTCTGTACCATCGCTGCCTCCTGAAAGAGTCCATTCTCATTGTAATGTCACCCACAGCTGCACACCTGCCTGAAGGCTCATTCTCATTGTAATGTCACCCACAGCTGCACACCTGCCTGAAGGCTCATTCTCATTGTAATGTCACCCACAGCTGCACACCTGCCTGAAGGCTCATTATCATACAAAAAACCATAGAGATGAGCTCCGGCCAGGTTATTCATGAATAAAAATGAACCCAAATCGTTAATTTTTTTTAAAAGCAGCCAGAAAGCAGCTGGTGTGGAAACAAAACGGGTGTGTTCATTAGTGCACATTGAAGAAAAACAGAAACGTTGCACAATTTCAGGTCGGTCCCTCGACGTTTCAGCACCTCTGTTTCTGTTTGCCTCCTAGTGGTTACACGCCACGCTCGTCAACGGGCCTTTAGTTGGCCATGAGGCACGAGGGGGTGTGGTATATGGGCGCTATACCATGGCTAAGGGGCTGTTCTCAGGAACATCCATGTAGTGCTGGTCAAGATAACACATTCCTGTAGAAAGGAGCCTTTTGTAATGAGCAGCAGGTGTGTTCTACCGGCAGTACTGTGAATACTGAGGTGTGTTCTACCGGCAGTACTGTGAATACTGAGGTGTGTTCTACCGGCAGTACTGTGAATACTGAGGTGTGTTCTACCGGCAGTACTGTGAATACTGAGGTGTGTTCTACCGGCAGTACTGTGAATACTGAGGGTACAGTACTTTTTAATTTAACATTTTTATTTAACTAGTCAGTTAAGAACAAATTCTTATTTACAATGACTGCCTACCGGGGAACAGTGGGTTAACTGGTCTAGGAACGGTGGGTTAACTGGTCTAGGAACGGTGGGTTAACTGGTCTAGGAACGGTGGGTTAACTGGTCTAGGAACGGTGGGTTAACTGGTCTAGGAACGGTGGGTTAACTGGTCTAGGAACGGTGGGTTAACTGGTCTAGGAACGGTGGGTTAACTGGTCTAGGAACGGTGGGTTAACTGGTCTAGGAACGGTGGGTTAACTGGTCTAGGAACGGTGGGTTAACTGGTCTAGGAACGGTGGGTTAACTGGTCTAGGAACGGTGGGTTAACTGGTCTAGGAACGGTGGGTTAACTGGTCTAGGAACGGTGGGTTAACTGGTCTAGGAACGGTGGATTAACTGGTCTAGGAACAGTGGGTTAACTGCCTTGTTCAGGGGGCAGAATGACAGATTTTTACCTTGTCAACTCGGGGATTCGATCGATTCAGCAACCTTTCGGGTTACTGGCCCAACTCTCTAACCACTAGGCGACCTGCCACCCCATAATAACCACTAGGCGACCTGCCACCCCATAATAACCACTAGGTTACCTGCCACCCCATAATAACCACTAGGGGACCTGCCACCCCATAATAACCACTAGGTTACCTGCCTCCCCTTGTATGACCATCTAAATATAGTCTCTCTGGGAGCCCAATGTGGACTGAAGACCGGATTATCTCTCTCTGAGTGTCAAGGTGAACGCAACATCTAGGCTCGTCTACAAAAAGTCCTTGGTTCAACAGCGTAATCTGAGGGATAACCTCCGAACACTAATCTGCATTCTATACTAGAAACGTGGTGATTTGCCAAGCGTTTGTTTGTCTCTCAGTAGTGGTATTGTTCTGTCAGGGACGTGTCCTCTGTATTCCGGTCTCAGTATGACGTCGCCGCAGAGCGCCGGGTCTCGTGTCAATATGATGTCACCACGGAGCGCTGGGTCTCGTGTCAATATGATGTCACCACAGAGCGCTGGGTCTCATGTTAAGATGATGTCACCACAGAGCGCTGGGTCTCATGTTAAGATGATGTCACCGCAGAGCGCTGGGTCTCATGTTAAGATGATGTCACCACAGAGCACTGGGTCTCATGTTAAGATGATGTCACCACAGAGCACTGGGTCTCCTGTTAAGATGATGTCACCACAGAGCGCTGGGTCTCATGTTAAGATGATGTCACCACAGAGCGCTGGGTCTCATGTTAAGATGATGTCACCACAGAGCGCTGGGTCTTGTGTCAATATGATGTCACCACAGAGCGCTGGGTCTCATGTTCAGATGTCACCACAGAGCGCTGGGTCTCATGTTCAGATGTCACCACAGAGCGCTGGGTCTCATGTTAAGATGTCACCACAGAGCGCTGGGTCTCATGTTAAGATGTCACCACAGAGCGCTGGGTCTCATGTTAAGATGTCACCACAGAGCGCTGGGTCTAATGTAAAGATGTCACCACAGAGCGCTGGGTCTCATGTTCAGATGTCACCACAGAGCGCTGGGTCTCATGTTAAGATGTCACCACAGAGCGCTGGGTCTCATGTTAAGATGTCACCACAGAGCGCTGGGTCTCCTCGTGTCAATGTCTTTCTCTCGTTCTCAATCTGTCTTTCTCTGAGGCATTTTACACATCTAATCAATAGCTCTGTTACTGTTATCACTGAAGGATTAGGATGGATGGACATTTTTAAAACATAATGACTAGTTGAACGGCAGTATGAATAGCCGGTGTCCGGGACAATGTAGCACGTCTGGTGAACTGGTCAAGGCTCCGTAGCCGCAGGCAGAACAGCAGAGACTGGATCAGCAGCACGACCAGGTGGACTGGAGACAGGGGACAGCCAGGAGTCATCAGACCAGGTAGTTACGAGGGATGGTCTTAGGGCTCAGGTCCTTCTGAAGGGGAGAGGGAGAGAGATGGGAGAATTAGAGGGAGCATATCTAAGATCACACAGGACACCAGATAAGACAGACTGACGCTCGCCCCCCAGCACATAGACTGTTGCAGCATACAGTGGGGCAAAAAAGTATTTAGTCAGCCACCAATTGTGCAAGTTCTCCCACTTAAAAAGATGAGAGGCCTGTAATTTTCATCATAGGTACACTTCAACGATGACAGACAAAATTAGAAAAGAAATCCAGAAAATCACATTGTAGGATTTTTTAAATTTATTTGCAAATTCTGGTGGAAAATAAGTATTTGGTCACCTACAAACAAGCAAGATTTTTGGCTCTCACAGACCTGTAACTTCTTCTTTAAGAGGCTCTTCTGTCCTCCACTCGTTACCTGTATTAATGGCACCTGTTTGAACTTGTTATCAGTATAAAAGACACCTGTCCACAACCTCAAACAGTCACACTCCAAACTCCACTATGGCCAAGACTAAATACTTTTTTGCCCCACTGTATATACTGGAGACTGAGAAGGGGGAGCGGACGCTGTGGCCCTGCCTGGTGATGGGCACTAGGAGTAGTGCAGAACCCTTTTCTATGTGGGATTTAAAAACATGAACAGCAGCATCCGCTGTGAAAGCTTTCCCTCTGACCATGGCTTTCTGAAGGTTATTAAAGGTTAAAAACAACACTAAAGGTTAGAGACGACCAAGGTGTTGACACCATTTTGTTGTTGATTGGCTTCTACATGTTGTTCTGTGGGGACCTGCTCGGCTGGGATGTGGAGTCTGTACCAGTCAGATGCAGGTTGGTTTGAGGACTCTACTGTCTCTGTCTCTATAGGATCCTGGTTCCCCTGTATCAGAATGCTGTATCAAATCAAATCAAATTTATTTATATAGCCCTTCGTACATCAGCTGATATCTCAAAGTGCTGTACAGAAACCCAGCCTAAAACCCCAAACAGCAAGCAATGCAGGTGTAGAAGCACGGTGGCTAGGAAAAACTCCCTAGAAAGGCTGAAACCTAGGAAGAAACCTAGAGAGGAACCAGGCTATGTGGGGTGGCCAGTCCTCTTCTGGCTGTGCCGGTTGGAGATTATAACAGAACATGGCCAAGATGTTCAAATGTTCATAAATGACCAGCATGGTCGAATAATAATAAGGCAGAACAGTTGAAACTGGAGCAGCAGCACGGCCAGGTGGACTGTGGACAGCAAGGAGTCATCATGTCAGGTAGTCCTGGGGCATGGTCCTAGGGCTCAGGTCCTCCGAGAGAGAGAAAGAAAGAGAGGAGAGAATTAGAGAACGCACACTTAGATTCACACAGGACACCGAATAGGACAGAAGTACTCCAGATATAACAAACTGACCCCAGCCCCCCGACACATAAACTACTGCAGCATAAATACTGGAGGCTGAGACAGGAGGGGTCAGGAGACTGTGGCCCCATCTGAGGACACCCCCAGACAGGGCCAAACAGGAATGATATAACCCCACCCACTTTGCCAAAGCACAGCCCCCACACCAGTAGAGGGATATCTTCAACCACCAACTTACCATCCTGAGACAAGGCTGAGTATAGCCCACAATGATCTCCGCCACGGCACAACCCAAGGGGGGGTGCCAACCCAGACAGGATGACCACATCAGTGAATCAACCCACTCAGGTGACGCACCCCTTCCAGGGACGGCATGAGCGAGCCCCAGTAAGCCAGTGACTCAGCCCCTGTAATAGGGTTAGAGGCAGAGAATCCCAGTGGAAAGAGGGGAACCGGCCAGGCAGAGACAGCAAGGGCGGTTCGTTGCTCCAGCGCCTTTCCGTTCACCTTCCCACTCCTGGGCCAGACTACACTCAATCATATGACCCACTGAAGAGAAGTCTTCAGTAAAGACTTAAAGGTTGAGACCGAGTTTGTATGTCTCTATAGGACCCTGGTCCCCTGTATCAGAATGCTGTATGTCTCTATAGGACTCTGGTCCCCTGTATCAGAATGCTGTATGTCTCTGTCTCTATAGGACCCTGGTCCCCTGTATCAGAATGCTGTATGTCTCTATAGGACCCTGGTCCCCTGTATCAGAATGCTGTATGTCTCTGTCTCTATAGGACCCTGGTCCCCTGTATCAGAATGCTGTATGTCTCTGTCTCTATAGGACCCTGGTCCCCTGTATCAGAATGCTGTATGTCTCTATAGGACCCTGGTCCCCTGTATCAGAATGCTGTATGTCTCTGTCTCTATAGGACCCTGGTCCCCTGTATCAGAATGCTGTATGTCTCTGTCTCTATAGGACCCTGGTCCCCTGTATCAGAATGCTGTATGTCTCTATAGGACCCTGGTCCCCTGTATCAGAATGCTGTATGTCTCTATAGGACCCTGGTCCCCTGTATCAGAATGCTGTATGTCTCTGTCTCTATAGGACCCTGGTCCCCTGTATCAGAATGCTGTATGTCTCTGTCTCTATAGGACCCTGGTCCCCTGTATCAGAATGCTGTATGTCTCTATAGGACCCTGGTCCCCTGTATCAGAATGCTGTATGTCTCTATAGGACCCTGGTCCCCTGTATCAGAATGCTGTATGTCTCTATAGGACCCTGGTCCCCTGTATCAGAATGCTGTATGTCTCTATAGGACCCTGGTCCCCTGTATCAGAATGCTGTATGTCTCTATAGGACCCTGGTCCCCTGTATCAGAATGCTGACTCTAGTTACTGATGGCCCTCTGACTCCCTGCCCCACTACCCAGTCCTCTACTCTAGTTACTGATGGCCCTCTGACTCCCTGCCCCACTACCCAGTCCTCTACTCTAGTTACTGATGGCCCTCTGACTCCCTGCCCCACTACCCAGTCCTCTACTCTAGTTACTGATGGCCCTCTGACTCCCTGCCCCACTACCCAGTCCTCTACTCTAGTTACTGATGGCCCTATGACTCCCTGCCCCACTACCCAGTCCTCTACTCTAGTTACTGATGGCCATGGCCCTATGACTCCCTGCCTCACTACCCAGTCCTCTACTCTAGTTACTGATGGCCCTATGACTCCCTGCCCCACTACCCAGTCCTCTACTCTAGTTACTGATGGCCATGGCCCTATGACTCCCTGCCTCACTACCCAGTCCTCTACTCTAGTTACTGATGGCCCTCTGACTCCCTGTCCCACTACCCAGTCTTCTACTCTAGTTACTGATGCTCTATGAGCATCTTGAGGAGGACTGCAGGTTATAGGACAATGAGGTCCTGTATCATGAATTATCTCCCACATCTGGCTGTGTGTGTTCCTCTGTGACAACAGTATGTGTTTTATGTTGTAGTTCCCTGTTTGACAGACCACATCAGAGCGCTGGTCTTGTAGTATAAAGTCAACTGAAATAGTTGAAATAGAAACAGTCACATTACAGCCTGACATTTTGACTTAGGAAACACAAGAATGGATCTTGGTGATTCTCCTGTTGTCATGAGGTGTTCTAGAGCCGAGCAGTGTTCTAGAGCCGAGCAGTGTTCTAGAGCAGAGCTGATGTAAAGTTCCACTCTCTGGGAGAGGAGCTGTACTCTATATATAGACCAGGACTTTATCAATGTCTGTCTGGGAGAGGAGCTGTACTCTATATATAGACCAACACTTTATCAATGTCTCTCTGGGAGAGGAGCTGTACTCTATATATAGACCAACACTTTATCAATGTCTCTCTGGGAGAGGAGCTGTACTTCATATATAGACCAACACTTTATCAATGTCTCTCTGGGAGAGGAGCTGTACTTCATATATAGACCAACACTTTATCAATGTCTCTCTGGGAGAGGAGCTGTACTCTATATATAGACCAGGACTTTATCAATGTCTCTCTGGGAGAGGAGCTGTACTCTATATATAGACCAGGACTTTATCAATGTCTCTCTGGGAGAGGAGCTGTACTCTATATATAGACCAGGACTTTATCAATGTCTCTCCGGGAGAGGAGCTGTACTCCATATATAGACCAGGACTTTATCAATGTCTCTCTGGGAGAGGAGCTGTACTCCATATATACACCATGTCTGTCTGGGAGAGGAGCTGTACTCCATATATACACCATGTCTGTCTGGGAGAGGAGCTGTACTCTATATATACACCATGTCTCTCTGGGAGAGGAGCTGTACTCCATATATACACCATGTCTCTCTGGGAGAGGAGCTGTACTCCATATATAGACCAACACTTTATCAATGACTCTCTGGTACTGCTGCTGTTCACCTATCAGGCTGATGGTGGTAGTACTGCTGTTCACTAGTAGTAGTCCTACCAGGCTGATGGTAGTAGTGCTGCTGTTCACTAGTAGTAGACCTACCAGGCTGATGGTGGTAGTGCTGCTGTTCACTAGTAGTAGACCTACCAGGCTGGTGGTGGTAGTACTGCTGTTCACTAGTAGTAGTCCTACCAGGCTGATGGTAGTAGTGCTGCTGTTCACTAGTAGTAGACCTACCAGGCTGATGGTGGTAGTGCTGCTGTTCACTAGTAGTAGACCTACCAGTCTGATGGTGGTAGTGCTGCTGTTCACTAGTAGTAGACCTACCAGTCTGATGGTGGTAGTATTGCTGTTCACTAGTAGTAGACCTACCAGGCTGATGGTGGTAGTACTGCTGTTCACTAGTAGTAGACCTACCAGGCTGATGGTGGTAGTATTGCTGTTCACTAGTAGTAGACCTACCAGGCTGATGGTGGTAGTACTGCTGTTCACTAGTAGTAGACCTACCAGGCTGATGGTGCATAACAGGAGAGGGCTGAGCACGCACCCTTGTGGGGTACCTGTGTTGATGGTCAGTGTAGCAGAGGTGTTGTCAACCTTCACCACTTGGGGTCGTCCCGTCAGGATCCAGTTGCACAGGGTTCAGACCCAGGGCCCTGAGCTTAACGGTGAGTCTGTGGATCTGTTAGGGCGGTGTGTAAATTGAGGTGGGTTTAGGGTGTCAAAGTGGAAATGGTGCTTAACTAGCCTCTCATAACAAAATGAGTGCTAGTAATTTAATAGTTACCTTCGCATTCTTGGGCACAGGAACAATGGTGGACATCTTGAAGCAAGTAGGGACAACAGATTTGGTATATGGAGAGATTGAATATGTCCGTGAACACTTCAGCCAGCTGGTCTGCACATGCTCTGAGAATGCAGCTTGGGATGCCGTCTGGGCCGGCAGCCTTGTGAGGGTTAACACACTTAAATGACCATGACCATGACCAGCCATGGAGAAGAACAGTCCTCGAGAGCGTTAGGGGCCCGCGTCAACGGCTCGATGTTGTATTCTTCGACGCGGGTGAAGGTGTTTTAGCTTGTCTTGGAGCGAGATGTCAGTGTCTTCGACGTGATTTGTCTGGAGTCCCTGCCACATACGTCTCGAGTCTGAGCAGTTGAATTGCAACTCCACTTTGTCTCTGTACTGTCATTTTGACTCTTTTTAATTTTCTTACGGAGGTCATAGCTGGTCTGTTTGTACACGTCCCTGTTCCCAGTCACCGTGGTTGAATGCAGTGTTTCCATCTATCCACGGTTTCTGGTTGGGATACCTTCTACTCATCAGAGTGGGAACTACATCCTGTATGTACTTCCTGATGAACCCAGTCAGTGTTTATGTCGATGCTATTCTGAGGCGACCCAAAACCATCTTGATGCGTAGATTCCGATTGGTCAGACCTTACCACGGGTACTTCCTGTTTTAAGTTTCTGCCTAATAGGCGGGGAGGAGCAAAATGGAGGCGTGATTTGATTTGCTGAAGGGAAGGATGGGGAGGGCCTTGCAGCCGTCCCAGAAGAGAGAGTAGCAGTGATCCAGGGTCCGTGATGCGCGTGTAGCAATTTCCTCAGATTTCCTTTATTGAAGTCTCCAGCTACGATAAATGCGGCATCGGGATATGCGGTTTCCAGTTTGCACATAGTCCAATGTAGTTCCTTGAGAGCCGTCATGGTGTCAGCTTTGGGAGGGGGATATACTCAGCAGTGACAATGACTGAAGAAAATGATCTCCGGAGGCAACGCGATCGGCATTTGATAAGGAATTCCAGATCGGGAGAACAAAAGGACTTGTGTTCCTGTACGTTAACACAATCACACCATGACTAGTTAATCATGAAACAAACTTCTCCGCCTTTCTTTTACCCGGAGAGTTCTTGCTTCCTGTCTGCGCGATGGACGGAGGACCCCGCTGGCTGAATGGAATGGGACAATTATATCCGGAGAGAGCCATGATTCCGTAAAACAGAGTATGTTACAGTCCATGACATCTCTCTGGAAGGAGATCCTCGCCCTGAACTCATCTACTTTATGTGTCCAGGGACTGAACGTTAGCGAGTAATATACTCTGAAGTGGTGTATGTGATGTACGCCTCCTGAGTCAGACTCGGGCCCCGCTCCTTCTACCTCTTCTCCAGCGTGGGCGTTTTGGTGCAGCCCCCGAGATGAGTAGAGCTGCAACCAAAGGATCCAACAGTCTGGTGAGACCGATGATCTAATCCAACAGTTATGTCTGGTGACCGACCGACGATCTAATCCAACAGTTATGTCTGGTGAGACCGACGATCTAATCCAACAGTTATGTCTGGTGACCGACCGACGATCTAATCCAACAGTTATGTCTGGTGACCGACCGACGATCTAATCCAACAGTTATGTCTGGTGAGACCGACGATCTAATCCAACAGTTATGTCTGGTGACCGACCGACGATCTAATCCAACAGTTATGTCTGGTGACCGACCGACGATCTAATCCAACAGTTATGTCTGGTGACCGACCGACGATCTAATCCAACAGTTATGTCTGGTGACCGACCGACGATCTAATCCAACAGTTATGTCTGGTGACCGACCGACGATCTAATCCAACAGTTATGTCTGGTGACCGACCGACGATCTAATCCAACAGTTATGTCTGGTGACCGACCGACGATCTAATCCAACAGTTATGTCTGGTGAGACCGACGATCTAATCCAACAGTTATGTCTGGTGACCGACCGACGATCTAATCCAACAGTTATGTCTGGTGACCGACCGACGATCTAATCCAACAGTTATGTCTGGCTGTAGGTATAAATACATGAAACATTCTGAGAAAATAATGTAAGAAACAACAACAATGATAATTTTCCCGATCTAAGCCAACTAGAAAGTGTCTTCCCTAGGTGCAATGCTTATTAGTAACTAGGAAGTGCAGCGTCTGGTTGTTCCTCATTACACACCACAGACCAAGAAATATGATTGATTAAAGTCACCTTGTCCTAGAGAGATTTAAACAGATTTGTCTGTCTGTTGCCACATGGGTTCATGAGTCAAACTGACTGATGATGAGTCTACACACAGCACTGAGACTCTCTCTCTCTCTCCCACAGCCCTCCTTGCATCCAGACTGTCAATTTAAGGGCCTTATTGGCATGGGAAACGTATGTTTACATTGACAAAGCAAGTGAAATGCATAATTAACAGAAGTGAAATGAACAGTAAACATTACACTCACATTTTTTTTAAATGTTTAAATAGGGACATTTCAAATGTCATTATATATACAGTGTTGTGACGATGTGCAAATGGTTAAAGTACAAAAGGGAAAATAAATAAATATGGATTGTATTTACAATGGTTTGTTGTTCACTGGTTGCCCTTTTCTCGTGGCAACAGGTCACACATCTTGCTGCTGTGATGTCACACTGTGCAATTTCACCCAGTAGATATGGGAGTTTATCAAGATCGGGTTTGTTTTCAAATTCTTTGTGGGTCTGTGTAATGTGAGTGAAATATGTGTCTCTAATATGGTCATACATTGGGCAGGAGGTTAGGAAGTGCAGCTCAGTTTCCACCTCATTTTGTGGGCAGTGAGCACATAGCCTGTCTTCTCTTGAGAGACATGTCTGCCTACGGCAGCCTTTCTCAATAGCAAGGCTATGCTCACTGAGTCTGTACATAGTCAAAGCTTTCCTGAAGTTTGGGTCAGTTAATCTCGCTCTAGGGGTTGGCTTTGTTATGGATGGTTTGGGAATCGCTTCCTTTTAGGTGGTTGTGGAATTAAACCACTTTGTTTTAATGTGCGTGTGTTTATTTTATTTATTTATTTCACCTTATTTTAATCAGGTAGGCTAGTTGAGAACACCTTTATTTAATCAGGTAGGCTAGTTGAGAACACCTTTATTTAACCAGGTAGGCTAGTTGAGAACACCTTTATTTAACCAGGTAGGCTAGTTGAGAACAAGTTCTCATTTACAACTTTGACATGGCCAAGATAAAGCATAGCAGTGTGAACAGACAGCAACACAGAGTTACACATGGAGTAAACAATAAACAAGTCAATAACACAGTAGAATTTAACTTTTTTACAGAGTCTATATACATTGTGTGCAAAAGGCATGAGGAGGTAGGATAATAATTACAATTTAGCAGATTAACACTGGAGTGATAAATGATCAGATGGTCATGTACAGGTAGAGATATTGGTGTGCAGAAAAGTAAATAAATATAAACAGTATGGGGATGAGGTAGGTAAAAATGGGTGGGCTATTTACCAATAGACTATGTACAGCTGCAGCGATCGGTTAGCTGCTCAGATAGCAGATGTTTAAAGTTGGTGAGGGAGATGAAAGTCTCCAACTTCAGTGATTTTTGCAATTCGTTCCAGTCACAGGCAGCAGAGAACTGGAACGAAAGGCGGCCAAATGAGGTGTTGGCTTTAGGGATGATCAGTGAGATACACCTGCTGGAGCGTGTGCTACGGTGTTGCCATCGTGACCAGTGAGCTGAGATAACGCAGAGCTTTACCTAGCATAGACTTGTAGATGACCTGGAGCCAGTGGGTCTGGCGACGATTATGTTGCGAGGACCAGCCGACGAGAGCATACAGGTCGCAGTGGTGAGTGATATAAGGTGCTTTAGTAACAAAACGGATGGCACTGTGATAGACTGCATCCAGTTTGCTGAGTAGAGTATTGGAAGCCATTTTGTAGATGACATCGTCGAGGATCGGTAGGATAGTCAGTTTTACTAGGGTAAGTTTGGCGGCGTGAGTGAAGGAGGCTTTGTTGCGAAATAGAAAGCCGATTCTAGATTGGAAGGAGAGTTTACAGTCTAGCCAGACACCTAGGTACTTATAGATGTCCACATATTCTAGGTCGGAACCATCCAGGGTGGTGATGCTAGTCGGGCGTGCGGGTGCAGGCAGCGATCGGTTGAAAAGCATGCATTTGGTTTTACTAGCGTTTAAGAGCAGTTGGAGGCCACGGAAGGAGTGTTGTATTGCATTGAAGCTCGTTTGGAGGTTAGATAGCACCCCCATAGAGACTGCCAGAGGACCGGACAACATGCCCTCCGATGTGACACACTGAACTCTGTCTGCAAAGTAGTTGGAGAACCAGGCAAGGCAGTCATTAGAAAAACAGAGGCTACTGAGTCTGCTGATAAGAATATGGTGATCGAGTCGAAAGACTTGGCCAGGTCGATGAAGATGGCTGCACAGTATTGTCTTTTATCGATGGCGGTTATGATGTCGTTTAGTACCTTTAGTGTGGCTGAGGTGCACCCATGACCAGCTCGGAAACCTTATTGCACAGCGGAGAAGGTACGGTGGGATTCAAGATGGTCGGTGATCTGTTTGTTCACTTGGCTTTCGAAGACCTTAGATAGGCAGGGCAGGATGGATATAGGTCTGTAACAGTTTGGGTCCTTTGAAGAGGGGGGATGACCGCGGCAGCTTTCCAGTCCTTGGGGATCTCAGACGATATGAAAGAAAGTTTGATCATGGTTGGTATTAGGGGTTGCGACAATGGCGGCGGATAGTTTCAGAAATAGAGGGTCCAGATTGTGTGTTGACGAGGGTGGGGGATTAAGCTACGTCTCACCCCACGTTTTGATTTGTTTCTTTGACAATAAGGGTGCGCAGGGTGAATCTGTGGTCCGTCATACTTCCAATAAGGTGTCCACCAACTAGCCTCCCGGTAGCCACTCGCTCTACATCCACCGACTAGCCTTCCGGTAGCCACTCGCTCTACATCCACCGACTATCCTCCCGGTAGCCACTCGCTCTACATCCACCGACTAGCCTCCCGGTAGCCACTCGCTCTACATCCACCGACTAGCCTTCCGGTAGCCACTCGCTCTACATCCACCGACTAGCCTCCCGGTAGCCACTCGCTCTACATCCACCGACTAGCCTCCCGGTAGCCACTCGCTCTACATCCACCGACTAGCCTCCCGGTAGCCACTCGCTCTACATCCACCGACTAGCCTCCCGGTAGCCACTCGCTCTACATCCACCGACTAGCCTTCCGGTAGCCACTCGCTCTACATCCACCGACTAGCCTCCCGGTAGCCACTCGCTCTACATCCACCGACTAGCCTCCCGGTAGCCACTCGCTCTACATCCACCGACTAGCCTCCCGGTAGCCACTCGCTCTACATCCACCGACTAGCCTCCCGGTAGCCACTCGCTCTACATCCACCGACTAGCCTCCCGGTAGCCACTCGCTCTACATCCACCGACTAGCCTCCCGGTAGCCACAGGGCCCTATTCCGTATATAGTGGTACTACTATAGACCAGGCTCCCTAAGGCTACTGTTCTAGGTAGGAGGCTTCTTGTCTGTGTTGCACCACGTTGGAGAAAACAGGCCCTGCTCCATTCGCTTCTCTCTCCCCCTCTCCTCCCTCTCTCTCTCTCCCCCTCTCCTCCCTCTCTCTCCCTCCCCCTCTCCTCCCTTCTCACCTTTCCCACCTCTCTCCCCACTCCTCTCCCACCTCTCTCCCCACTCCTCTCCCACCTCTCTCCCCACTCCTCTCCCACCTCTCTCCCCACTCCTCTCCCTCCCCCTCTCCTCCCTCTCTCTCCTCCCTCCCTCCTCAGTCTCTCTCTCCCCCTTCTCCCTCCTCACCTCTCACCTTCCCCCTCTCTCTCCCCACTCCTCTCTCTCCTCCCTCCCCCTCACCTCTCCCCTTCCCTGTGTAGTGAGGGGAGTGGAGAAGGCTGTGAAGGGAGAAACTGTGAGCTCATGGTTGAGTCCAGAGGACAAATCAGTGGTCAAATCCTGCTGCTGTCAGCATCCCCCCTCTCCCTCCTTGTTTTTCCATGACGGGCCAGATATCGAGGAGGGGAGAACAGAGGACAACACTGCAGGACAAGGACAAACTCATCAGTCGTCTCCAGGATTGTCTCACTATCTGCCAGACGGCAGTGTGTCTGTAGCCAGTCTTGTGTTCCTCTGGTGTGGAAGAGGTATTGATTTGGAATCAGTCCTCCCCTGTCCTCCTCCAGGCTCAGGATGAGACACAGGCTGTGTCCCAACATGGCACCCTATTCTCTCCCACCTCGTGTCTCACTTCTCTCCTTGCTCTAGATAAGAACAGGGTGCCATTTGGCACGGAGCCTGAGCCACACAGTGATGAACAACCCTGTGGTGATTCTCTCCTCCAATCAGCTTCAGGGGGAAAGAGTTGTACAGGTTCTGTTGTGACATCAAGGGATGGCAGGGTAGAGGTTCTGTTGTGACAACAAGGGATGGCAGGGTAGAGGTTCTGTTGTGACAACAAGGGATGGCAGGGTAGAGGTTCTGTTGTGATACAACAAGGGATGGCAGGGTAGAGGTTCTGTTGTGACAACAAGGGATGGCAGGGTAGAGGTTCTGTTGTGATACAACAAGGGATGGCAGGGTAGAGGTTCTGACAACAAGGGATGGCAGGGTAGAGGTTCTGTTGTGACAACAAGGGATGGCAGGATAGAGGTTCTGTTGCGACAACAAGGGATGACAGGGTAGAGGTTCTGTTGCGACAACAAGGGATGGCAGGGTAGAGGTTCTGTTGCGACAACAAGGGATGGCAGGGTAGAGGTTCTGTTGCGACAACAAGGGATGGCAGGGTAGAGGTTCTGTTGTGACAACAAGGGATGGCAGGGTAGAGGTTCTGTTGTGACAACAAGGGATGGCAGGGTAGAGGTTCTGTTGTGACAACAAGGGATGGCAGGGTAGAGGTTCTGTTGTGACAACAAGGGATGGCAGGGTAGAGGTTCTGTTGTGATACAACAAGGGATGGCAGGGTAGAGGTTCTGTTGTGATACAACAAGGGATGGCAGGGTAGAGGTTCTGTTGTGATACAACAAGGGATGGCAGGGTAGAGGTTCTGTTGTGATACAACAAGGGATGGCAGGGTAGAGGTTCTGTTGTGACAACAAGGGATGGCAGGGTAGAGGTTCTGTTGTGACAACAAGGGATGGCAGGGTAGAGGTTCTGTTGTGACAAGGGATGGCAGGGTAGAGGTTCTGTTGTGACAACAAGGGATGGCAGGGTAGAGGTTCTGTTGTGACAACAAGGGATGGCAGGGTAGAGGTTCTGTTGTGACAACAAGGGATGGCAGGGTAGAGGTTCTGTTGTGACAACAAGGGATGGCAGGGTAGAGGTTCTGTTGTGACAACAAGGGATGGCTGGGTAGAGGTTCTGTTGTGACAACAAGGGATGGCAGGGTAGAGGTTCTGTTGTGACAACAAGGGATGGCAGGGTAGAGGTTCTGTTGTGACAACAAGGGATGGCAGGGTAGAGGTTCTGTTGTGACAACAAGGGATGGCAGGGTAGAGGTTCTGTTGTGACAACAAGGGATGGCAGGGTAGAGGTTCTGTTGTGACAACAAGGGATGGCAGGGTAGAGGTTCTGTTGTGACAACAAGGGATGGCAGGGTAGAGGTTCTGTTGTGATACAACAAGGGATGGCAGGGTAGAGGTTCTGTTGTGATACAACAAGGGATGGCAGGGTAGAGGTTATGTTGTGACAACAAGGGATGGCAGGGTAGAGGTTCTGTTGTGACAACAAGGGATGGCAGGGTAGAGGTTCTGTTGTGACAACAAGGGATGGCAGGGTAGAGGTTCTGTTGTGACAACAAGGGATGGCAGGGTAGAGGTTCTGTTGTGACAACAAGGGATGACAGGGTAGAGGTTCTGTTGTGACATCAAGGGATGGCAGGGTATAGGTTCTGTTGTGACAACAAGCGATGGCAGGGTAGAGGTTCTGTTGTGACAACAAGGGATGGCAGGGTAGAGGTTCTGTTGTGACAACAAGGGATGACAGGGTAGAGGTTCTGTTGTGACAACAAGGGATGGCACGGTAGAGGTTCTGTTGTGACAACAAGGGATGACAGGGTCTCTACACACTTTCTCCACGCTCGCTCACTCTCTCCACCCTCGCTCACTCTCTCCACCCTCGCTCACTCTCTCCTCGCTCACTCTCTCCACCCCCACTCTCTCCACCCCCACTCTCTCCACCCCCACTCTCTCCACGCTCACTCTCTCCACGCTCACTCTCTCCACGCTCACTCTCTCCACGCTCACTCTCTCCACGCTCACTCTCTCCACGCTCACTCTCTCCACGCTCACTCTCTCCACGCTCACTCTCTCCACGCTCACTCTCTCCACGCTCACTCTCTCCACGCTCACTCTCTCCACCCTCTCACTCTCTCCACGCTCTCACTCTCTCCACGCTCACTCTCTCCACGCTCTATTACCCAGCGAAGTTCAAGCTCAGTGTTTCACCTCCTGACTCTCCCTCTAATGGGCTCTTGGCTGATTAGCTAGGTGTTGTGGATGGGGGGGGGCCCTTCGCTGATTAGCTAGGTGTTGTGGTTGGGGGGGGGCCCTCGGCTGGTTAGCTAGGTGTTGTGGTTGGGGGGGGGGCCCTCGGCTGGTTAGCTAGGTGTTGTGGTTGGGGGGGGGGGGGGCCCTCGGCTGGTTAGCTAGGTGTTGTGGTTGGGGGGGGGGGGGGCCCTCGGCTGGTTAGCTAGGTGTTGTGGTTGGGGGGGGGGCCCTCGGCTGGTTAGCTAGGTGTTGTGGTTGGGGAGACCCTATTCCAAACCTTAACCATAAACAGTCAATGAATGCCTGAACTTGTCCATAAACTTCACAACTCAATGGTTAAGTGTTCTGAAGTGAGACGTGAGAAATAAATACATGTAAAAACCTTTTAGCCCTTTTTTCTCCCCAATCTGGTGATATCTGGTAGTTAGTCTTGTCCCATCGCTGCAACTCCCCTACGGACTCTGGAGATGCGAAGGTCGAGAGCCGTGCGTCCTCCGATACACGACGATGCCAAGCCGCACTGCTTCCTGACACGCTGCTCGCTTCACCCGGAAACCAGCCGCACCAGTGTGTCGAAGGAAACACCATCCAATGACGAAGTCAGCTTGCAGGTGCCCGGCCCGCCACAAGGAGTCGCTAGAGCGCGATGCGTCAAGGATATCCTGGCCGGTCAAACCCTCCCCTAACCCGGACGACGCTGGGCCAAACCCTCCCCTAACCCGGACGACGCTGGGCCAAACCCTCCCCTAACCCGGACGACGCTGGGCCAAACCCTCCCCTAACCCGGACGACGCTGGGCCAATTGTGCGTCGCCTCATAGGTCTCCTGGTCACGGCCGGCTGTGACACAGCTTGGGATCGAACCCGGGGCTGTAGTGACACCGCAAGCACTGCGCCACTCGGGAGGCAAGACCCGTGAGCTCTTGTTGCTCATGGAAGCAGTCAGGTGGTGGGTGAGTCGTGGTCACTGATGACTGGCCTGTGTGCTGGTGTGTGTGTGTGACTATCCTGATGACTAGCGTGTGTGTGTGTGTGTGACTATTCTCAGTAACCTGTGTACTGGTGTGTGTGTGTGACTATCCTGATGACTAGCCTCAGTAGCCTGAGTACTTGTGTGTGACTATTCTCAGTAACCTGTGTACTGGTGTGTGTGTGACTATCCTGATGACTAGCCTCAGTAGCCTGAGTCTCTGTCAGGGGGAGAAGTTGTTGAGGAGATTTCCTGGAAGCAGTGTCCGCTTGGTTGGAGGTTTCATATAACTGCTGAAGTGTCTGTTTGCTCAGCCTCCCAGGTAGATGTGATATGCTGGCTGCATTCTGTACTCTGGTGGGGAATGTTCAGCAGTGCTGTCAGATTGTGTGTGTTGGGGCTCCCGGGTGGCGCAGCACTCTAAGGCACTGCATCTCAGTACTAGAGGCGTCACTACAGACGCCCTGGTTCCAATCCAGGCTGAATCGCAAGTGGCCGTGATTGGGAGTCCCATAGGGCGGCGCACCATTGGCTCAGTGTTGGCCGGGGGAGGCCGTCCATTGGCTCAGTGTCGTCCGGGTTTGGCCGGGGGAGGCCGTCCATTGGCTCAGTGTCGTCTGGGTTTGGCCGGGGGAGGCCGTCCATTGGCTCAGTGTCGTCCGGGGTAGGCCGTCCATTGGGAGTCCCATAGGGCGGCCCACCATTGGCTCAGTGTCGTCCGGGTTTGGCCCGGGGGAGGCCGTCCATTGGCTCAGTGTCGTCCGGGTTTGGCCGGGGGAGGCCGTCCATTGGCTCAGTGTCGTCCGGGTTTGGCCGGGGGAGGCTGTCCATTGGCTCAGTGTCGTCCGGGTTTGGCCGGGGGAGGCCGTCCATTGGCTCAGTGTCGTCCGGGTTTGGCCGGGGGAGGCCGTCCATTGGCTCAGTGTCGTCCGGGTTTGGCCGGGGGAGGCCCCACCATTGGCTCAGTGTTGGCCGGGGGAGGCCGTCCATTGTAAATGTAATCGTTTGTTCTTAACTGACTTGCCTTGTTAAATAAAGGTAGAATTTAAAAAAAAAAATCAGGATCAGGAAATGTAGTGGTATTTCAGTTCCCTTTCGTTCTGTCTGTAGAAACTAGACTCGTCTGAGAGGAACAAAGGCTTCAGTTTCAGCATTTATGGTGTCAGCATTAAGAGTTCGGGAGATTTTCTTTGAATAAATAGTTATTCAAACCCAATGCGATCTTTTTGACACCATGTTATTTGTCAACAATAATGAATTTCCAAAATTGAAGCAATCAAAGCCAGACAGCGCTTCAGTAGATTGAGTTACACTGAATTGAATCTCACTGTAATGAAATGGCATGGAGGAATGTGTTTCTCTGAATGAGCAGTTTAAACTGAATGGCCATTTTGTGTCAGAAGCTGCTTCCTTCGATTAGAGAAGAACCCTGTCTGTCTCCGAAATGGTAACCCTATTGCCTATATCGTGCCCCAGTGAAATTATATGGAATGGAAACTACTGAGTCTATGGGCTCTGGTCAAAAGTAGTGCACAATATACAGAGCCTTCAGGAACTATTCACACTCCTGGACTTTTTCCACATTTTGTTGTGGAAATGGGATTAAAATGGATTCTGTTGTCATTTTGTTGTGGAAGTGGGATTAAAATGGATTCTGTTGTCATTTTGTTGTGTAAATGGGATTAAAATGGATTCTGTTGTCATTTTGTTGTGTAAATGGGATTAAAATGGATTATGTTGCCATTTTGTTGTCAACGATCTACACAAAATGCGCTGTCAAAGTGCTTAACAAATTCTAACATATTTGTAAAGCACTTGTATATCTTGATTAGATAATTATTCATCCACCTGAGTCGATACGTTAAAATCACCTTTAGCAGTGATTAGAGCTGTGAGTCTTTCTGGGTAAGTCTCTAAGAGCTTTGCAAACCTGGATTGTACAATATTTGCAATTTTTTTTTAATTCTTCAAGCTCTGTCAAGATGGTTGTTGATCATTGCTGGACAGACATGTTCAGATCTTGCTTTAGATTTCCAAGCAGATGTAAGTGAAAACTGTAACTCGGGAACATTCACTGTCTCCTTGGTAAACAACTCCAGTGTAGATGTGCCCTTGTGCTTTAGGTTATTGTCCTGCTGAAAGGGGGAATTCATCTCCCAGTGTCTGGTGGAAAGCAGACTGAACCAGGGTTTCTCTAGGATTTTGCCTGTGTTCAGCCATAACATGAGCCAGCCACCACTATACTAGACCATATGGAGAGTGGTGCTCAGTCATGTCGTTGGATTTGCCCCAAACATAACACTTTGTATTCAGGACATAATGTTAGTTGCTTAGCCAATTTCTTTTTGCAGTTTTACTTTAGTGTCTTGTTGTAAACAGGAAGAGTGTTTTAGAATATTTATTATCCTGTACAGACTTCCTTCTTTCCACTCTGTCATTTAGATTAGTATTGAGGAGTAACTACAATGTTGTTGATCCATCCTCAGGGTTTCACAGACATTAAACTCTGTAACTGTTTTAAAGTCACTATTGGCCTCATGGTGAAATCGCTGAGTGGTTTCCTTCCTCTCTGGCAACTGAGTTAAGGAAGCCTGTATTGTTGTAGTGACTGGGTGTATTAATACACCATCCAAAGTGTAGTAACTTCACCGTGCTCTAACAGATATTCAATGTCAGCTTTTTAACATTTTTACCCATCTACCAATAGGTGCCCTTCTTTGCAACGTAAAACCTCCCTGGTCTTTGTGGTTGAATCTGTGTTTGAAATTCTCTCCTCGACTGAGGGACCTCACAGATAATTGTATGTGTGTGGGTACAGAGACGAGGTCGTCATTTAAAAATCATGCTAAACATTATTATTGCACACACATTGAGTCCATGCAACTTATTATGTGACTTGTTAAGCAACATTTTGACTCCTGAACGTATTTAGGCTCCTTACCATAACAAAGGGGTTGAATACTTATTGACTGAAGATATTTCAGCTTTTCATTATGAATTCATTTGTAAAAAATAAATAACTCTTAAAAACAAAATTCCACTTTGGCATTGTGGAGTATCGTGTGTAGATCAGTGACCAAATAAAATGTCAATGTGATCCATTTAAAATGTCTGTAACACGACGACATGTGGAATAAGTCGAAGGGTGAGAGTACTTCCTGAAGGGTGAGAGTACTTCCTGAAGGGTGAGAGTACTTCCTGAAGGGTGAGAGTACTTCCCGAAGGGTGAGAGTACTTCCCGAAGGGTGAGAGTACTTCCCGAAGGGTGAGAGTACTTCCCGAAGGGTGAGAGTACTTCCCGAAGGGTGAGAGTACTTCCCGAAGGGTGAGAGTACTTCCCGAAGGGTGAGAGTACTTCCCGAAGGGTGAGAGTACTTCCCGAAGGGTGAGAGTACTTCCCGAAGGGTGAGAGTACTTCCCGAAGGGTGAGAGTACTTCCCGAAGGGTGAGAGTACTTCCCGAAGGGTGAGAGTACTTCCCGAAGGGTGAGAGTACTTCCCGAAGGGTGAGAGTACTTCCCGAAGGGTGAGAGTACTTCCCGAAGGGTGAGAGTACTTCCCGAAGGGTGAGAGTACTTCCCGAAGGGTGAGAGTACTTCCTGTATGGATGGAAAGTCGGTCGACCTGTAATGGAAAGCCTGAGGTTAAACATCTCCTCCATTCCATCTCCCTGAGGACCAAAGCCAATAGCCACCTAGACTTATTACAGTAGAGCGTTTCTCTTTGAGTTTACTGTAAACCAGGAGTGGCCCGGGTCCCGTCCTCCTCCTTGCTCTGATAACTGTGATAGGACCGTTCCAGGGGGTTTTAAGGCCTGACCTCTGACCTCTCTGTGTTTATTGATCCAGGGTGTTTTAAGGACGACCGCATCGTGTTCTGGACATGGATGTTCTCCACGTACTTCATGGAGAAGCTGTCGCCGCGGGAACAGGACGACATGTTGTTTTACGTCCGCAGGAAGCTGTCATACGTCAGCCCCGACCAATCAGAGGGCAAGAAGGTGAGTGAGTGTGTGTGTGTTACTGTTGCTCTGGGACACAGTATAGTACAGTATGAGTTGTTTTGCCTCCACCTCAGTGTGTGTGTGTTACTGTTGCTCTGTGACACAGTATAGTACAGTATGAGTTGTTTTGCCTCCACCTCAGTGTGTGTGTGTGTGTGTTACTGTTGCTCTGGGACACAGTATAGTACAGTATGAGTTGTTTTGCCTCCACCTCAGTGTGTGTGTGTTACTGTTGCTCTGTGACACAGTATAGTACAGTATGAGTTGTTTTGCCTCCACCTCAGTGTGTGTGTTACTGTTGCTCTGGGACACAGTATAGTACAGTATGAGTTGTTTTGCCTCCACCTCAGTGTGTGTGTGTGTGTGTGTGTGTGTTACTGTTGCTCTGGGACACAGTATAGTACAGTATGAGTTGTTTTGCCTCCACCTCAGTGTGTGTGTGTTACTGTTGCTCTGTGACACAGTATAGTACAGTATGAGTTGTTTTGCCAAGATCTGAGACCTGTATTAGTGGTGACCACTAACCAGTCTGGATATTCTGAGACCTGTATTAGTGGTGACCACTAACCACTCTGGATATTCTGTATTAGTGGTGACCACTAACCACTCTGGATATTCTGTATTAGTGGTGACCACTAACCAGTCTGGATATTCTGTATTAGTGGTGACCACTAACCAGTCTGGATATTCTGAGACCTGTATTAGCGGTGACCACTAACCAGTCTGGATATTCTGAGACCTGTATTAGCGGTGACCACTAACCAGTCTGGATATTCTGAGACCTGTATTAGTGGTGACCACTAACCACTCTGGATATTCTGTATTAGTGGTGACCACTAACCACTCTGGATATTCTGAGACCTGTATTAGCGGTGACCACTAACCAGTCTGGATATTCTGAGACCTGTATTAGCGGTGACCACTAACCAGTCTGGATATTCTGTATTAGTGGTGACCACTAACCACTCTGGATATTCTGTATTAGTGGTGACCACTAACCAGTCTGGATATTCTGAGACCTGTATTAGTGGTGACCACTAACCAGTCTGGATATTCTGAGACCTGTATTAGTGGTGACCACTAACCACTCTGGATATTCTGAGACTTGTATTAGTGGTGACCACTAACCAGTCTGGATATTCTGAGACCTGTATTAGTGGTGACCACTAACCAGTCTGTGGAATGTTTTTTTCACATGTTGTTTATTGTGACCAATTTCCAGTGTAAACTCTTCACTTCCTTGTCTGGCCTTTTTCATATTGATTATGGATATGAGAATGTGATCAAAACCGTATATACTTAGATGACCTTGTTTTTGCCAAGTAACAGATAAGCATAGCATATATCCATAGACATTTATACCATTAAAGGTAGGAATCAGGAGTTTTTCCTCACCAATGTAACACAGTATGGTCAAAGACTTAAGTAACTTAGTCACCATCTGGTTACCTGTAAGTACAAACCTGTTTTTGGGTTATTATATAATTATTAACTTATTTCCGGATAAGCTACCCACAATGCACCAATGTTCGACTTCATATGGAATATCTACTCTGCTACTGAGTTTGTATTTTAGCTCAAGCTGTCTTAACCGCTAGCCATGCTAGCATGCCATTACATTCCAGACCAAGTGTTGGCAGACAAAGTAGGATGGACAATAGAGCCCTGAGTAGGATGGACAATAGAGCCCTGAGTAGGATGGACAATAGAGCCCTGAGTAGGATGGACAATAGAGCCCTGAGTAGGATGGACAATAGAGCCCTGAGTAGGATGGACAATAGAGCCCTGAGTACCAGACCATTAGGACCTGACGGAGGGACAATAGAGCCCTGAGTACCAGGCCATTAGGACCTGATGGAGGGACAATAGAGCCCTGAGTACCAGGCCATTAGGACCTGATGGAGGGACAATGGAGCCCTGAGTACCAGACCATTAGGACCTGATTGGTGTGTAGTCAGTTGGGTTCTACCAAGGACCAGGCCGTTAGGACCTGATTGATTGGTGCGTAGTCAGTTGGGTTCTACCAAGGACCAGGCCGTTATTGACCTGATTGGTGCGTAGTCAGTTGGGATCTACCAAGGACCAGGCCGTTATTGACCTGATTGGTGCGTAGTCAGTTGGGTTCTACCAAGGACCAGGCCGTTAGGACCTGATTGGTGCGTAGTCAGTTGGGTTCTCCCAAGGACCAGGCCGTTAGTGACCTGATTGGTGTTTAGTCAGTTGGGTGTAACCGCCATGTCCATAGTTAATTAAAGGAGATGGAAGAGTTGATGTCCGATGTGGCGGTAATATGGGCACCACAACAGCCCCAGACACAAATACCAGTATAGGAACGAGTCAACAACATGATTTGGGTTTAACAGAATATGAGCTTTGAAAAGGAGCATTTTTCACGCGACAGTTTTTAGTTTTATAGGACAACTGACAGATCAATGTTACACTGTGCATAGAATGAAAACATGCAAATGTCTTCCAATCTAGCATTTAAAGGGACAATATACAGTTCATATAACCATGTTTTAACTAAAGGACTTTGTGAAGAACCTTCACAGGTTCACAGGCCTAATCTTCATGGATATGGCTTTCACAGAGTAGAAGGTCTTCCATCCCCTCCAGTTGACTCCAATCTGTGAGTTCAATCCCCACGTATAAAGACCGTTTGGGTTTGAGAAGTAACACTCGTTGTACCAATAACCTCCGACCGCGCCGACTGCACAGTTGGTATCCTGGTCTCGGTCGAAGGTGGAGAACTTCATACCGCTGTGATAGGTGAGAGAGTCCCCTTGGTTCATGCAGGAAACACAGGTCAGATGTTATGTAACCTATCAGAGCCCTGGTCAAAATCAGTCTACTATGTCACAGTATGATCTAGGACCAGCCCCCTCCGTCATTTCTATGTAATACTATTCACTATGATCTCTAATAAACTGATCCCAGATCAGCTCTAAGATGGTGTATCTGTACGGTCCCCCTATGTAATACTATTCATTATGATCTCTAATAAACTGATCCCAGATCAGCTCTAAGATGGTGTATCTGTACGGTCCCCCCCCCCCCCCCCCCCCTGTCATTTCTATGTAATACTATACACTATGATCTCTAATAAACTGATCCCAGATCAGCTCTAAGATGGTGTATCTGTACGGTCCCCCTATGTAATACTATTCATTATGATCTCTAATAAACTGATCCCAGATCAGCTCTAAGATGGTGTATCTGTACGGTCCCCCTATGTAATACTATTCATTATGATCTCTAATAAACTGATCCCAGATCAGCTCTAAGATGGTGTATCTGTATGGTCCCCCCCCCCCCCCTGTCCTTTCTAATAAACTGATCCCAGATCAGCTCTAAGATGGTGTATCTGTACGGTCCCCCCCCCCTGTCCTTTCTAATAAACTGATCCCAGATCAGCTCTAAGATGGTGTATCTGTACGGTCCCCCCCCCCCTGTCCTTTCTAATAAACTGATCCCAGATCAGCTCTAAGATGGTGTATCTGTACGGTCCCCCTATGTAATACTATTCATTATGATCTCTAATAAACTGATCCCAGATCAGCTCTAAGATGGTGTATCTGTACGGTCCCCCTATGTAATACTATTCATTATGATCTCTAATAAACTGATCCCAGATCAGCTCTAAGATGGTGTATCTGTACGGTCCCCCTATGTAATACTATTCATTATGATCTCTAATAAACTGATCCCAGATCAGCTCTAAGATGGTGTATCTGTACGGCCCCCCTCAGGGGGGTTGTATTCACTAGGAATCAAACAGAACCGAATTAGGGAACTTAGCTGAACTCTGGACGAATGAATACAGCCCAGATGTTTCTCTAAGGAAGTTTTAAACTGTTCTCACCTGCTCCTCCATCTTTAAAGCCAGTAACCTGGAGTTTGTAGCCATCCAGTTCAGGATCTGTAACTTTGGGAGAGATGGCGAAGGAGGAGTAGAAAGCGTAGGCTTTCTGTCCGTCAAAGTCCTCCATGTCCACCCTCAACTCGTAATTCTTTTTCAGGGTCAGGAGGTAGATCGTGTCCAGACCTGCATCGAACAGATGAGAGGGGAACCTTTTTTAGAACAGAGATATTCAACTGTTACCCCTTACCAGGTTCACAGGCTGCTGGTTTTCTCTTCTACCTGGTAATTAATATCATCCACCTGGTGTCCCAGGTCTAAACCAGTCCCTGATGAAGAGGAACAATGTGAATAAATGTAGTGGGCGCTGGCGTCGGTCAAGAGTTGAGTTTTAACAGGATCTCTATTTCTATCATATCAGATGTCTTCGGTCAGCACGGAGAGTCATGTCTTCGGTCAGCAAGGAAAGTCGTGTCTTCGGTCAGCCAGGAAAGTCGTGTCTTCGGGTCAGCACGGAGAGTCATGTCTTTGGTCAGCACAGAGAGTCATGTCTTCGGTCAGCACAGAGAGTCATGTCTTCGGTCAGCACAGAGAGTCATGTCTTCGGTCAGCACGGAGAGTCATGTCTTCGGTCAGCACGGAGAGTCATGTCTTCGGTCAGCACGGAGAGTCATGTCTTCGGTCAGCACAGAGAGTCATGTCTTCGGTCAGCAAGGAAAGGCGTGTCTTCGGTCAGCACGGAGAGTCATGTCTTCGGTCAGCACAGAGAGTCATGTCTTCGGTCAGCACGGAGAGTCATGTCTTCGGTCAGCACGGAGAGTCATGTCTTCGGTCAGCACAGAGAGTCATGTCTTCGGTCAGCAAGGAAAGGCGTGTCTTCGGTCAGCACAGAGAGTCATGTCTTCGGTCAGCACGGAGAGTCATGTCTTCGGTCAGCACGGAGAGTCATGTCTTCGGTCAGCACGGAGAGTCATGTCTTCGGTCAGCACGGAGAGTCGTGTCTTCGGTCAGCAAGGAAAGTCGTGTCTTCGGTCAGCCAGGAAAGGTTACTTAATTTTTTTTTGTATATACTGTACCAGTCAAAAGTTTGGTATTGTTGGAAAATATATTCCAGTTGAAGCTGGTTGAGAGAATGCCGAGAGTGAACAAAGCTGTCATCAAGGCAAAAGGATGGCTACTTTGAAGAATCTCAAATATAAAATATATTTAGATTTTAACACTTTTTTTTGGTTACTACATGATTCCATATGTGTTATTTCATAGTTTTGGTGTCTTCACTATTACTCTACAATGTAGAAAATAGTACAAATAAAGAAAAACCCTGGAATGAGAAACATGTGTCCAAACTTTTGACTGGAAGTGAATATTTTTTTGTACATGTTATTTTTGAACTGCTTTGGAGTAGTGTGGGAGGTTGCTTTTCTAGACGCACTGGTTTTACACACCGACTAAATCAAATCAAATTTATTTATATAGCCCTTCGTACATCAGCTGATATCTCAAAGTGCTGTACAGAAACCCAGCCTAAAACCCCAAACAGCAAGCAATGCAGGTGTAGAAGCACTAAAGGGGATTGGTCCTGTTGTGATTTGGCCTTGTTGTGATTTGGCCTTGTTGTGATTTGGCCTTGTTGCGATTTGGCCCTGTTGCGATTTGGCCCTGTTGTGATTTGGCCTTGTTGTGATTGATCCTGCCTAACTACTGACCGTCACAACAACCTCACTATTAGAGAAGTCAATTTAACAAACCAATGATTAATTTATATTATCCAGGGTTTTTTCATGGATGATCTGTCCTTGATAAGGCTTTTTGAAAGAAGTCCTTTACCCAGCCAGTACTCTCCTGCTGCGTGTCCAAAGCCGTTCTTGTACTGGTCCCATCCTCTGTAGAAGTTCACTGTTCCATCCATCCTCCTCTGAAACACCTGGAAGGAGGGGAAGGTAGAGGGAGGCCATGTCGTCAAGTACTGACTCAGGAGAATTCAGTTCCAACGGTTGATCAGACCTCTAATCTGGCAGGAAACAGTTGTCTTAAAATACTTCAACAAGATCAGTGTATGTCGATGTAGCATGTTTTTGTTGATGCTGACTAGTATGGTTTGTAAGGTGTTGATGCTGACTAGTATGGTCTGGAGGGGCTGAGGCCGACTCTAGCCTGGTCTGGAGGGGCTGAGGCCGACTCTAGCCTGGTCTGGAGGGGCTGAGGCCGACTCTAGCCTGGTCTGGAGGGGCTGAGGCCGACTCTAGCCTGGTCTGGAGGGGCTGAGGCCGACTCTAGCCTGGTCTGGAGGGGCTGAGGCCGACTCTAGCCTGGTCTGGAGGGGCTGAGGCCGACTCTAGCCTGGTCTGGAGGGGCTGAGGCCGACTCTAGCCTGGTCTGGAGGGGCTGAGGCCGACTCTAGCCTGGTCTGGAGGGGCTGAGGCCGACTCTAGCCTGGTCTGGAGGGGCTGAGGCCGACTCTAGCCTGGTCTGGAGGGGCTGAGGCCGACTCTAGCCTGGTTATGTACTCCGTTTAAATAGTTTCCTACTAGGTGACATACTCACAGTCCATTTCCCTCCGTCGGTGTCCATATCACAGTAGACGTATCGAGGAGAGTTGGGTCCAGCAGGGTACATCCTGTAGACACCACTGGTCTTAGAGCCGTCGTTGTAGATATCAGCGCAGTCCAGAGGCTGGAACATCAGCCCCTTAGAATGAACTGCTACTGACAGCAGCAACACATGGAGAATCCTCAGGGCCTGAAACACAGAGAGCCTATTAAATGTAGATTTATTTTATGTAATTCTATGTTTGAAACATAATAATTTTCTGCTCAATATATGGAAATACATGTCGGTTTACATATAAACAGTCTGTAGTGGTAAAATGTTTGTTGTCAAATGTAGGCTTCAACTTACATGCATTGTTGGGACGGTTAGCTGTCTTTTTCCAGTTGGTTTTCAGCCGGACAAAGAAAATAATGTGATTGTGACTCTTATCCATCCTTTTATGTACTTTTTAGAAGGGGTGGGTTGATCATGATTGGCTGATTTTATTATCAGGGAAGCAAACACGATTTCACAATATGGACATTTCCACTTCTGTAGTTTCCTGGACTCTGTCTTTTTAAACACAGTTTATCTACTATCCATATAGCCTAAGTTTTCTCCATGTTACACCATAACATGCGTGTACTCTAACTTTCTGCTCATATTTTGTTAGACAATTGTTGAATGTTGTTTACACAGTCCATTTCCCTCCCGTCAGGTTCCCTATCGCGGTCTGTTTCCCTCCCGTCAGGTTCCCTATCGCGGTCTGTTTCCCTCCCGTCAGGTTCCCTATCGCGGTCCGTTTCCCTCCCGTCAGGTTCCCTATCGCGGTCCGTTTCCCTCCCGTCAGGTTCCCTATCGCGGTCCGTTTCCCTCCCGTCAGGTTCCCTATCGCGGTCCGTTTCCCTCCCGTCAGGTTCCCTATCGCGGTCTGTTTCCCTCCCGTCAGGTTCCCTATCGCGGTCTGTTTCCCTCCCGTCAGGTTCCCTATCGCGGTCCGTTTCCCTCCCGTCAGGTTCCCTATCGCGGTCCGTTTCCCTCCCGTCAGGTTCCCTATCGCGGTCCGTTTCCCTCCCGTCAGGTTCCCTATCGCGGTCCGTTTCCCTCCCGTCAGGTTCCCTATCGCGGTCCGTTTCCCTCCCGTCAGGTTCCCTATCGCGGTCCGTTTCCCTCCCGTCAGGTTCCCTATCGCGGTCCGTTTCCCTCCCGTCAGGTTCCCTATCGCGGTCCGTTTCCCTCCCGTCAGGTTCCCTATCGCGGTCCGTTTCCCTCCCGTCAGGTTCCCTATCGCGGTCCGTTTCCCTCCCGTCAGGTTCCCTATCGCGGTCCGTTTCCCTCCCGTCAGGTTCCCTATCGCGGTCCGTTTCCCTCCCGTCAGGTTCCCTATCGCGGTCTGTTTCCCTCCTGTCCGTTTTCCTCCGTCAGGTTCCCTATCGCGGTCAGGTTCCCTATCGCGGTCCCTTTCCCTCCGTCAGGTTCCCTATCGCGGTCCCTTTCCCTCCGTCAGGTTCCCTATCGCGGTCCCTTTCCCTCCGTCAGGTTCCCTATCGCGGGTCCGTTTCCCTCCGTCAGGTTCCCAGTCCACCATAGAGAATGATAGAGGCCTCTAGTGGCCAGAAGTCGGTATTAAGGCCTTATACACACACCATAGAGCATGATAGAGGTCTCTAGTGGACAGAAGGTGATATTAACATGGGCAGCACCATAGAGAATGATAGAGGCCTAGTGGACAGAAGGTGATATTAACATGGGCAGCACCACTGAGGGCTTCCACCATTTTAAAAGTAGTCAACTGGGTGGGACTTTCAACTTCATTAGCTGATCCCTCTTGGTGACCCTGTTGGAGTCATGTCAAACCGGGTCATCAGGAGGGGTTCAGCCAATCGTGAAGAAGAAAATTGACTACAAAATGGCGATTGCCTCAATGGAGCTGCCGATGCTGTCAGACGCTATATTGGCTAAGATACAAAGATTAGTTCTCCTATCTACAGTATCTCTATGTTACACAAAGGCACACACAAACACAGGCACACACACACACACACACACACACACACACCACCTTCGCCATAACTATAGCAACCCCTGATAGTGATCTTGGTGCTCCCTGAGTGATATGTCACTCTGTTCCTGGTCACAGCATAACAGTACAGACCTCAATCAGCGGCTACTACAACCTCACAGTATATATCTCAGAGAGTGTGTGTGTGTGTGTGTGTGTGTGTGTGTGTGAGAGAGAGAGATGTGGCTGGAGGTCGTTGAAGGGTGAGCTGTGGCTGGGCTGGAGGTCGTTGAAGGGTGAGCTATGGCTGGGCTGGAGGTCGTTGAAGGTTGAGCTGTGGCTGGAGGTCGTTGAAGGCTGAGATGTGGCTGGGCTGGAGGTCGTTGAAGGTTGAGCTGTGGCTGGAGGTTGTTGAAGGCTGAGATGTGGCTGGGCTGGAGGTCGTTGAAGGGTGAGATGTGGCTGGAGGTCGTTGAAGGGTGAGATGTGACTGGGCTGGAGGTCGTTGAAGGGTGAGATGTGACTGGGCTGGAGGTCGTTGAAGGGTGAGCTGTGGCTGGGCTGGAGGTCGTTGAAGGGTGAGATGTGACTGGGGGTCGTTGAAGGGTGAGATGTGGCTGGAGGTCGTTGAAGGGTGAGATGTGGTTGGGCTGGAGGTCGTTGAAGGGTGAGATGTGGCCGGGGGTCGTTGAAGGGTGAGCTGTGGCTGGGCTGGAGGTCGTTGAAGGGTGAGATGTGACAGGGGGTCGTTGAAGGGTGAGATGTGGTTGGGCTGGAGGCCGTTGAAGGGTGAGATGTGGCCGGGGGTCGTTGAAGGGTGAGATGTGGCCGGGGGTCGTTGAAGGGTGAGATGTGGCTGGGCTGGAGGTCGTTGAAGGGTGAGATGTGGTTGGGCTGGAGGTCGTTGAAGGGTGAGATGTGGTTGGGCTGGAGGTCGTTGAAGGGTGAGATGTGGTTGGGCTGGGCTGGAGGTCGTTGAAGGGTGAGATGTGGTTGGGCTGGAGGTCGTTGAAGGGTGAGATGTGGTTGGGCTGGAGGTCGTTGAAGGGTGAGATGTGGCTGGGCTGGGGGTCGTTGAAGGGTGAGATGTGGCCGGGCTGGAGGTCGTTGAAGGGTGAGATGTGGCCGGGCTGGAGGTCGTTGAAGGGTGAGATGTGGCCGGGCTGGAGGTCGTTGAAGGGTGAGATGTGGCCGGGCTGGAGGTCGTTGAAGGGTGAGATGTGGCCGGGCTGGAGGTCGTTGAAGGGTGAGATGTGGCCGGGCTGGAGGTCGTTGAAGGGTGAGATGTGGCCGGGCTGGAGGTCGTTGAAGGGTGAGATGTGGCCGGGCTGGAGGTCGTTGAAGGGTGAGATGTGGCCGGGCTGGAGGTCGTTGAAGGGTGAGATGTGGTTGGGCTGGAGGTCGTTGAAAGGTGAGATGTGGCTGGAGGTCGTTGAAGGGTGAGATGTGGTTGGGCTGGAGGTCGTTGAAGGGTGAGATGTGGTTGGGCTGGAGGTCGTTGAAAGGTGAGATGTGGCTGGAGGTCGTTGAAGGGTGAGATGTGGCTGGAGGTCGTTGAAGGGTGAGATGTAGCTGAGCTAAGGAGCTGTCCTGGAGTATAGCCAGGGTTGATTTAACCTGCACTCTGTGTGCTGCATCAGGACATTTCTAAACAACCAGACTATATGATCATCACACTGGAAGTCAGCAGCAAAGAGACTACAGTGTTCTATTAGTGATGGGCGGTGTTGTGTTGTGTGTTGCAGGTGGAATAAATCAGTGTAATTGTCACGTCTGTGTATTCCAGGTAGATGTGGAATATGATTCTATAATGTATATCTCTGTATATTCCAGGTAGAGGTGGAATATGATTCTATAATGTATATATCTGTATATTCCAGGTAGAGGTGGAATATGATTCTATAATGTATATCTCTGTATATTCCAGGTAGATGTGGAGGTGTACAGGAGAGACTCTAAGAAGCTTCCAGGTTTAGGAGAACCTGACATCGACTGGGAGGAGAGTGTTTACCTGAACCTGATCTTAATGAAGGTTGGTATGACAACAAGCTCATTCCCAGGCTGTCTCCCGTCCCAGTGCTAACCAGGCCCGACCCTGAACAGGCCCGACCCTGAACAGGCGGTCTCCCATCCCAGTACTAACCAGGCCCGACCCTGAACAGGCGGTCTCCCGTCCCAGTACTAACCAGGCCCGACCCTGAACAGGCTGTCCCAGTACTATCCAAGCCCGACCCTGAACAGGTTGTCCCAGTACTAACCAGGCCCGACCCTGAACAGGCTGTCTCTTGTCCCAGTACTAACCAGGCCCGACCCTGAACAGGTTGTCTCCCGTCCCAGTACTAACCAGGCCCGACCCTGAACAGGCTGTCCCAGTACTAACCAGGCCCGACCCTGAACAGGCTGTCCCAGTACTAACCAGGCCCGACCCTGAACAGGTTGTCTCCCGTCCCAGTACTAACCAGGCCCGACCCTGAACAGGTTGTCTCCCGTCCCAGTACTAACCAGGCCCGACCCTGAACAGGCTGTCTCCCGTCCCAGTACTAACCAGGCCCGACCCTGAACAGGCTTTGCCCGTCACGTGATCGGGTCCTTCTAGCAGCCATCTTGGGTCCTTCTAGCAGCCATCTTGGGTCCTTCTAGCAGCCATCTTGGGTCCTTCTAGCAGCCATCTTGGGTCCTTCTAGCAGCCATCTTGGGTCCTTCTAGCAGCCATCTTGGGTCCTTCTAGCAGCCATCTTGGGTCCTTCTCACAGGCTACAAGTGAAGACAGCCACATCAGGGACGCAGTTGAGCGCTTCCTTATATTGAAGATGTTGGATAGAACTGTCCACATTTTCTTTGAACCTTTTCATCAGCCAACAAGATGAGTAGGTCTAACAACAAAATAACTAGCCTATATCAATTTACTATTCCCCATAGTACAAAAGTTGACCTATTCTGTGTACGAAAAATAAATATTCCAAACATTAGTCTAGGACAGTTATGGAATACAATAGATCCCAAATTACCACTAGCATCAAAAAATGACATTTTCTAAACCAATGAGGCTGATTCAACAGATCAGACCGTTCCGCTGAAAATGTTGATAAACTATTCAGCTTTTTTCTCCATATAAGCGCAGCAATGCACCCGGCAGGAGGCTGTGAGCACGAAATGTTCCAAAATGCAATTAATTAGTGGGAAACAACTGGTATCAAAAGTGTTTTCTTATAAAGGGGCATTTTCTATGGTGAAAAATGATCTTCCCCAAATACTGTAAACTGACACACAGTCTGTGTATTCCAGTTTGGCTGTCTGTGTATTCCAGTTTGGCTTTACACTGGTTCTAAAGAGGATTAATGTGCTTAATTGTTATTTGGCATCTTTAGCTGTGATTCAAACCAAAACATATAGGCCTATGGGCTCTCACGTCATTCACACGGGATAACACGTCCTTGATAGTGATAGCCTAACATTGTCACCCATCACTCTTTGGGTGTGAAAATGTTATTTATTCAATCTTTTCCCCTTTTTCTCCCCAATTTCGATCTTGTCTCATCGTTGCAACTCTCCAAACGGGCTCGGGAGACGAAGGTGGAGTCGTGCGTTCTCTGAAACATGACACGCCAAACCGTGCTCCTTAACACCCGCCAGCCTGACCCGGAAGTCAGCCGCACCAATGTGTTGAACAGGAAACACTGTTCAACTGGCAACTGAAGTCAGCCTGCAGACACCCGGCCCGCCACAAGGAGTCGCTAGAGAGCGATGAGCTTTACTTGGATCATCGCTCTCTAGCGACTCCTTGTGGCAGGCCGGGTGTCTGCAGGCTGACTTGTGCCAGTTGAATGAACCCAGGTCTGTAGTATCGCCTCTAGCACTGCGATGCAGTACCTTAGACCGCTGGGCCACTTGTAATTTTCCAGGAAACTCTAGTTCAGAATATGGTTGAATAAAACCAAGTTCATGACCTCATTTTTTATTTTATTTTTTTCCTATCAGCTGGACTATGTGGTGACGTGCGCTGTCTGCACGCGCTCAGACGCAGGAGACATCCACATTCACAGGAAGAAGTCTCAGGTAAGAGACAGGACTCTTCAGACTACATCCCATTGGATTTACTGATGTAGCTATGGATAGATGGGCCTCTACAGAACCTGACCCAGTAACTCTCTCTCTCTCGGTTTCTCTCTCTTCCTCGCTCTCTCTCCCCCTTTCTCGCTCTCTCTCCCCCCTTCCTCTCTCTCCCCCCTTCCTCTCTCTCCCCCCTTCCTCTCTCTCCCCCCTTCCTCTCTCTCCCCCTTCCTCTCTCTCTCTCTCCCCCTTTCTCTGTATCTCTCCTGGTCCCTCTCTTTCCCTTACTTTCTCTCTTTTCTCTCTCCCTCTCTCTCTCATCACAGCAAGTGTATGCGTCGCCAAGTAAACACGCCATGGACAGTAAAGGGGAGGAGTCTAAGATGAGCTACCCCAACATCTTCTTCATGATTGACAACTTTGAGGAGGTAACCGTGACAACCGCCCACAATCCCCTCCTCCCCAGCCCAATTAGGCACCTGACAGATTGTGATTGACTGCCGGGCCGTCCAGTAGGGCCCTCTGGGAGATGGGCTGTGTATTGAAGTGTGACCTGGGGTGTATTCATTATTCGGTCTCCGTTGCAACCCGGAAACAATTTACTCCAAATGGAAAACGTTTTACAATGAAAACGAGAGTTTCTATTGGACAAATTCAGGTCGGAACCTCCCCCGTTTCATTCCATTTCCTCTGTTTGCTTCCGTTGGTTTGTTAGAGGAAACGGTTTCCGTTGCAAAACGTTTTAGCAACAGACCAGACATTTTTTCACAACGGAATCTAACTAATGAATACACCCCTGACGCTGTCGGTCCATTTCAAAGCCACTACTGCAGTCCCCTGATTCTAGTGTATTAACCTCATGGCAGACGGGGTCAGTTACAAATGGATTGTTTTCCTGGGAAGGAAATCAACGACTTTCTCTCTGTTTTTACAGTGAAAATATAAAACAGCAGCGATTGAACCTTTCCTTTCCTCATCTCCTCACCCTCTGTTTCCTTTCCTCATCTCCTCACCCTCTGTTTCCTTTCCTCATCTCCTCACCCTCTGTTTCCTTTCCTCATCTCCTCACCCTCTGTTTCCTTTCCTCATCTCCTCACTCTCTGTTTCTTTTCAGTTCCTGATATCAGCTTTCTCAGCTAAACGACTTGACTCTGCAAACAGACACTCCGTAACGCTGGTTTTGCTGGAAACAGAAACATGAACTTTGTCTGTCGCGACCTAATATTCACATCGCGGAAAATAATATAGAAAAATATATATTTTTAATGCTATATTGATATTTAATTAACCAATTGTATGACAATAAAATGTTGCCCATGTTCTTGAAGAATGTTAAGTTGGTTTCAGACGACAGCGGCCAAATCCACTAAATAGGGCTGCTGATAACTCTAAAAATACTATGATTTAAATTATTTAAAAATATATATTCAGTTTCAGTCAACAGTTTGGACTAATAGTGAAGACGTCACAACTATGAAATAACATATGTGGAATCATGTAGTAACCAAAAAAGTGTTAAATTATATTTGAGATTCTTCAAAGTAGCCACCCTTTGCCTTGATGACAGCTTCGCATTCTCTCAACCAGCTTTTAAAATTTAATTTTTATTTAACCTTTATTTAACTAGGCAAGTCAGTCAAGAATCAATTCTTATTTACAACGACGGCCTACCCAAACGACGCTGGGCCAATTGTGCACTGCGGGACTCCCAATCACGACCGGATGTGATACAGCCTGGATTCGAACCAGGGACTGTAGTGACGCCTCTTAGACCCCTGCGCCACTCGGGAGCCCTAAGTTTCATGAGGTAGTCACCTGGAAGGCTTTACAATTAACAGGTGTGTTTTGTTAAAAGTGAATTTGTGGAATTTCTTTCCTTAATGCGTTTGAGACAATCAGTTGTGTTGTGACAAGGTAGAGATGGCAAGAACAGCTCAAATAAGCAAAGAGAAACGACAGTCCATCATTACTTTAAGACATGAAGGGCAGTCAATACGGAAAATTTCAATAACTTGGAAAGTTTCTTCAAAATCAAAACAAATTGTATTTATGTTCATGTGCAGTCGCAAAAACCATTCAGAGCTAAGATGAAACTGGCTCTCATGAGGACCTTCACAGGAAAGGAAGACCCAGAGTTACCTCTGCTGCAGAGGATAAGTTCATTAGAGATACCCGCGACCCATTCAGAACCTCCCGAGACCCAATTTGGGTCGCAACCCACTAGTTGAGAATCACTGTTCTAACGTGTGCGTCTCTCTCTCTGTCTCTGTCTGTCTCTCTCTCTCTCTCTCTCTGTCTCTCTCGCTCTGTCTCTCTCGCTCTGTCTCTCGCTGTGTGTGTAGGTGTTCTGTGACATGACGGTAGGCGAGGGGGAGATGGTGTGTGTGGAGTTGGTAGCCAGTGATAAGAGCAACACGTTCCAAGGAGTCGTCTTCCAAGGTTCCATCCGCTACGAAGCTCTGAAGAAGGTTTACGACAACAGGGTAAGTCTCTCTACTCTATAGATATCTATTTGGGATGTCTCTCTACTCTATAGATATCTATCTGGGATTCCTCTCTGAAGAAGGTTTACGACAACAGGGTAAGTCTCTCTACTCTATAGATATCTATTTGGGATGTCTCTCTACTCTATAGATATCTATCTGGGATTCCTCTCTGAAGAAGGTTTACGACAACAGAGTAAGTCTCTCTACTCTATAGATATCTATCTGGGATGTCTCTTTACTCTATAGATATCTATCTGGGATTCCTCTCTCTGGAGAATTTCCATACAGTGTATTTGGAAAGTTTGCGAACCCCTTGACTTTTTCCCAAAAATGTGTTACATCATTATTCTAAAATGTATAAAAGAATATTTAAAAAATGTAAATCATCAATCTAAAATACGACAAGCATTTTTGCAATTGTGTTAATAATAAAAAACTGAAATATCAAATTTCCAAATTTCCATAAGTATTCAGAACTCAGTACTTTGTTGAAGCACCTTTGGTAGTGATTACACCCTCTAGTCTTATTGGGGTCTGACGCTACAAGCTTGGTACACCTGTATTTGGAGAGTTTCTCCCATTCTTCTCTGCAGTTCCTCTCAAGCTCTGTCAGGTTGGATGGGGAGCGTCGCTGCACAGATATTTTCAGGTCTCTCCAGAGATGTTGGATCGGGTTCAAGTCCGGGCTCTGGCCGGGCCACTCAAGGACATTGAGACTTGTCCTGAAGCCACTCCTGCGTTGTCATGTCTGTGTGCTTAGGGTTATTGTCCTGTGGGAAGGTGAACCTTCACCCCAGTCTGAGGTCCTGAGCGCTCTGGAGCAGGTTTTCATCAAGGATCTCTATGTACTTTGCTCCATTCTTCTTTCCCTCGATCCTGACTAGTCTTCCAGTCCCTGCCGCTGAAAAACATCCCCACAGCATGATGCTGCCACCACCATGCTTCACTGTAGGGATGGTGCCAGGTTTCCTCCAGACATGACGTTTGGCCTTCAGGCCACTTTGTAGTTGATGGTGAAATACAAGACAAGATCCAAAACGATCCATATCAAGTCTTCCTGTTGTGTGTTTGTCTTGTAGGTGAGTGTGGCAGCGAAGATGGCCCAGCGCATGTCGTTCGGCTTCTATAAGTACAACAACATGGAGTTTGTCAGGATGAAGGGGCCCCAGGGCAAAGGTCACGCTGAGATGGCGGTCAGCCGGGTCCCGACCGGAGACACGTCCCCCTGCGGCACAGAGGAGGACCTGGACTCACCCCTACACGAGAGGGTAGGTAGAGTAGACAAATAGGCACACACACACATACGAGAGGGTCAGGACACACAAAAAACGTGCATGGACACATTAGGAACACCTTCTCTTTCCATGACCGACTGACCAGGTGAATGCTGTGATCCCTGATTGATGTCACCTGTTAAATCCACTTCAATCAGCGTAGATGAAGGGGAGGAGACAGGTGGTTAAAGAAGGATTTTTAAACCTTGAGACAATTGAGACGTGGATTGTGTCTGTGTGCCATTCAGAGGGTGAATGGGGAAGACAAAATATTGAAGTTCCTTTGAACGGGGTATGGTAGTAGGAGCCAGGCGCACCGGTTTGAGTCAAGAACTTCAACGCTGCTGGGTTTTACACACTCAACAGTTTCCTGTTGTGTATCAAGGATGGTCCACCACCCAAAGGACATCCAGCCAACTTGATACAGCTGTGGGAAGCATTGGTGTCAACATGGGCCAGCTTCCCTGTGGAACGCTTTGGACACCTTGTAGAGTCAACAGGGACCAGCTTCCCTGTGGAACGCTTTGGACACCTTGTAGAGTCCCATGTTCCGACGAATTGAGGCTGTTCTGAGGGCAAAAGGGGGTGTAACTCAATATTAGGAACGTGTTCTTAATGTTTTGTAAAATCAGTGTACACACTCAAACACAGGACGCTAACCGCCCGCCAGACCAGAGGGTCGGGACGCTAACCGCCCGCCAGACCAGAGGGTCGGGACGCTAACCGCCCGCCAGACCAGAGGGTCGGGACGCTAACCGCCCGCCAGACCAGAGGGTCGGGACGCTAACCGCCCGCCAGACCAGAGGGTCGGGACGCTAACCGCCCGCCAGACCAGAGGGTCGGGACGCTAACCGCCCGCCAGACCAGAGGGTCGGGACGCTAACCGCCCGCCAGACCAGAGGGTCGGGACGCTAACCGCCCGCCAGACCAGAGGGTCGGGACGCTAACCGCCCGCCAGACCAGAGGGTCGGGACGCTAACCGCCCGCCAGACCAGAGGGTCGGGACGCTAACCGCCCGCCAGACCAGAGGGTCGGGACGCTAACCGCCCGCCAGACCAGAGGGTCGGGACGCTAACCGCCCGCCAGACCAGAGGGTCGGGACGCTAACCGTCCGCCAGACCAGAGGGTCGGGACGCTAACCGCCAGCTAGACGGTCAGGAAAGCATTATGGTAGAACCACAAACATTCCATGTTCTCAGGTACACAGATATACATGATGGGGAAATGGTTTCATAATCAGAGAAATTACCCACAGAAACATGAAATAGTCAGAGCCCAGGAATGGACATGTAGATAGCTGGAACACACTTCTATTCTGTAACGTGTGTGTTCCCCTCTAACGGAGGTTCTGTTCCCCTTTAACTGAGGTTCTGTATGTCCTGAGGTACTGTTCCCCTTTAACTGAGGTTCTGAGGTACTGTCCCCCTTTAACTGAGGTTCTGTTCCCCTCTAACTGAGGTTCTGTATGTCCTGAGGTACTGTATGTCCTGAGGTTCTGTTTCCCTTTAACTGAGGTTCTGTATGTCCTGAGGTTCTGCTCCCCTTTAACTGAGGTTCTGTATGTCCTGAGGTTCTGTATGTCCTGAAGTTCTGTATGTCCTGAGATACTGTCCCCCTTTACCTGAGGTTCTGTATGTCCTGAGATACTGTCCCCCTTTAACTGAGGTTCTGTATGTCCTGAGATACTGTCCCCCTTTACCTGAGGTTCTGTATGTCCTGAGATACTGTCTCCCTTTAACTGAGGTTCTGTATGTCCTGAGATACTGTCCCCCATTTAACTGAGGTTCTGTATGTCCTGAGGTTCTGTATGTCCTGAGATACTGTCTCCCTTTACCTGAGGTTCTGTATGTCCAGAGGTTCTGTATGTCCTGAGATACTGTCTCCCTTTAACTGAGGTTCTGTATGTCCTGAGATACTGTCCCCCTTTAACTGAGGTTCTGTATGTCCTGAGGTTCTGTCCCCCTTTACCTGAGGTTCTGTATGTCCAGAGGTTCTGTATGTCCAGAGGTTCTGTATGTCCTGAGATACTGTCTCCCTTTAACTGAGGTTCTGTATGTCCTGAGATACTGTCCCCCATTTAACTGAGGTTCTGTATGTCCTGAGGTTCTGTATGTCCTGAGATACTGTCCCCCTTTACCTGAGGTTCTGTATGTCCTGAGGTACTGTCTCCCTTTACCTGAGGTTCTGTATGTCCTGAGGTACTGTCTCCCTTTACCTGAGGTTCTGTATGTCCTGAGGTACTGTCTCCCTTTAACTGAGGTTCTGTATGTCCTGAGGTTCTGTCCCCCATTTAACTGAGGTTCTGTATGTCCTGAGGTTCTGTATGTCCTGAGATACTGTCCCCCTTTACCTGAGGTTCTGTATGTCCTGAGGTTCTGTATGTCCTGAGGTTCTGTATGTCCTGAGATACTGTCCCCCTTTACCTGAGGTTCTGTATGTCCTGAGGTTCTGTATGTCCTGAGATACTGTCTCCCTTTAACTGAGGTTCTGTATGTCCTGAGATACTGTCCCCCTTTAACTGAGGTTCTGTATGTCCTGAGGTTCTGTCCCCCTTTACCTGAGGTTCTGTATGTCCAGAGGTTCTGTATGTCCAGAGGTTCTGTATGTCCAGAGGTTCTGTATGTCCTGAGATACTGTCTCCCTTTAACTGAGGTTCTGTATGTCCTGAGATACTGTCCCCCATTTAACTGAGGTTCTGTATGTCCTGAGGTTCTGTATGTCCTGAGATGCTGTCCCCCTTTACCTGAGGTTCTGTATGTCCTGAGGTACTGTCTCCCTTTAACTGAGGTTCTGTATGTCCTGAGATACTGTCCCCCTTTAACTGAGGTTCTGTATGTCCTGAGGTTCTGTCCCCCTTTACCTGAGGTTCTGTATGTCCAGAGGTTCTGTATGTCCAGAGGTTCTGTATGTCCAGAGGTTCTGTATGTCCTGAGATACTGTCTCCCTTTAACTGAGGTTCTGTATGTCCAGAGGTTCTGTATGTCCTGAGATACTGTCTCCCTTTAACTGAGGTTCTGTATGTCCTGAGATACTGTCCCCCATTTAACTGAGGTTCTGTATGTCCTGAGGTTCTGTATGTCCTGAGATGCTGTCCCCCTTTACCTGAGGTTCTGTATGTCCTGAGGTACTGTCTCCCTTTAACTGAGGTTCTGTATGTCCTGAGATACTGTCCCCCTTTAACTGAGGTTCTGTATGTCCTGAGGTTCTGTCCCCCTTTACCTGAGGTTCTGTATGTCCAGAGGTTCTGTATGTCCAGAGGTTCTGTATGTCCAGAGGTTCTGTATGTCCTGAGATACTGTCTCCCTTTAACTGAGGTTCTGTATGTCCTGAGGTTCTGTATGTCCTGAGATACTGTCCCCCTTTACCTGAGGTTCTGTATGTCCTGAGGTACTGTCTCCCTTTACCTGAGGTTCTGTATGTCCTGAGGTTCTGTCCCCCATTTAACTGAGGTTCTGTATGTCCTGAGGTTCTGTATGTCCTGAGATACTGTCCCCCTTTACCTGAGGTTCTGTATGTCCTGAGGTTCTGTATGTCCTGAGGTTCTGTATGTCCTGAGATACTGTCCCCCTTTACCTGAGGTTCTGTATGTCCTGAGGTTCTGTATGTCCTGAGATACTGTCTCCCTTTACCTGAGGTTCTGTATGTCCTGAGATACTGTCCCCCTTTAACTGAGGTTCTGTATGTCCTGAGGTTCTGTCCCCCTTTACCTGAGGTTCTGTATGTCCAGAGGTTCTGTATGTCCAGAGGTTCTGTATGTCCAGAGGTTCTGTATGTCCTGAGATACTGTCTCCCTTTAACTGAGGTTCTGTATGTCCTGAGGTTCTGTATGTCCTGAGATACTGTCCCCCTTTACCTGAGGTTCTGTATGTCCTGAGGTACTGTCTCCCTTTACCTGAGGTTCTGTATGTCCTGAGGTTCTGTCCCCCATTTAACTGAGGTTCTGTATGTCCTGAGGTTCTGTATGTCCTGAGATACTGTCCCCCTTTACCTGAGGTTCTGTATGTCCTGAGGTTCTGTATGTCCTGAGGTTCTGTATGTCCTGAGATACTGTCCCCCTTTACCTGAGGTTCTGTATGTCCTGAGGTTCTGTATGTCCTGAGATACTGTCTCCCTTTACCTGAGGTTCTGTATGTCCAGAGGTTCTGTATGTCCAGAGGTTCTGTATGTCCTGAGATACTGTCCCCCTTTAACTGAGGTTCTGTATGTCCTGAGGTTCTGTCCCCCTTTACCTGAGGTTCTGTATGTCCAGAGGTTCTGTATGTCCAGAGGTTCTGTATGTCCTGAGATACTGTCTCCCTTTAACTGAGGTTCTGTATGTCCTGAGATACTGTCCCCCATTTAACTGAGGTTCTGTAGGTTCTGTATGTCCTGAGATACTGTCCCCCTTTACCTGAGGTTCTGTATGTCCTGAGGTTCTGTATGTCCTGAGGTTCTGTATGTCCTGAGATAATGTCTCCCTTTACCTGAGGTTCTGTATGTCCTGAGATTCTGTATGTCCTGAGATACTGTCCCCCTTTACCTGAGGTTCTGTATGTCCTGAGGTTCTGTATGTCCTGAGGTTCTGTATGTCCTGAGGTTCTGTCTCCCTTTACCTGAGGTTCTGTATATCCAGAGGTTCTGTATGTCCTGAGGTTCTGTATGTCCTGAGGTTCTGTATGTCCTGAGATACTGTCTCCCTTTAACTGAGGTTCTGTATGTCCTGAGGTACTGTCTCCCTTTAACTGAGGTTCTGTATGTCCTGAGATACTGTCCCCATTTAACTGAGGTTCTGTATGTCCTGAGATTCTGTCCCCCATTTAACTGAGGTTCTGTATGTCCTGAGGTTCTGTATGTCCTGAGATACTGTCCCCCTTTACCTGAGGTTCTGTATGTCCTGAGGTACTGTCTCCCTTTAACTGAGGTTCTGTATGTCCTGAGGTTCTGTATGTCCTGAGATACGGTCCCCCTTTACCTGAGGTTCAGTGTGATGTCCACTAGAGGATATCAGAGACTGGATTTGACTCAGTTGGGGGGTTGTTCTGGAGGATAGAATGGATTGACTTAAGTGTACTGGCATAGTCTTTGATACACAAAACCCAGTCTATTAAAAACCAATGAAACAACATGGCATTATATTATTACTTGAGGTACTGCCATGTTTAATACACTGTAGTATATTATATTACTACTGAGTTACATTATATTACTACTGAGTTACTGCCATGTTTAATACACTGTAGTATATTATATTACTACTGAGTTACTGCAGTATGTTATATTACGGAGTTACTGCAGTATGTTATATTACTACTGAGTTACTGCCATGTTTAATACACTGTAGTATATTATATTACTACTGAGTTACTGCAGTATGTTATATTACTACTGATTTACTGCCATGTTTAATACACTAGTATATTATATTACTACTGAGTTACTGCAGTATGTTATATTACTGAGTTACTGCAGTATGTTATATTACTACTGAGTTACTGCCATGTTTAATACACTGTAGTATATTATATTACTACTGAGTTACTGCAGTATATTATATTACTACTGAGTTACTGCCATGTTTAATACACTGCAGTATATTATATTACTACTGAGTTACTGCAGTATGTTATATTACTGAGTTACTGCAGTATATTATATTACTACTGAGTTACTGCAGTATGTTATATTACTGAGTTACTGCAGTATATTATATTACTACTGAGTTACTGCAGTATGTTATATTACTACTGAGTTACTGCCATGTTTAATTTACTACAGTTTAACTACACAGGCAAAAGAGCAACTGATGGTAGTATTAGATATGTTCTGATTGGCTGTCTGGGTGTTTTCTCTGTAATTCGTTGGTTCTGATTGGCTGGTTGTTTTCTCTGTAGTACGTTGGTTCTGATTGGCTGTCTGTGTTCTGTTTGGTCAGGTGACGTCGTTCAGCACCCCTCCCACCCCGGAGAGGAACCGCCCCTCGTTCTTCTCCCCTTCTCTCCGTCGGAAGGTCCCCAGGAACCGTATCACTGAGATGAAGAAGAGTCACTCAGCCAACGATAGTGAAGAGTTCTTCAGGGAAGAGGATGACGAGGGTAATGATATTTTATACCCAAACACCACGTGTTGTGTAGGATCTGTTGGAGAGTATAGAACCTGGATGTGTTGAATAGACAGTGTAGAACCCGGATGTGTTGAATAGAGAGAGGGTGTAGAACCCGGATGTGTTGGAGAGTGTAGAACCAGGATGTGTTGAATAGACAGTGTAGAACCCGGATGTGTTGAATAGAGAGAGTGTAGAACCAGGATGTGTTGAATAGAGAGAGAGGGTGTAGAACCAGGATGTGTTGAATAGAGAGAGAGAGTGTAGAACCCGGATGTGTTGAATAGAGAGAGAGAGTGTAGAACCCGGATGTGTTGAATAGAGAGAGAGTGTAGAACCCGGATGTGTTGAATAGAGAGAGAGTGTAGAACCCGGATGTGTTGAATAGAGAGAGAGAGAGTGTAGAACCCGGATGTGTTGAATAGAGAGAGAGAGAGTGTAGAACCCGGATGTGTTGAATAGAGAGAGAGAGAGTGTAGAACCCGGATGTGTTGAATAGAGAGAGAGTGTAGAACCCGGATGTGTTGAATAGAGAGAGAGTGTAGAACCCGGATGTGTTGAATAGCAAGAGAGATTGTAGAACCAGGATGTGTTGAATAGAGTGTGTAGAACCCGGATGTGTTGAATAGAGAGAGTGTAGAACCAGGATTTGTTGAATAGAGAGAGAGAGTGTAGAACCAGGATGTGTTGAATAGAGAGAGAGAGTGTAGAACCCGGATGTGTTGAATAGAGTGTGTAGAACCCGGATGTGTTGAATAGAGAGTGTAGAACCAGGATGTGTTGAATAGAGAGAGAGTGTAGAACCCGGATGCGTTGAATAGAGAGAGAGAGTGTAGAACCAGGATGTGTTGAATAGAGAGAGAGAGTGTAGAACCAGGATGTGTTGAATAGAGAGAGAGAGTGTAGAACCAGGATGTGTTGAATAGAGAGAGAGAGTGTAGAACCAGGATGTGTTGAATAGAGAGAGAGAGTGTAGAACCAGGATGTGTTGAATAGAGAGAGAGAGTGTAGAACCAGGATGTGTTGAATAGAGAGAGAGAGAGAGAGTGTAGAACCAGGATGTGTTGAATAGAGAGAGAGAGAGAGTGTAGAACCAGGATGTGTTGAATAGAGAGAGAGAGAGAGTGTAGAACCAGGATGTGTTGAATAGAGAGAGAGAGAGTAGAACCAGGATGTGTTGAATAGAGAGAGAGAGTGTAGAACCAGGATGTGTTGAATAGAGAGAGAGAGAGAGTGTAGAACCAGGATGTGTTGAATAGAGAGAGAGAGAGTGTAGAACCAGGATGTGTTGAATAGAGAGAGAGAGAGTGTAGAACCAGGATGTGTTGAATAGAGAGAGAGAGAGTGTAGAACCAGGATGTGTTGAATAGAGAGAGAGAGAGTGTAGAACCAGGATGTGTTGAATAGAGAGCGAGAGAGTGTAGAACCAGGATGTGTTGAATAGAGAGAGAGAGAGTGTAGAACCAGGATGTGTTGAATAGAGAGAGAGAGTGTAGAACCCGGATGTGTTGAATAGAGAGAGAGAGTGTAGAACCAGGATGTGTTGAATAGAGAGAGAGAGAGTGTAGAACCAGGATGTGTTGAATAGAGAGAGAGAGTGTAGAACCAGGATGTGTTGAATAGAGAGAGAGAGTGTAGAACCAGGATGTGTTGAATAGAGAGAGAGAGAGTGTAGAACCAGGATGTGTTGAATAGAGAGCGAGAGAGTGTAGAACCAGGATGTGTTGAATAGAGAGAGAGAGAGAGAGTGTAGAACCAGGATGTGTTGAATAGAGAGAGAGAGAGAGTGTAGAACCCGGATGTGTTGAATAGAGAGAGAGAGTGTAGAACCAGGATGTGTTGAATAGAGAGAGAGAGTGTAGAACCAGGATGTGTTGAATAGAGAGAGTGTAGAACCAGGATGTGTTGAATAGAGAGCGAGTATAGAACCAGGATGTGTTGAAGAGGGAGAGAGAGATTGTTTATTAACCTATAACCTGGATCATGTGACCCCATGCAGACCTGTGTAACCAGTCCAACCTGCGGTCTCGCTCCCTGTCGGGTACAGGTCGGTCCCTGGTGGGATCTTGGCTCAAACTGAACCGTACGGAGGAGTACTTCCTGCTTTACTCCCACCTGACCTACGTCACCCTGCCGCTGCACCGCATCACCTCAGGTCAAGACCCACACTATCAGTCCCAAATGGGTCACTATTCCCTATCACCTCAGGTCCAGACCCACACTATCAGTCCCTAATGGGTCACTATTCCCTCAGGTCCTGACCCGCACACTATCAGTCCCTAATGGGTCACTATTCCCTATCACCTCAGGTCCTGACCTGCACACTATCAGTCCCTAATGGGTCACTATTCCCTATCACCTCAGGTCCAGACCCACACTATCAGTCCCTAATGGGTCACTATTCCCCATCACCTCAGGTCCAGACCCACACTATCAGTCCCTAATGGTTCACTATTCCCTATCACTTCAGGTCCAGACCCACACTATCAGTCCCTAATGGGTCACTATTCCCTATCACTTCAGGTCCAGACCCACACACCATCAGTCCCTAATGGGTCACTATCACCTCAGGTCCAGACCCACACACTATCAGTCCCTAATGGTGCCCTATCACCTCAGGTCCAGACCCACACACTATCAGTCCCTAATGGTTCCCTATCACCTCATGTCCAGACCCACACACACCATCAGTCCCTGTTCCCCATTAGTCACATGCACAGGGTTGCAGATGTAAACGGAGCAAAGATTTGACTGAGTTACAGTTCATAGAAGGAAATGAATGAGGCCCTAATCTATGGATTTGACATGACTGGGCAATAAAGGGCCATTGGGGGGGACATCTTGGGAAGGGGGACGATGGTGGACATCTTGGGCAGGGGGATGATGGTGGACATCTTGGGCAGGGGGACGATGGTGGACATCTTGGGCAGGGGGACGATGGTGGACATCTTGGGCAGGGGGACGATGGTGGACATCTTGGGCAGGGGGACGATGGTGGACATCTTGGGCAGGGGGACGATGGTGGACATCTTGGGCAGGGGGACGATGGTGGACATCTTGGGCAGGGGGATGATGGTGGACATCTTGGGCAGGTGGGGATAACAACCTGAGCTAGAGAGAGTGAAAATGTTCTGATAACACAACAGCCAGCTGGTCTGGACATGCTCTGAGGATGCGGCTAGCGTCTTCTAATCTAGATTCTTTACACTTTCTAGAGGACATGCTCTGAGGGTGCGGCTAGCGTCTTCTAATCTAGATTCTTTACACTTTCTAGAAGACAGGGAGCCATTATGGACTTTCCCTGTCGTGTAAATTACAGTATTGACTGCTCATTGACTCTGTTGTCTGTCATCAGATATCCTGGAGGTGAGACAGAAGCCCATCCTGATGACATAGCAGATCTCCAGTCCTCCTAACTGCCCCAGAGCCTCCCTACGAAGTGCCTTCCTGCATCAGGCCCTGACTGACGCCACTACAATCCAGTGGTGAGATGGAAAACTACAGCAACATTACCACCATCTAGTGGTGACATGGCGGAATTACAGCAACACTCCCATCTGGTGGCGATATGGAGGAATTACAGCAACACTACCACCATCTGGTGGTGAGATGGAGGAATTACAGCAACACTACCACCATCTGGTGGTGAGATGGAGGAATTACAGCAACACTACCACCATCTGGTGGTGAGATGGAGGAATTACAGCAACACTACCACCATCTGGTGGCGAGACAGAGAACTTTGGAACAATGAAAACCAGCCAATCAAAAAAGTGCCTCTTCCGTCTGTCATGTTCCTGCTCGATGAGGATTCGCCGGTGGGTGTGAGGCGGTCGCCAGGGAAACGGGCATAGCAACCCACCTGTCCTGTCAGGATCACAATGGTCGTGAAGTGCAGTGCCATTGGCTGAACTCTGACCTGGAACTAAAATGATTTAGAATGTCTCTGGACGAATCTAAAATGGAACTCTATTCCCAATTTAGTGCACTAACGTTGGCCTTAGCCCAATGTGGACTCTGATCTAAAGTAGTGCTCTATAAAAGGGAATAGGGTGCCATTTTGGACAACGGCTCCTGTTTTCTTGTAAATATCCTGCTGCTTAACTATTCACTGATAAGCCTTTAGGAAAGGTTACGCTTCTCCTGACGGAAACATAAAGCTTCTGTCTGTTTTGTCGTTGCGTGTTTGTGTTTATATCTGCGAGGCGGGGAAGGTTAAAAGGATTGTGTGTGTGTGTCTACAACGTTGTCTAAGTCCCAGGGCTTTGTGGATGTGCTGCCTTCAGTCTATCAGCACACCACTGGCACATAAAGGATGTTACTCTGAGACCAGAATGGCACCGTATTGACCAGGGAGTAGGTTTCCATCAGGCTCACAGTCTGGAGATCCTTCAACTCTTCAGTTTAACGTGACGAACTTTCAACAGGGAACTGAAATTATCATCTACATAAAAAACAATGACTTGGAAATTCACACACGTGTGAGGAGGATTTTCCTCAGCACTGGAACAAGATGGCTGAATATAGAAACACAGGGCCTGCTGATACTCAGCTTTAGTAGCCGTAGATACTAAACCCTGTTCCTGTCTGGTCTCGTCCCCAGGCTGCTGTTACGTAGAGCCTGGTAACTGTCTGGAACTAAGGGGGTGTGGCTTTACTGAGTGGTATGCTAATCAATTCAAATTCTGGAGCGAATCACACGACTGAGGAGAAGGGGGAGGGAGCGAGCGAGCCTGGGATAGTTGTATTTATGGAAGCCCATTCCTGCCAAAATACAATTAAATGTCGACACTGCCTCAACATTAAGCTTCTAACTAAAACCATTTAGACAGAACATACATCCACTACATGGACAGAAGTATGTGGACACCTGGTCGTCACACATCTCATTTCAAAATCATGGGCATTAGTATGGAGTTGTGTCCCCCCCCCCCCCCCCTTTGCTGCTATAACAGCCTCCACTCTTCTGGGAAGGCTTTCCACTAGATGTTGGAACATTGCTGCAGGGGGACTTGCCACAAGAGCATTAGTGAGGTCGGGCACCGATGTTGAGCGATTAGGCCTGGCTCGCAGTCATCGTTCCAATTCATCCCAAAGGTGTTTGATGGGGTTGAGGACAGGGTTCTGTGCAGGCCAGTCAAGTTCTTCCACACCGATCTCAACACACCACTTTTGTATGGACCTGACTTTGTGCACGGGGGGGGGGGCATTGTCATGGTGAAACAGGAAAGGGCCTCCCCCAAACTGCTTCCATAGTTGGAACTCGGTAGTGAGTGTTGCCACGGGTTTCAGCACCCGGCGGTCCCGTTCTGTGGCCTACCACAGCCGTTGTTGCTCCTAGACGTTTCCACTTCACAATAACAGCACTTACAGTTGACCGGGGCATCTCTAGCAGAGCAGAAATTTGACCAACTGACTTGTTGGAAAGGTGCCACATTGAAGGTCACTGAGCTCTTCAGTACCGCCATTCTACTGCCAGTGTTTGTCTATGGAGATTGCATGGCTGTGTGCTCGATTTTTATACACCTGTCAGCAACGGGTGTGGCTGAAACAGCCAAATCCACTAATTTGAAGGGGTGTCCACATACTTGTGTGTTTCCTCATTTGTAGCATTATGAAGTCTATCTGTCCACGTTGCTGAACTGGCATTTGCCCCAACACTTTATATAGTGTAATAAAATAATTGACACAAAACCATTGAAAAGAGGGACAAAGTACTGGTGTTAAGACTGATTCACCTCATGATTTGATTGGTCAACTGATAAACCACAGCTGGCCTAGAGTAGCCTAATGATAAACCACAGCTGCAGGTAGTCTACTGATAAACCACAGCTGGTCTAGAGTAGTCTACTGGTAAACCACAGCTGGTCTAGAGTAGTCTACTGATAAACCACAGCTGGTCTAGAGTAGCCTACTGATAAACCACAGCTGGTCTAGAGTAGTCTACTGATAAACCACAGCTGGTCTAGAGTAGTCTACTGATAAACCACAGCTGGTCTAGAGTAGTCTACTGGTAAACCACAGCTGGTCTAGAGTAGTCTACTGATAAACCACAGCTGGTCTAGAGTAGCCTACTGATAAACCACAGCTGGTCTAGAGTAGTCTAATGATAAACCACAGCTGCAGGTAGTCTACTGATAAACCACAGCTGGTCTAGAGTAGCCTACTGATAAACCACAGCTGGTCTAGAGTAGTCTACTGATAAACCACAGCTGGTCTAGAGTAGTCTACTGGTAAACCACAGCTGGTCTAGAGTAGTCTACTGATAAACCACAGCTGGTCTAGAGTAGTCAACTGATAAACCACAGCTGGTCTAGAGTAGTCTACTGATAAACCACAGCTGGTCTAGAGTAGCCTACTGATAAACCACAGCTGCAGGTAGTCTACTGATAAACCACAGCTGGCCTAGAGTAGTCTAATGATAAACCACAGCTGCAGGTAGTCTACTGATAAACCACAGCTGGTCTAGAGTAGTCTACTGATAAACCACAGCTGGTCTAGAGTAGTCTACTGGTAAACCACAGCTGGTCTAGAGTAGTCTACTGATAAACCACAGCTGGTCTAGAGTAGCCTACTGATAAACCACAGCTGCAGGTAGTCTACTGATAAACCACAGCTGGTCTAGAGTAGCCTACTGATAAACCACAGCTGGCCTAGAGTAGCCTACTGATAAACCACAGCTGGCCTAGAGTAGTCTAATGATAAACCACAGCTGCAGGTAGTCTACTGATAAACCACAGCTGGTCTAGAGTAGTCTACTGGTAAACCACAGCTGGTCTAGAGTAGTCTACTGATAAACCACAGCTGGTCTAGAGTAGTCTACTGGTAAACCACAGCTGGCCTAGAGTAGTCTACTGGTAAACCACAGCTGGTCTAGAGTAGTCTACTGATAAACCACAGCTGGTCTAAAGTAGTCTACTGATAAACCACAGCTGGTCTAGAGTAGTCTACTGATAAACCACAGCTGGCCTAGAGTAGCCTAATGATAAACCACAGCTGCAGGTAGTCTACTGATAAACCACAGCTGGTCTAGAGTAGTCTACTGATAAACCACAGCTGGTCTAGAGTAGCCTACTGATAAACCACAGCTGGCCTAGAGTAGTCTAATGATAAACCACAGCTGCAGGTAGTCTACTGATAAACCACAGCTGGTCTAGAGTAGTCTACTGGTAAACCACAGCTGGTCTAGAGTAGTCTACTGATAAACCACAGCTGGCCTAGAGTAGCCTACTGATAAACCACAGCTGCAGGTAGTCTACTGATAAACCACAGCTGGTCTAGAGTAGTCTACTGATAAACCACAGCTGCAGGTAGTCTACTGATAAACCACAGCTGGTCTAGAGTAGTCTACTGATAAACCACAGCTGGTCTAGAGTAGTCTACTGATAAACCACAGCTGCAGGTAGTCTACTGATAAACCACAGCTGGTCTAGAGTAGTCTACTGATAAACCACAGCTGCAGGTAGTCTACTGATAAACCACAGCTGGTCTAGAGTAGTCTACTGATAAACCACAGCTGGTCTAGAGTAGTCTACTGATAAACCACAGCTGGTCTAGAGTAGTCTACTGATAAACCACAGCTGCAGGTAGTCTACTGATAAACCACAGCTGCAGGTAGCCTAGACAAGCAGGTAGCCTAGACAAGCAGGTAGCCTAGACAAGCAGGTAGCCTAGACAAGCAGGTAGCCTTGACAAGCAGGTAGCCTTGCACCCAGATCCCCTCTGGTCATGTATTACAGTCTAAAACAGGACTATTTACTGTATGTGTTAATAAGAGAGAATGTGATCACATTGGTTTCCTATTCAAACTGTGGGTGGCTGAGCTACCTAGGCCGTATCAACACAATAGTGTTGACATTGTGACTTAATTCCAGATGATACAACCCTGCATACAGTCAGCTCAGTCCTGGTCACAGTCCTGGTCATTCTACTGTCACAGTCCTGGTCATTCTACTGTCACAGTCCTGGTCATTCTACTGTCACAGTCCTGGCCACAGTCCTGGTCATTCTACTGTCACAGTCCTGGTCATTCTACTGTCACAGTCCTGGTCATTCTACTGTCACAGTCCTGGTCACAGTCCTGGTCATTCTACTGTCACGGTCCTGGTCATTCTACTGTCACGGTCCTGGTCATTCTACTGTCACAGTCCTGGTCATTCTACTGTCACGGTCCTGGTCATTCTACTGTCACAGTCCTGGTCATTCTACTGTCACGGTCCTGGTCATTCTACTGTCACGGTCCTGGTCATTCTACTGTCACGGTCCTGATCATTCTACTGTCACAGTCCTGGTCATTCTACTGTCACAGTCCTGATCATTCTACTGTCACAGTCCTGGTCACAGTCCTGGTCATTCTACTGTCACGGTCCTGGTCATTCTACTGTCACGGTCCTGGTCATTCTACTGTCACGGTCCTGATCATTCTACTGTCACGGTCCTGGTCATTCTACTGTCACAATCCTGGTCATTCTACTGTCACGGTCCTGGTCATTCTACTGTCACGGTCCTGGTCATTCTACTGTCACAGTCCTGGTCATTCTACTGTCACAGTCCTGGTCATTCTACTGTCACAATCCTGGTCATTCTACTGTCACGGTCCTGGTCATTCTACTGTCACGGTCCTGGTCATTCTACTGTCACGGTCCTGGTCATTCTACTGTCACAGTCCTGGTCATTCTACTGTCACGGTCCTGATCATTCTACTGTCACGGTCCTGGTCATTCTACTGTCACGGTCCTGGTCATTCTACTGTCACGGTCCTGGTCATTCTACTGTCACGGTCCTGGTCATTCTACTGTCACAGTCCTGGTCATTCTACTGTCACAGTCCTGGTCACAGTCCTGGTCATTCTACTGTCACAGTCCTGGTCATTCTACTGTCACAGTCCTGGTCACAGTCCTGGTCATTCTACTGTCACAGTCCTGGTCATTCTACTGTCACAGTCCTGGTCATTCTACTGTCACGGTCCTGGTCATTCTACTGTCACAGTCCTGGTCATTCTACTGTCACAGTCCTGGTCATTCTACTGTCACAGTCCTGGTCACAGTCCTGGTCATTCTACTGTCACAGTCCTGGTCATTCTACTGTCACAGTCCTGGTCACAGTCCTGGTCATTCTACTGTCACAGTCCTGGTCATTCTACTGTCACAGTCCTGGTCACAGTCCTGGTCATTCTACTGTCACAGTCCTGGTCATTCTACTGTCACAGTCCTGGTCACAGTCCTGGTCATTCTACTGTCACGGTCCTGGTCATTCTACTGTCACGGTCCTGGTCATTCTAACCCTATGACCTGACTAGAAAATATCTGGCCCCATCATAATCCACATAAAGTCCTTTTTTATTACTGTCATACTACTAGGGCCTGGAGTTTTACCTGGTTTATTACTGTCATATCATACTACTAGGGCCTGGAGTTTTACCTGGTTTATTACTATGTCATATCATACTACTAGGGCCTGGAGTTTTACCTGGTTTATTACTGTCATATCATACTACTAGGGCCTGGAGTTTTACCTGGTTTATTACTGTCATATCATACTACTAGGGCCTGGAGTTTTACCTGGTTTATTACTATGTCATATCATACTACTAGGGCCTGGAGTTTTACCTGGTTTATTACTATGTCATATCATACTACTAGGGCCTGGAGTTTTACCTGGTTTATTACTGTGTCATATCATACTACTAGGGCCTGGAGTTTTACCTGGTTTATTACTGTCATATCATACTACTAGGGCCTGGAGTTTTACCTGGTTTATTACTATGTCATATCATACTACTAGGGCCTGGAGTTTTACCTGGTTTATTACTATGTCATATCATACTACTAGGGCCTGGAGTTTTACCTGGTTTATTACTATGTCATATCATACTACTAGGGCCTGGAGTTTTACCTGGTTTATTACTATGTCATATCATACTACTAGGGCCTGGAGTTTTACCTGGTTTATTACTATGTCATATCATACTACTAGGGCCTGGAGTTTTACCTGGTTTATTACTATGTCATATCATACTACTAGGGCCTGGAGTTTTACCTGGTTTATTACTATGTCATATCATACTACTAGGGCCTGGAGTTTTACCTGGTTTATTACCATGTCATATCATACTACTAGGGTCTGGAGTTTTACCTGGTTTATTACTATGTCATATCATACTACTAGGGCCTGGAGTTTTACCTGGTTTATTACTATGTCATATCATACTACTAGGGCCTGGAGTTTTACCTGGTTTATTACTATGTCATATCATACTACTAGGGCCTGGAGTTTTACCTGGTTTATTACTGTCATATCATACTACTAGGGCCTGGAGTTTTACCTGGTTTATTACTATGTCATATCATACTACTAGGGTCTGGAGTTTTACCTGGTTTATTACCATGTCATATCATACTAGGGTCTGGAGTTTTACCAGGTTTATTACTATGTCATATCATACTACTAGGGCCTGGAGTTTTACCTGTTTCTGTATCAGAACAGACAGTAAAATGTGCATGTTAGGACCTAGTCCAACGCTCTAACCACTAGGCTACCCTGCCCTGTGAGGACCATACTTGTCTCACTTCTCGTCTGTTTGGACATGTTCCTGTACTGATGAATGCAGAGAATACCAGGGGAGTCTTTTCTTCACCTCAGGCCCATTTATAGTCATCAATCACCACAGGCAACACCGTGTTCATATTCCGGACAAATGGCACCCTATTCCCTTCCTAGTGCACTACTTCAGACCAGGTCAGACCCTTCTTCTAAGTATGACGTGTTTAAATCGAGTCTGGTACAGATTTCAGTGTTCGACCGACCACCAGGCGGTCCCGGCCGACCGACCACCAGGCGGTCCCGGCCGACCGACCACCAGTGACAAGAAAAACAAGTGCTACCCGTTGAATTGTTGATGAATTTATTCCCCATTTTAAATCAACGACTACAAAATGTTTCAGACAGGCGATGGCTGCATTGCCTCACCTCAGCGACAGACAAAAAGGACACTTGGAAACAACCAAACCTAGAGATGAAGGAAAGAGCATCCTTTCACACCAACTGATGATGCCTTGTGGAAAACAGACTGTGTGACCTTACAGGCCCTCTCCCTGCATCCAAAATGGTGTGCTTCTTTTGAGCAGCTCTAGAAATATATATCTATAATGCCTCTGAGAGGCTGTGAAGGGAGACATATTCTCAAAGAAAGACAATTACTGAAGCAGACATTCCCTTTCGAGACAGTTGTGGGTGAACCGGCGGCCATTTTGAGTGAGTGTAATTCCACGAGGGAGAGAAGGGAGATGGAGTCCTTTTACTCAGACAGGTACAGTTATGGGTGAACCGGCGGCCTTTTTGAGTGAGTGTAATTCCACGAGGGGGAGAAGGGAGATGGAGTCCTTTTACTCAGACAGGTACACAGTTATGGGTGAACCGGCGGCCATTTTGAGTGAGTGTAATTCCACGAGGGGGAGAAGGGAGATGGAGTCCTTTTACTCAGACAGGTACACAGTTATGGGTGAACCGGCGGCCATTTTGAGTGAGTGTAATTCCACGAGGGGGAGAAGGGAGATGGAGTCCTTTTACTCAGACAGGTACACAGTTATGGGTGAACCGGCGGCCATTTTGAGTGAGTGTAATTCCACGAGGGAGAGAAGGGAGTTGGAGTCCATTTACTCAGACAGGTACACAGTTATGGGTGAACCGGCGGCCATTTTGAGTGAGTGTAATTCCACGAGGGGGAGAAGGGAGATGGAGTCCTTTTACTCAGACAGGTAAAATAATGAATCTCACTTCAGCACAACATATTTCCATTTATCTTTTACAATAAATAAAGTCTTACAAAGAAAAAGATGTGAACAAACATTCAGTAGAAACCCACAGACAGACAACACTAGGTTTACGCAGTGAAAGGTGAGAACTAACTAGATGCTGTTGGGGAGGGTTTATCTAGTTCTCAGATTATCTGATAAAACGGACCCAGTCTTGCATTAACATAAAGGGCCTGCAGGTAAAATGGCTCCCTATTCCCTACATAGTGCACTCCTTTTGACCAGGGCCCTATGGGGGTGGAACCCTATTCCCTACATAGTGCACTACTTTTGACCAGGGCCCTATGGGGGTGGAACCCTATTCCCTACATAGTGCACTACTTTTGACCAGGGCCCTATGGGGGGGAACCCTATTCCCTACATAGGGAATAGGGAGTCATTTGAACCCTCATCAACACATCAATATCCTCGAGGGAGCTGGACAGAGAGCAGGTAGGGAAAAAAACAGTCCCTCGTCATACTAGTCTCCCACACTTTAATTAAAGATCTCCTCTTGTCCCACAACCAGAAGAACCACAGTATCGCCAACCGTTATCCTCGAGGGAGCTGGACAGAGAGCAGGTAGGGAAAAAAACACTCCCTCGTCATACTAGTCTCCCCTACTAATCTTCCCCTGTCGTCTTCCCCCTCTCCTCTTCCCCCTCTCCTCTTCCCCCTCTCCTCTTCCCCCTCTCCTCTTTCCCCTCTCCTCTTTCCCCTCTCCTCTTTCCCCTCTCCTCTTTCCCCTCTCCTCTTTCCCCTCTCCTCTTTCCCCTCTCCTCTTTCCCCTCTCCTCTTTCCCCTCTCCTCTTTCCCCTCTCCTCTTCCCCCTCTCCTCTTCCCCCTCTCCTCTTCCCCCTCTCCTCTTTCAACTCAAAAGCTATAGCAGCAGTATTCAATCTAGACGGAATGTTACTGAACCCCCCAACAACAAGATGAATGAATATGGGTCATTCAACAAGTCTCATGTCTGCTAGGAGCAAGACAGTGGAGCCCATTGGACTTTCACAGTAATAATCACAACCATATTTTACAACTAAAAATGTGTGTTGCTACACCAACGCATGCAAATAAAACAATTCAATGGTCACATGTACGTCTCTGTGTTACAGTGGGTCTAGTCCAGGTGGGTCTAGTCCAGGTGGGTCTAGTCCAGGTGGGTCTAGTCCAGGTGTGTCTCTGTGTTACAGTGTGTCTAGTCCAGGTGTGTCTAGTCCAGGTGTGTCTCTGTGTTACAGTACGTCTAGTCCAGGTGTGTCTCTGTGTTACAGTGTGTCTAGTCCAGGTGGGTCTAGTCCAGGTGTGTCTCTGTGTTACAGTGTGTCTAGTCCAGGTGGGTCTAGTCCAGGTGGGTCTCTGTGTTACAGTGTGTCTAGTCCAGGTGGGTCTCTGTGTTACAGTGTGTCTAGTCCAGGTGGGTCTAGTCCAGGTGGGTCTCTGTGTTACAGTGTGTCTAGTCCAGGTGTGTCTAGTCCAGGTGTGTCTCTGTGTTACAGTGTGTCTAGTCCAGGTGTGTCTCTGTGTTACAGTGGGTCTAGTCCAGGTGGGTCTCTGTGTTACAGTGTGTCTAGTCCAGGTGGGTCTCTGTGTTACAGTGGGTCTAGTCCAGGTGGGTCTCTGTGTTACAGTGTGTCTAGTCCAGGTGGGTCTCTGTGTTACAGTGTGTCTAGTCCAGGTGGGTCTAGTCCAGGTGGGTCTAGTCCAGGTGTGTCTCTGTGTTACAGTGTGTCTAGTCCAGGTGGGTCTAGTCCAGGTGTGTCTCTGTGTTACAGTGTGTCTAGTCCAGGTGGGTCTAGTCCAGGTGTGTCTCTGTGTTACAGTGTGTCTAGTCCAGGTGGGTCTAGTCCAGGTGTGTCTCTGTGTTACAGTGTGTCTAGTCCAGGTGGGTCTAGTCCAGGTGTGTCTGTGTTAGTGTGTCTAGTCCAGGTGTGTCTCTGTGTTACAGTGTGTCTAGTCCAGGTGGGTCTAGTCCAGGTGGGTCTAGTCCAGGTGTGTCTCTGTGTTACAGTGTGTCTAGTCCAGGTGTGTCTCTGTGTTACAGTGTGTCTAGTCCAGGTGGGTCTAGTCCAGGTGTGTCTCTGTGTTACAGTGTGTCTAGTCCAGGTGGGTCTAGTCCAGGTGGGTCTAGTCCAGGTGGGTCTAGTCCAAGTGTGTCTCTGTGTTACAGTGTGTCTAGTCCAGGTGTGTCTCTGTGTTACAGTGTGTCTAGTCCAGGTGTGTCTCTGTGTTACAGTGTGTCTAGTCCAGGTGGGTCTAGTCCAGGTGTGTCTCTGTGTTACAGTGTGTCTAGTCCAGGTGGGTCTAGTCCAGGTGTGTCTCTGTGTTACAGTGTGTCTAGTCCAGGTGGGTCTAGTCCAGGTGTGTCTCTGTGTTACAGTGTGTCTAGTCCAGGTGTGTCTAGTCCAGGTGGGTCTAGTCCAGGTGTGTCTCTGTGTTACAGTGTGTCTAGTCCAGGTGGGTCTAGTCCAGGTGTGTCTGTGTTAGTGTGTCTAGTCCAGGTGGGTCTAGTCCAGGTGTGTCTGTGTTAGTGTGTCTAGTCCAGGTGTGTCTCTGTGTTACAGTGTGTCTAGTCCAGGTGTGTCTAGTCCAAGTGTGTCTCTGTGTTACAGTGTGTCTAGTCCAGGTGGGTCTAGTCCAGGTGTGTCTAGTCCAGGTGTGTCTCTGTGTTACAGTGTGTCTAGTCCAGGTGTGTCTCTGTGTTACAGTGTGTCTAGTCCAGGTGGGTCTAGTCCAGGTGTGTCTCTGTGTTACAGTGTGTCTAGTCCAGGTGGGTCTAGTCCAGGTGTGTCTCTGTGTTACAGTGTGTCTAGTCCAGGTGGGTCTAGTCCAGGTGTGTCTGTGTTAGTGTGTCTAGTCCAGGTGTGTCTCTGTGTTACAGTGTATCTAGTCCAGGTGGGTCTAGTCCAGGTGTGTCTCTGTGTTACAGTGTGTCTAGTCCAGGTGTGTCTAGTCCAGGTGTGTCTAGTCCAGGGGTGTCTCTGTGTTACAGTGTGTCTAGTCCAGGTGTATATAGTCCAGGTGTGTCTAGTCCAGGTGTATATAGTCCAGGTGTGTCTAGTCCAGGTGTGTGTAGTCCAGGTGTGTGTAGCCCAGGTGTGTCTCTGTGTTACAGTGTGTCTAGTCCAGGTGTGTCTCTGTGTTACAGTGTGTCTAGTCCAGGTGTGTGTAGTCCAGGTGTGTCTCTGTGTTACAGTGTGTCTGGTCCAGGTGTGTCTAGTCCAGCTGTGTCTAGTCCAGGTGTGTCTAGTCCAGGTGTGTGTCTAGTCCAGGTGTGTGAAGATAAAACTTGTTGTAGACGACCCCTCTGGCATCACATGACAAAATGGCCTCCTATCCCCTTTCTAGTTCACTAGTTCCAGATGACATAGTTGGTCTAGTAGTGCACTAGATAGGGAATAGGGGCCATTCCAGATTGGAGAGTTGTCAGTGAGACAGGCAAGGATAAAGAGGGTTAAAATAAACATGACCTGGGGTAGAGGGGTACAGGACTGGCCCTGGGGTGGAGGGGTACAGGACTGGCCCTGGGGTAGAGGGGTACAGGACTGGCCCTGGGGTAGAGGGGTACAGGACTGGCCCTGGGGTAGAGGGGTACAGGACTGGCCCTGGGGTAGAGGGGTACAGGACTGGCCCTGGGGTAGAGGGGTACAGGACTGGCCCTGGGGTAGAGGGTACAGGACTGGCCCTGGGGTAGAGGGGTACAGGACTGGCCCTGGGGTAGAGGGGTACAGGACTGGCCCTGGGTGGAGGGGTACAGGACTGGCCCTGGGGTGGAGGGGTACAGGACTGGCCCTGGGGTGGAGGGGTACAGGACTGGCCCTGGGGTGGAGGGGTACAGGACTGGCCCTGGGGTGGAGGGGTACAGGACTGGCCCTGGGGTGGAGGGGTACAGGACTGGCCCTGGGGTGGAGGGGTACAGGACTGGCCCTGGGGTGGAGGGGTACAGGACTGGCCCTGGGGTGGAGGGGTACAGGACTGGCCCTGGGGTGGAGGGGTACAGGACTGGCCCTGGGGTGGAGGGGTACAGGACTGGCCCTGGGGTGGAGGGGTACAGGACTGGCCCTGGGGTGGAGGGGTACAGGACTGGCCCTGGGGTTAGTTGATAGGCAGAAGGGTGGAGTGGGGGCAGCCTGTACCCCCCTCCAGGGGACTCGTCCTCTAAGCTGTCTTCTCCTCCAGTATGTTGTGCAGTTCATCAGCGTCCTCTGCTGTTTTGACCCTGATGAGCATGGCGACAGGGTTGGTAGGGTTGTTGTGGTCCACGACAGGGTTAGGAACACACATCACCATCACGTTGTTCTTTCCCATCCTGGAACAGAGTATGGAGGGCTGGACCATGATGTTCAACAGGATGTTACCTGGAGGAGAGAGAGAGAGAGAGGGGGGTGTTATTGATGAGGGCTGGACCATGATGTTCAACAGGATGTTACCTGGAGGAGAGAGAGAGAGAGGGGGGGGGTGTTATTGATGAGGGCTGGACCATGATGTTCAACAGGATGTTACCTGGAGGAGAGAGAGAGAGAGAGAGGGGGGGGGGGGGGGGTTGTTATTGATGAGGGCTGGACCATGATGTTCAACAGGATGTTACCTGGAGGAGAGAGAGAGAGAGAGGGGGGGTGTTATTGATGAGGGCTGGACCATGATGTTCAACAGGATGTTACCTGGAGGAGAGAGAGAGAGAGGGGGGGGGGGGGGGGGTTGTTATTGATGAGGGCTGGACCATGATGTTCAACAGGATGTTACCTGGAGGAGAGAGAGAGAGAGAGAGGGGGGGGGGGGGGTGTTATTGAAGAGGGCTGGACCATGATGTTCAACAGGATGTTACCTGGAGGAGAGAGAGAGAGAGAGGGGGGGGTGTTATTGATGAGGGCTGGACCATGATGTTCAACAGGATGTTACCTGGAGGAGAGAGAGAGAGAGAGGGGGGGGGGGGGGGGGTTGTTATTGATGAGGGCTGGACCATGATGTTCAACAGGATGTTACCTGGAGGAGAGAGAGAGAGAGAGAGAGGGGGGGGGGGGTTGTTATTGATGAGGGCTGGACCATGATGTTCCACAGGATGTTACCTGGAGGAGAGAGAGAGAGAGAGGGGGGGGTGTTATTGAAGAGGGCTGGACCATGATGTTCAACAGGATGTTACCTGGAGGAGAGAGAGAGAGGGGGGGGGTGTTATTGATGAGGGCTGGACCAGGATGTTCAACAGGATGTTACCTGGAGGAGAGAGAGAGAGGGGGGGGGGTTATTGATGAGGGCTGGACCATGATGTTCAACAGGATGTTACCTGGAGGAGAGAGAGAGAGAGGGGGGGGGGGGGGGGGGGGGGTGTTATTGATGAGGGCTGGACCATGATGTTCAACAGGATGTTACCTGGAGGAGAGAGAGAGAGAGAGAGAGGGGGGGGGGGGGGTGTTATTGATGAGGGCTGGACCATGATGTTCAACAGGATGTTACCTGGAGGAGAGAGAGAGAGAGGGGGGGGGGGGGGTTGTTATTGATGAGGGCTGGACCATGATGTTCAACAGGATGTTACCTGGAGGAGAGAGAGAGAGAGAGAGAGGGGGGGGGTGTTATTGAAGAGGGCTGGACCATGATGTTCAACAGGATGTTACCTGGAGGAGAGAGAGAGAGAGAGGGGGGGGGGGGGTGTTATTGATGAGGGCTGGACCATGATGTTCAACAGGATGTTACCTGGAGGAGAGAGAGAGAGAGAGAGAGGGGGGGGTGTTATTGAAGAGGGCTGGACCATGATGTTCAACAGGATGTTACCTGGAGGAGAGAGAGAGAGAGAGAGGGGGGGGGGGTTGTTATTGATGAGGGCTGGACCATGATGTTCAACAGGATGTTACCTGGAGGAGAGAGAGAGAGGGGGGGGGGTGTTATTGAAGAGGGCTGGACCATGATGTTCAACAGGATGTTACCTGGAGGAGAGAGAGAGAGAGAGAGGGGGGGGGGTGTTATTGATGAGGGCTGGACCATGATGTTCAACAGGATGTTACCTGGAGGAGAGAGAGAGAGAGAGAGAGGGGGGGGTGTTATTGATGAGGGCTGGACCAGGATGTTCAACAGGATGTTACCTGGAGGAGAGAGAGAGAGAGAGAGGGGGGGGGGGGTGTTATTGATGAGGGCTGGACCATGATGTTCAACAGGATGTTACCTGGAGGAGAGAGAGAGAGAGAGGGGGGGGGGGGTTGTTATTGATGAGGGCTGGACCATGATGTTCAACAGGATGTTACCTGGAGGAGAGAGAGAGAGAGGGGGGGGGTTGTTATTGAAGAGGGCTGGACCAGGATGTTCAACAGGATGTTACCTGGAGGAGAGAGAGAGAGGGGGGGGGGGGGGGGGGGGGGGGGGCTTATTAAATTAAAGTTCTATATTAACATACCCAGGTTGGTGTCAGCGGTCTCTAGATAAGGTTTAATAAGGTTTAATAACATACTCAGGTTGGTGTCTTTCACACCACTGAGTACAGTCTAGGTCTCTGGATAAGGTTTAATAACATACCCAGGTTGGTGTCAGCAGTCTCTAGATAAGGTTTAATAAGGTTGAATAACATACCCAGGTTGGAGTCAGTAGTCTCTAGATAAGGTTTAATAACATACCCAGGTTGGTGTCAGCAGTCTCTAGATAAGGTTTAATAAGGTTGAATAACATACCCAGGTTGGAGTCAGTAGTCTCTAGATAAGGTTCAATAAGGTTGAATAACATACCCAGGTTGGTGTCAGTGGTCTCTAAATAAGATTTAATAACATACCCAGGTTGGTGTCAGCAGTCTCTAGATAAGGTTTAATAACATGCCCAGGTTGGTGTCAGCGGTCTCTAGATAAGGTTGAATAACATACCCAGGTTGGTGTCAGCAGTCTCTAGATAAGGTTTAATCAGGTTGAGTAACATACCCAGGTTGGTGTCAGCAGTCTCTAGATAAGGTTTAATCAGGTTTAATAACATACCCAGGTTGGTGTCAGTGGTCTCTAGATAAGGTTTAATAACATACCCAGGTTGGTGTAGCAGTCTCTAGATAAGGTTGAATAACATACCCAGGTTGGTGTCAGCAGTCTCTAGATAAGGTTTAATAAGGTTGAATAACATACCTAGGTTGGAGTCAGTAGTCTCTAGATAAGGTTTAATAACATACCCAGGTTGGTGTCAGCAGTCTCTAGATAAGGTTGAATAACATACCCAGGTTGGTGTCAGCAGTCTCTAGATAAGGTTTAATAAGGTTGAATAACATACCCAGGTTGGAGTCAGTAGTCTCTAGATAAGGTTCAATAAGGTTGAATAACATACCCAGGTTGGTGTCAGTGGTCTCTAAATAAGATTTAATAACATACCCAGGTTGGTGTCAGCAGTCTCTAGATAAGGTTTAATAACATACCCAGGTTGGTGTCAGCGGTCTCTAGATAAGGTTGAATAACATACCCAGGTTGGTGTCAGCAGTCTCTAGATAAGGTTTAATCAGGTTGAGTAACATACCCAGGTTGGTGTCAGCAGTCTCTAGATAAGGTTTAATCAGGTTTAATAACATACCCAGGTTGGTGTCAGTGGTCTCTAGATAAGGTTTAATAACATACCCAGGTTGGTGTCAGCAGTCTCTAGATAAGGTTTAATAAGGTTGAATAACATACCCAGGTTGGTGTCAACAGTCTCTAGATAAGGTTGAATAACATACCCAGGTTGGTGTCAGTGGTCTCTAGATAAGGTTTAATAAGGTTGAATAACATACCCAGGTTGGAGTCAGTAGTCTCTAGATAAGGTTTAATAACATACCCAGGTTGGTGTCAGCAGTCTCTAGATAAGGTTTAATAACATACCCAGGTTGGAGTCAGTAGTCTCTAGATAAGGTTTAATAACATACCCAGGTTGGTGTCAGTGGTCTCTAGATAAGGTTTAATAAGGTTGAATAACATACCCAGGTTGGAGTCAGTAGTCTCTAGATAAGGTTTAATAACATACCCAGGTTGGTGTCAGCAGTCTCTAGATAAGGTTTAATAAGGTTGAATAACATACCCAGGTTGGAGTCAGTAGTCTCTAGATAAGGTTTAATAACATACCCAGGTTGGTGTCAGCAGTCTCTAGATAAGGTTGAATAACATACCCAGGTTGGTGTCAGCAGTCTCTAGATAAGGTTTAATAACATACCCAGGTTGGAGTCAGTAGTCTCTAGATAAGGTATAATCAGGTTGAATAACATACCCAGGTTGGTGTCAGCGGTCTCTAGATAAGATTTAATAACATACCCAGGTTGGTGTCAGCAGTCTCTAGATAAGGTTGAATAACATACCCAGGTTGGTGTCAGCGGTCTCTAGATAAGGTTTAATAAGGTTTAATAACATACCCAGGTTGGTGTCAGTGGTCTCTAGATAAGGTTTAATAAGGTTGAATAACATACCCAGGTTGGAGTCAGTAGTCTCTAGATAAGGTTTAATAACATACCCAGGTTGGTGTCAGCAGTCTCTAGATAAGGTTTAATAACATACCCAGGTTGGAGTCAGTAGTCTCTAGATAAGGTTGAATAACACACCCAGGTTGGTGTCAGCGGTCTCTAGATAAGGTTTAATAAGATTGAATAACATACCCAGGTTGGAGTCAGTAGTCTCTAGATAAGGTTCAATAAGGTTGAATAACATTCCCAGGTTGGTGTCAGCAGTCTCTAGATAAAGTTTAATAAGGTTTAACAACATACTCAGGTTGGTGTCAGTGGTCTCTAGATACGGTTTAATAAGGTTTAATAACATACCCAGGTTGGTGTCAGCGGTTTCTAGATAAGGTTTAATAACATACCCAGGTTGGTGTCAGCGGTCTCTAGATAAGGTTTAATAACATACCCAGGTTGGTGTCAGCGGTCTCTAGATAAGGTTGAATAACATACCCAGGTTGGTGTCAGCAGTCTCTAGATAAGGTTTAATAAGGTTGAATAACATACCCAGGTTGGTGTCAGCAGTCTCTAGATAAGGTTGAATAACATACCCAGGTGGGTGTCAGCAGTCTCTAGATAAGGTTTAATAAGGTTGAATAACATACCCAGGTTGGAGTCAGTGGTCTCTAGATAAGGTTGAATAACATACCCATGTTGGTGTCAGCAGTCTCTGGATAAGGTTTAATCAGGTTGAATAACATACCCAGGTTGGTGTCAGCGGTCTCTGGATAAGGTTTAATCAGGTTGAATAACATACCCAGGTTGGTGTCAGCGGTCTCTGGATAAGGTTTAATCAGGTTGAATAACATACCCAGGTTGGAGTCAGCGGTCTCTAGATAAGGTTTAATCAGGTTGAATAACATACCCAGGTTGGTGTCAGCGCGGACTAGCAGCTGTGTCTTTCCGTCTGAGGTGGTTTTCAGATGCAGCGTTCCAACTCCCTTTTCCTTGAACTCCGTCTCTTTCTTATAGAACAGTTTACACCTGGAACACACGACTAACGTCAAGTTCCTCGTTTGGAAGATTTCGAAGACAGATCCTACAGATGTATAGAGCTATAATACATCCCATAGACAGATCCTACAGATGTATAGAGCCATAATACATCCCATAATACATCCCATAATGCATCCCATAATACATCCCATAATGCATCCCATAATGCATCCCATAATGCATCCCATAATGCATCCCATAATGCATCCCATAATGCATCCCATAATACATCCCATAATGCTTCCCATAATGCATCCCATAATGCATCCCATAATGCATCCCATAATGCATCCCATAATGCATCCCATAATGCATCCCATAATACATCCCATAATGCATCCCATAATGCATCCCATAATGCATCCCATAATGCATCCCATAATGCATCCCATAATGCATCCCATAATACATCCCATTGGGTAATTCGAAGACAGATCCTACAGATGTATAGAGCTATAATACATCCCATAGACAGATCCTACAGATGTATAGAGCCATAATACATCCCATAATACATCCCATAATACATCCCATAATGCATCCCATAATGCATCCCATAATGCATCCCATAATACATCCCATAATGCATCCCATAATGCATCCCATAATGCATCCCATAATGCATCCCATAATACATCCCATAATGCATCCCATAATGCATCCCATTGGGTAATTCGAAGACAGATCCTACAGATGTATAGAGCCATATTTTAAATGTTTCTGTAAAAGGAGACCTACTTTTTGGAGTAGAACGCGTCAGTCTCCTTAATCTCCTGGACTTCCACTTTGGGAGGTTCATCCGACTCCTCCCCGTTTTCATCTACGGGACGACAAGGAAGAGAAGGACGTTATGAAGAGCAACACTGTTTTAGTCTCTGATAACCAAACGGACAGATGAAACAAAAACATACGGCCTAAATCCACTTTACACTCAGAATATTTACACAATACACTATTTATACAATGACCTTACATGTGAGAGATTTAAATAACTGGGATTAAAAACCTGAATGATTTACATGTGAGCTCAGCCTCTTGAATGTGATAAATTTAAAAAAAGATTTAAATCACTGGGTATGTTGTCTCTCACTATCAGCACCATATCACCAGGTAACATTCTGAGTATGTTGTCTCACTAACAGCACCATATCACCAGGTAACATTCTGAGTATGTTGTCTAGCAGCACCATATCACCAGGTAACATTCTGAGTATGTTGTCTCTCACTAACAGCACCATATCACCAGGTAACATTCTGAGTATGTTGTCTCTCACTAACAGCACCATATCACCAGGTAACATTCTGAGTATGTTGTCTCTCACTATCAGCACCATATCACCAGGTAACATTCTGAGTATGTTGTCTCTCACTATCAGCACCATATCACCAGGTAACATTCTGAGTATGTTGTCTCTCACTATCAGCACCATATCACCAGGTAACATTCTGAGTATGTTGTCTCTCACTATCAGCACCATATCACCAGGTAACATTCTGAGTATGTTGTCTCTCACTATCAGCACCATATCACCAGGTAACATTCTGAGTATGTTGTCTCTCACTATCAGCACCATATCACCAGGTAACATTCTGAGTATGTTGTCTCTCACTATCAGCACCATATCACCAGGTAACATTCTGAGTATGTTGTCTCACTAACAGCACCATATCACCAGGTAACATTCTGAGTATGTTGTCTCACTAACAGCACCATATCACCAGGTAACATTCTGAGTATGTTGTCTAGCAGCACCATATCGCCAGGTAACATTCTGAGTATGTTGTCTCTCACTAACAGCACCATATCACCAGGTAACATTCTGAGTATGTTGTCTCTCACTAACAGCACCATATCACCAGGTAACATTCTGAGTATGTTGTCTAGCAGCACCATATCACCAGGTAACATTCTGAGTATGTTGTCTCTCACTAACAGCACCATATCACCAGGTAACATTCTGAGTATGTTGTCTCTCACTAACAGCACCATATCACCAGGTAACATTCTGAGTATGTTGTCTCTCACTAACAGCACCATATCACCAGGTAACATTCTGAGTATGTTGTCTAGCAGCATCATATCACCAGGTAACATTCTGAGTATGTTGTCTCTCACTAACAGCACCATATCACCAGGTAACATTCTGAGTATGTTGTCTCTCACTAACAGCACCATATCACCAGGTAACATTCTGAGTATGTTGTCTCTCACTATCAGCACCATATCACCAGGTAACATTCTGAGTATGTTGTCTCTCACTAACAGCACCATATCACCAGGTAACAATCTGAGTATGTTGTCTAACAGCACCATATCACCAGGTAACATTCTGAGTATGTTGTCTAGCAGCACCATATCACCAGGTAACATTCTGAGTAGGTTGTCTAGCAGCACCATATCACCAGGTAACATTCTCAGTATGTTGTCTATCACTAACAGCACCATATCACCAGGTAACAATCTGAGTATGTTGTCTATCACTAGCAGCACCATGTCACCAGGTAACATTCTGAGTATGTTGTCTAACAGCACCATATCACCAGTTAACATTCTGAGTATGTTGTCTATCACTAACAGCACCATATCACCAGGTAACATTCTGAGTATGTTGTCTAGCAGCACCATATCACCAGGTAACAATCTGAGTATGTTGTCTATCACTAGCAGCACCATGTCACCAGGTAACATTCTGAGTATGTTGTCTAACAGCACCATATCACCAGTTAACATTCTGAGTATGTTGTCTCTCACTAACAGCACCATATCACCAGGTAACATTCTGAGTATGTTGTCTCTCACTAACAGCACCATATCACCAGGTAACATTCTGAGTATGTTGTCTCTCACTAACAGCACCATATCACCAGGTAACATTCTGAGTATGTTGTCTCTCACTAACAGCACCATATCACCAGGTAACATTCTGAGTATGTTGTCTCTCACTAACAGCACCATATCACCAGGTAACATTCTGAGTATGTTGTCTATCACTAACAGCACCATATCACCAGGTAACATCGAGTATGTTGTCTAGCAGCACCATATCACCAGGTAACATTCTGAGTATGTTGTCTCTCACTAACAGCACCATATCACCAGGTAACATTCTGAGTATGTTGTCTCTCACTAACAGCACCATATCACCAGGTAACATTCTGAGTATGTTGTCTCTCACTAACAGCACCATATCACCAGGTAACATTCTGAGTATGTTGTCTCTCACTAACAGCACCATATCACCAGGTAACATTCTGAGTATGTTGTCTCTCACTAACAGCACCATATCACCAGGTAACATTCTGAGTATGTTGTCTATCACTAACAGCACCATATCACCAGGTAACATCGAGTATGTTGTCTAGCAGCACCATATCACCAGGTAACATTCTGAGTATGTTGTCTAGCAGCACCATATCACCAGGTAACATTCTGAGTATGTTGTCTATCACTAACAGCACCATATCACCAGGTAACATTCTGAGTATGTTGTCTATCAGCACCATATCACCAGGTAACATTCTGAGTATGTTGTCTATCAGCACCATATCACCAGGTAACATTCTGAGTATGTTGTCTATCAGCACCATATCACCAGGTAACATTCTGAGTATGTTGTCTATCACTAACAGCACCATATCACCAGGAAACATTCTGAGTATGTTGTCTAGCAGCACCATATCACCAGGTAACATTCTGAGTATGTTGTCTAGCAGCACCATATCACCAGGTAACATTCTGAGTATGTTGTCTATTACTAGCAGCCCCATATTACCAGGTAACATTCTGAGTATGTTGTCTAGCAGCACCACATATAATATCTAGTCACATGATATCACAGCTGTCGGGACAGTATAATATTTACATTACCCTACATAACACCTTCCATATCGTACCTGTTGTCTAACAGCACCATATCACCAGGTACCCTACATACATAACACCTTCCATATCGTACCTGTTGTCTAACAGCACCATATCACCAGGTACCCTACATACATAACACCTTCCATATCGTACCTGTTGTCTAACAGCACCATATCACCAGGTACCCTACATAACACCTTCCATATCGTACCTGTTGTCTGGGTGGGGGCAGCCTCCGCTTTGGCCCCACTGAAGGAGAAGGCAGGAGGAGCAGCGCCTCCAAACAGGGAGGAGGAGGAGACACTAGGAGCTCCTCCGGTGCTCAGAGACCCCAACACTGAGCTGTTCCCCTTCTGGCCCAAGCTAAAGCTGATGCCAGCGGGGATCGGAGCGGCTGAGCTGTCCCCCTTCTGGCCCAAGCTAAAGCTGATGCCAGCGGGGATCGGAGCGGCTGAGCTGTCCCCCGGGGCCGTAGCGCTGCCGTCCTTGTCCTTACTGAAGGAGAACACCGGCACCGTGGCGGTCGGGGCGGCGGCGCTAGAGGAGGGTGGTGGTGGTGTACTGGCTGCCCGCTTCTCCACTGGTTCCTCTGCTCTGCTCCTGCTCTCTGAGCCTCCGTCCGCCACCACAGCAGCTCCAGCCACAGCTCCAGTCCCTCCACTCCCTCCGTACTTCTTATCGATGCTGGCCAGGTGCTTTTCATAGTCCCTGAAGATGGGGTTTAGGTCACAGAGGGGGTTTCCGTTGACGTGCTTGGTGATCCAGTCCCTGACAGAGCAGTTGAGAGCTGTGAGCTGCCTACTGTATTCCTGGTTGTTACCGCTGTTAGAGAAGAGAGAGGAGCTGAGAGACCGACTGGAAACCGCGGGGGAGGAACCATTAGACTGCTGCCCTGTGATGACAGCACTGGAGGGGCCGCTGAATGTTAATGAACCTAGGAGAGGAGGAGGAGGGGGGAGGAAGAGAGGGGATGGAGGGGAGGAGGAGAGGGGATAGAGGAGAGGAGGAGAGGGGAGGAGGAGAGGGGATAGAGGAGAGGAGGAGGGGGGATAGAGGAGAGGAGGAGAGGGGATAGAGGAGAGGAGGAGGGGGATAGAGGAGAGGAGGGGGGGGGGTAGAGGGGAGGAGGGGAGGGGATAGAGGGGAGGAGGAGGGGGGATAGAGGAGAGGAGGAGGGGGGATAGAGGAGAGGAGGAGGGGGGATAGAGGAGAGGAGGAGGGGGATAGAGGGGTGGAGGAGAGGGGATAGAGGGGAGGAGGAGAGGGGAGGAGGAGAGGGGATAGAGGGGAGGAGGAAGGGGGATAGAGGTGAGGAGGAGAAGGGAAAGAGGGGAGGAGGAGAGGGGATAGAGGAGAGGGGATAGAGGGGAGGAGGAGGGGGGATAGAGGAGGGGGGATAGAGGGGAGGAGGAGGGGGGATAGAGGAGGGGGGATAGAGGGGAGGAGGAGGGGGGATAGAGGTGAGGAGGAGAGGGGATAGAGGAGGAGAGGAGAGGGGATAGAGGAGGAGAGGGGATAGAGGAGGAGAGGGGATAGAGGAGAGGAGGAGAGGGGATAGAGGTGAGGAGGAGAGGGGATAGAGGAGGAGAGGAGAGGGGATAGAGGAGGAGAGGGGATAGAGGAGAGGAGGAGAGGGGATAGAGGAGAGGAGGAGGGGGGATAGAGGGGAGGAGGAGGGGGGATAGAGGTGAGGAGGAGAGGGGATAGAGGAGGAGAGGAGAGGGGATAGAGGAGGAGAGGGGATAGAGGAGAGGAGGAGAGGGGATAGAGGAGAGGAGGAGAGGGATAGAGGAGAGGAGGAAGGGGGATAGAGGTGAGGAGGAGAGGGGATAGAGGAGAGGAGGAGAGGGGATAGAGGAGGGGAGGAGAGGGGATAGAGGAGGAGAGGGGATAGAGGAGAGGAGGAGAGGGATAGAGGAGAGGAGGAAGGGGGATAGAGGTGAGGAGGAAGGGGGATAGAGGTGAGGAGGAGAGGGGATAGAGGTGAGGAGGAGAGGGGATAGAGGAGGAGAGGGGATAGAGGAGAGGAGGAGAGGGGATAGAGGAGAGGAGAGGAGGAGAGGGGATAGAGGAGAGGAGGAGAGGGGATAGAGGAGAGGAGGAGAGGGGATAGAGGAGAGGAGGAGGGGGATAGAGGGGAGGAGGGGGATAGAGGAGAGGAGGAGAGGGGATAGAGGAGAGGAGGAGGGGGGATAGAGGAGAGGAGGAGAGGGGATAGAGGAGAGGAGGAGAGGGGATAGAGGAGAGGAGGAGAGGGGATAGAGGAGAGGAGGAGAGGGGATAGAGGAGAGGAGGAGAGGGGATAGAGGAGAGGAGGAGGGGGATAGAGGAGAGGAGGAGGGGGATAGAGGAGAGGAGGAGAGGGGGATAGAGGGGAGGAGGAGAGGGGGATAGAGGGGAGGAGGAGGGGGATAGAGGGAGGAGGAGGGGGGATAGAGGAGAGGAGGAGAGGGGATAGAGGAGAGGAGGAGAGGGATAGAGGAGAGGAGGAAGGGGGATAGAGGTGAGGAGGAGAGGGGATAGAGGAGGAGAGGGGATAGAGGAGAGGAGGAGAGGGGATAGAGGAGAGGAGGAGAGGGGATAGAGGAGAGGAGGAGAGGGGATAGAGGAGAGGAGGAGGGGGATAGAGGGGAGGAGGGGGGATAGAGGAGAGGAGGAGAGGGGATAGAGGAGAGGAGGAGGGGGATAGAGGGGAGGAGGAGGGGGGATAGAGGAGAGGAGGAGAGGGGATAGAGGAGAGGAGGAGAGGGGATAGAGGAGAGGAGGAGAGGGGATAGAGGAGAGGAGGAGGGGGATAGAGGAGAGGAGGAGGGGGATAGAGGAGAGGAGGAGAGGGGGATAGAGGGGAGGAGGAGGGGGATAGAGGAGAGGAGGAGAGGGGATAGAGAAGAGGAAGAGGGGGATAGAGTGAGAGGAGGAGGGGGGATAGAGGAGAGGAGGAGAGGGGATAGAGGAGAGGAAGAGGGGGATAGAGTGAGAGGAGGAGGGGAGATAGAGGAGAGGAGAGGAGGAGAGGGGATAGAGGAGAGGAGGAGAGGGGATAGAGGAGAGGAGGAGGGGGGATAGAGGGGAGGAGGGGGGATAGAGGGGAGGAGGAGGTGAAGAGAGAACGAGAATGTAAACGTTCCAGCAGAGAGAAGCCGTGACACCTCACAGTAGCCTTAAGGCTTCAGCGTGAGTCACCTGGCGCCTAGCAACACAACGACTGTGTTGCCATACCTTCCTCCTTCGCTTGAATAACAAGAAGGGGGAAAAGGCAATAGTACCATTTGTCCATCTTGAGATGCCGTAGTCGGTAAACACTTCCTCAAAATAACTCAAGAAATATATATTTCTCCATCTGACTAGGATGTTTGGTGCAAGTATTTCTCAAGTGAAAAGATTTGCATGAAAAGTAGCCTATCATTGAATGACAAAACAGAATGAAGAATCATGCCCAAGACCAAAACATCACAAAATGGCGTCTTCATAAATGGACAAACTGTTTCAGATGGGAAGTCTGCGGACGCCCGCAGTATGCCCTGTGTTTCAGATGGGAAGCCTGCGGATGCCCGCAGTATGCCCTGTGTTTCAGATGGGAAGCCTACGGATGCCCGCAGTATGCCCTGTGTTTCAGATGGGAAGCCTGCGGACGCCCGCAGTATGCCCTGTGTTTCAGATGGGAAGCCTGCGGACGCCCGCAGTATGCCCTGTGTTTCAGATGGGAAGCCTGCGGACGCCCGCAGTATGCCCTGTGTTTCAGATGGGAAGCCTGCGGACGCCCGCAGTATGCCCTGTGTTTCAGATGGGAAGCACGCGGACGCCCGCAGTATGCCCTGTGTTTCCGATGGGAAGCCTGCGGACGCCCGCAGTATGCCCTGTGTTTCAGATGGGAAGTCTGTGGACGCCCGCAGTATGCCCTGTGTTTCGGATGGGAAGTCTGCGGACGCCCGCAGTATGCCCTGTGTTTCAGATGGGAAGTCTGAGGACGCCCGCAGTATGCCCTGTGTTTCAGATGGGAAGTCTGCGGACGCCCGCAGTATGCCCTGTGTTTCAGATGGGAAGTCTGCGTACGCCCGCAGTATGCCCTGTGTTTCAGATGGGAAGCCTGCGGATGCCCGCAGTATGCCCTGTGTTTGACGGTAGAGAAGAAGAGCTGTGTGGCTGTGACAGCACCACACAGAGCGAGAGACGGAGAACGAGCACGTCCTAGACTGACTGACTACTGGAGCATTTCTGTTCTGTCATTCTGCCCTCAGGCACCACACTGGGAGAGGAGCTGACACACACAGCGAACCCCACTGACTCAGCTCCATTATCCTCATACCAGATCCACAGAGGAAACCCCACTGATTCAGCTCCATTATCCTGTAATACCAGATCCACACAACGAACCCCACTGATTCAGCTCCATTATCCTGTAATACCAGATCCACAGAAGGAACCCCACAGATTCAGCTCCATTATCCTGTAGTACCAGATCCACAGAGGGAACCCCACTGATTCAGCTCCATTATCCTGTAATACCAGATTCACACAACAAACCCGTGATTCAGCTCCATTATCCTGTAATACCAGATCCACACAACGAACCCCACTGATTCAGCTCCATTATCCTGTAATACCAGATCCACACAACGAACCCCACTGATTCAGCTCCATTATCCTGTAATACCAGATCCACACAACGAACCCCACTGATTCAGCTCCATTATCCTGTAATAGCAGATCCACACAACGAACCCCACTGATTCAGCTCCATTATCCTGTAATAGCAGATCCCGCTCAACAATGGAGGATTTTCAACTGGCTTTCACAAGTTATCCTATCGGACATTAATTGATCGGACTTGCACATTAATTGATCGGACTTGCACATTAACTGTACAACGGGTTTCTACCCCCCCAAACAATCCGTCTCTTACCTGGTGTGGTGGTCTTGGTGGCAGTAGGCGAGGTGAACCCGGTGAGGGCTGGAGTGACAGGTTTGACACTGTTCCCATTGGACAGCCCAGACAGGGGTTTAAACCCTACCCCATTCCCGAACCCGGAGAAGGCTGTGATCCCCTCAGCGGCTGGCCCGGTTCCCGATGTAGGGGCCAGGGAGAACCCTTTAAACACTTTGAATGCTCCTCCACTCTGCCCCTGTACGCAGAGAAGACAAGAAGGAAACTGGATTCACTAGGGAACTGGATGCTTCTATCTCCCTCCATTAGGCTAAAACATCACTGGAGGGGTCTCTTTAAAAAGAGTCCTGGCATCCAAGTAAGCAAGTACTGCTTGCCTTGGGTTAATGTAAAGCTGGAAGGAAGGAAGTACTGCTTGCCTTGGGTTAATGTAAAGCTGGAAGGAAGGAAGTACTGCTTGCCTTGGGTTAATGTAAAGCTGGAAGGAAGGAAGTACTGCTTGCCTTGGGTTAATGTAAAGCTGGAAGGAAGGAAGGACTGCTTGCCTTGGGTTAATGTAAAGCTGGAAGGAAGGAAGGACTGCTTGCCTTGGGTTAATGTAAAGCTGGAAGGAAGGAAGGACTGCTTTCCTTGGGTTAATGTAAAGCTGGAAGGAAGGAAGGACTGCTTGCCTTGGGTTAATGTAAAGCTGGAAGGAAGGAAGCACTGCTTGCCTTGGGTTAATGTAAAGCTGGAAGGAAGGAAGTACTGCTTGCCTTGGGTTAATGTAAAGCTGGAAGGAAGGAAGTACTGCTTGCCTTGGGTTAATGTAAAGCTGGAAGGAAGGAAGTACTGCTTGCCTTGGGTTAATGTAAAGCTGGAAGGAAGTACTGCTTGCCTTGGGTTAATGTAAAGCTGGAAGGAAGGAAGGACTGCTTGCCTTGGGTTAATGTAAAGCTGGAAGGAAGGAAGGAAGGAAGGACTGCTTGCCTTGGGTTAATGTAAAGCTGGAAGGAAGGAAGGAAGGACTGCTTGCCTTGGGTTAATGTTAAGCTGGAAGGAAGGAAGGAAGGAGGCACTGCTTGCCTTGGGTTAATGTAAAGCTGGAAGGAAGGAAGGAAGCACTGCTTGCCTTGGGTTAATGTAAAGCTGGAAGGAAGGAAGGAAGGAAGCACTGCTTGCCTTGGGTTAATGTAAAGCTGGGTTGTGTTCAGTAGGCCCTAAACTGAAGAAAACGTGAAACAGGGATGTAGTTGCCACCTGAACTTGTACAATAAGAAACGCTAGTTTTTTCTTCTAATGAACATGACCCAGGTTTCCCCCTGACACACTAAGACAGCATGTGAGCTAGTTCCTGTGGTGTTGGTTAGTTAACGAGTAAAGTATGTGGCCATTAATGCCAGCTTCTAGCCTACATCACCTAGGTCAACAGCTAGTCACACACACACAGACAGCATGCATGCTAGTGCCCTTGGTTAGTCAGTCAGGTAGCCTACGTCACCTAGGTCAACAGCTAGTCACACACACACAGACAGCATGCATGTTAGTGTCCTTGGGCGTTGGTTAGTCAGTCAGGTAGCCTACGTCACCTAGGTCAACAGCTAGTCACACACACACACAGACAGCATGCATGCTAGTGCCCTTGGTTAGTCAGTCAGGTAGCCTACGTCACCTAGGTCAACAGCTAGTCACACACACACACACAGACAGCATGCATGCTAGTGCCCTTGGTTAGTCAGTCAGGTAGCCTACGTCACCTAGGTCAACAGCTAGTCACACACACACACACAGACAGCATGCATGCTAGTGCCCTTGGTTAGTCAGTCAGGTAGCCTACGTCACCTAGGTCAACAGCTAGTCACACACACACACAGACAGCATGCATGCTAGTGCCCTTGGGCGTTGGTTAGTCAGTCAGGCAGCCTACGTCACCTAGGTCAACAGCTAGTCACACACACACACAGACAGCATGCATGCTAGTGCCCTTGGGCGTTGGTTAGTCAGTCAGGCAGCCTACGTCACCTAGGTCAATAGCTAGTCACACACACACACAGACAGCATGCATGCTAGTGCCCTTGGGCGTTGGTTAGTCAGTCAGGCAGCCTACGTCACCCAGGTCAACAGCTAGTCACACACACACAGACAGCATGCATGCTAGTGCCCTTGGGCGTTGGTTAGTCAGTCAGGTAGCCTACGTCACCTAGGTCAACAGCTAGTCACACACACAGACAGACAGCATGCATGCTAGTGCCCTTGGGCGTTGGTTAGTCAGTCAGGCAGCCTACCTCTGAACCAGCAGCACGACGCTTGGCCTTCTTGATGGGCCGGCTCTTCATCACATCATCACTAGCGATGGAAAATGTCCCTGCCTGATGAACACCATCACAACACTATTAGAAATAGGATCAAATATGTACAACACATCCTTACTCTGCTATATAGTCCAGGTAATATGTACAACACATCCTTACTCTGCTATATAGTCCAGGTAATATATACAACACATCCTTACTCTGCTATATAGTCCAGGTAATATGTACAACACATCCTTACTCTGCTATATAGTCCAGGTAATATGTACAACACATCCTTACTCTGCTATATAGTCCAGGTAATATGTACAACACATCCTTACTCTGCTATATAGTCCAGGTAATATGTACAACACATCCTTACTCTGCTATATAGTCCAGGTAATATGTACAACACATCCTTACTCTGCTATATAGTCCAGGTAATATGTAAACACATCCTACTCTGCTATATAGTCCAGTATGTACAACACATCCTTACTCTGCTATATAGTCCAGGTAATATGTACAACACATCCTTACTCTGCTATATAGTCCAGGTAATATGTACAACACATCCTTACTCTGCTATATAGTCCAGGTAATATGTACAACACATCCTTACTCTGCTATATAGTCCAGGTAATATGTACAACACATCCTTACTCTGCTATATAGTCCAGGTAATATGTACAACACATCCTTACTCTGCTATATAGTCCAGGTAATATGTACAACACATCCTTACTCTGCTATATAGTCCAGGTAATATGTACAACACATCCTTACTCTGCTATATAGTCCAGGTAATATGTACAACACATCCTTACTCTGCTATATAGTCCAGGTAATATGTACAACACATCCTTACTCTGCTATATAGTCCAGGTAATATGTACAACACATCCTTACTCTGCTATATAGTCCAGGTAATATGTACAACACATCCTTACTCTGCTATATAGTCCAGGTAATATGTACAACACATCCTTACTCTGCTATATAGTCCAGGTAATATGTACAACACATCCTTACTCTGCTATATAGTCCAGGTAATATGTACAACACATCCTTACTCTGCTATATAGTCCAGGTAATATGTACAACACATCCTTACTCTGCTATATAGTCCAGGTAATATGTACAACACATCCTTACTCTGCTATATAGTCCAGGTAATATGTACAACACATCCTTACTCTGCTATATAGTCCAGGTAATATGTACAACACATCCTTACTCTGCTATATAGTCCAGGTAATATGTACAACACATCCTTACTCTGCTATATAGTCCAGGTAATATGTACAACACATCCTTACTCTGCTATATAGTCCAGGTAATATGTACAACACATCCTTACTCTGCTATATAGTCCAGGTAATATGTACAACACATCCTTACTCTGCTATATAGTCCAGGTAATATGTACAACACATCCTTACTCTGCTATATAGTCCAGGTAATATGTACAACACATCCTTACTCTGCTATATAGTCCAGGTAATATGTACAACACATCCTTACTCTGCTATATAGTCCAGGTAATATGTACAACACATCCTTACTCTGCTATATAGTCCAGGTAATATGTACAACACATCCTTACTCTGCTATATAGTCCAGGTAATATGTACAACACATCCTTACTCTGCTATATAGTCCAGGTAATATGTACAACACATCCTTACTCTGCTATATAGTCCAGGTAATATGTACAACACATCCTTACTCTGCTATATAGTCCAGGTAATATGTACAACACATCCTTACTCTGCTATATAGTCCAGGTAATATGTACAACACATCCTTACTCTGCTATATAGTCCAGGTAATATGTACAACACATCCTTACTCTGCTATATAGTCCAGGTAATATGTACAACACATCCTTACTCTGCTATATAGTCCAGGTAATATGTACAACACATCCTTACTCTGCTATATAGTCCAGGTAATATGTACAACACATCCTTACTCTGCTATATAGTCCAGGTAATATGTACAGAGGCTAGTTGAGAACACCTTTATTTAACCAGGTAGGCTAGTTGAGAACACCTTTATTTAACCAGGTAGGCCAGTTGAGAACACCTTTATTTAACCAGGTAGGCAAGTTGAGAACACCTTTATTTAACCAGGTAGGCCAGTTGAGAACACCTTTATTTAACCAGGTAGGCCAGTTGAGAACACCTTTATTTAACCAGGTAGGCCAGTGGGTCTGGTGACGAATATGTAGCGAGGGCCAGCCGACTAGAGCATACAGGTCGCAGTGGTGGGTGGTATAAGGTGCTTTAGTAACAAAACGGATGGCACTGTGATAGACTGCATCCAGTTTGCTGAGTAGAGTGTTGGAAGCTATTTTGTAGATGACATCGCCGAAGTCGAGGATCGGTAGGATAGTCAGTTTTACTAGGGTAAGCTTGGCGGCGTGAGTGAAGGAGGCTTTGTTGCGAAATAATTGTGACCGTAGTAACTCGGGGCTAACCGCGTGACCGTAGTAACTCGGGACTAACCTCGTGACCGTAGTAACTCGGTGCTAACCTCGTGACCGTAGTAACTCGGGGCTAACCGCGTGACCGTAGTAACTCGGGGCTAACCGCGTAACCGTAGTAACTCGGGGCTAACCGCGTAACCGTAGTAACTCGGGGCTAACCGTGTAACCGTAGTAACTCGGGGCTAACCGCGTAACCGTAGTAACTCGGGGCTAACCGCGTAACCGTAGTAACTCGGGGCTAACCGCGTAACCGTAGTAACTCGGGGCTAACCGCGTAACCGTAGTAACTCGGGGCTAACCGCGTAACCGTAGTAACTCGGGGCTAACCGCGTAACCGTAGTAACTCGGGGCTAACCGCGTAACCGTAGTAACTCGGGGCTAACAGTGTAACTGACGGTTATAGATGAAGACCTTCATGAAAATGAACAGTAAAAAATCTATTAAAAAACGGCTGACTGAAGACGGGGCCGATCATTCGTGCGGATGAGTCAGTTTCTGTAGTAACATGGCCTTAAACATGATCAAACTGTTGCTCCTTGCTGAAACAAGCAACAAATAATTATTCGGTTCCCACAATGCAGCAGCAGCACACATGTAGTTATGAAATAGAATGAATAGAACAGGCTTGGAACCTCTAACCCTGGTAAATAGAATGAATAGAACAGGCTTGGAACCTCTAACCCTGGTAAATAGAATGAATAGAACAGGCTTGGAACCTCTAACCCTGGTAAATAGAATGAATAGAACAGGCTTGGAACCTCTAACCCTGGTAAATAGAATGAATAGAACAGGCTTGGAACCTCTAACCCTGGTAAATAGAATGAATAGAACAGGCTTGGAACCTCTAATCCTGGTAAATAGAATGAATAGAACAGGCTTGGAACCTCTAACCCTGGTAAATAGAATGAATAGAACAGGCTTGGAACCTCTAATCCTGGTAAATAGAATGAATAGAACAGGCTTGGAACCTCTAATCCTGGTAAATAGAATGAATAGAACCTCTAACCCTGGTAATATGACTGGTAAATAGAATGAATAGAACCTCTAACCCTGGTAAATAGAATGAATAGAACCTCTAACCCTGGTAATATGACTGGTAAATAGAATGAATAGAACCTGTAACCCTGGTAATATGACTGGTAAATAGAATGAATAGAACCTGTAACCCTGGTAATATGACTGGTAAATAGAATGAATAGAACCTGTAACCCTGGTAATATGACTGGTAAATAGAATGAATAGAACCTCTAACCCTGGTAAATAGAATGAATAGAACCTCTAACCCTGGTAATATGACTGGTAAATAGAATGAATAGAACCTGTAACCCTGGTAATATGACTGGTAAATAGAATGAATAGAACCTGTAACCCTGGTAATATGACTGGTAAATAGAATGAATAGAACCTGTAACCCTGGTAATATGACTGGTAAATAGAATGAATAGAACCTCTAACCCTGGTAATATGACTGGTAAACTCATGGCTGCCTGGTATTGTGATGCAATCATTTCCATGGTAATGTAGAATGAATAGAACCTGTAACCCTGGTAAATAGAATGAATAGAACCTGTAACCCTGGTAAATAGAATGAATAGAACCTGTAACCCTGGTAAATAGAATGAATAGAACCTCTAACCCTGGTAAATAGAATGAATAGAACCTGTAACCCTGGTAAATAGAATGAATAGAACCTGTAACCCTGGTAAATAGAATTAATAGAACCTGTAACCCTGGTAAATAGAATGAATAGAACCTGTAACCCTGGTAAATAGAATGAATAGAACCTGTAACCCTGGTAAATAGAATGAATAGAACCTGTAACCCTGGTAAATAGAATGAATAGAACCTGTAACCCTGGTAAATAGAATGAATAGAACCTGTAACCCTGGTAAATAGAATGAATAGAACCTGTAACCCTGGTAAATAGAATGAATAGAACCTGTAACCCTGGTAAATAGAATGAATAGAACCTCTAACCCTGGTAAATAGAATTAATAGAACCTGTAACCCTGGTAAATAGAATGAATAGAACCTGTAACCCTGGTAAATAGAATGAATAGAACCTGTAACCCTGGTAAATAGAATGAATAGAACCTGTAACCCTGGTAAATAGAATGAATAGAACCTCTAACCCTGGTAAATAGAATTAATAGAACCTGTAACCCTGGTAAATAGAATGAATAGAACCTGTAACCCTGGTAAATAGAATGAATAGAACCTGTAACCCTGGTAAATAGAATGAATAGAACCTCTAACCCTGGTAAATAGAATGAATAAAACCTGTAACCCTGGTAAATAGAATGAATAGAACCTGTAACCCTGGTAAATAGAATGAATAGAACCTGTAACCCTGGTAATATGACTGGTAAATAGAATGAATAGAACCTCTAACCCTGGTAAATAGAATGAATAGAACCTCTAACCCTGGTAAATAGAATGAATAGAACCTGTAACCCTTGTTTATTCAAATGATGTTCACTGATGTGGCTCAAACAATGGAATGTATTATTTGTAACGTCTGTAGAGTTGAATCAACAAATAACAGCACAGGGTACACTTCCTGCTTTTACTTCCTGCTTTTACTTCCTGCTTTGCTCCAAGGTAAAAAAAACAAGGTTACAACAACGTAATAACTCCCATCAGGAAGCATTTGAAAATAAAACAAATTCATGGGACCAGTTCAGTTGATAACTACTTGCGCCGTTGCTAATTAGCAACGCCGGTCCCATGAATCGCCAAATTATGGGATATTAGAACACCTCTGTCTTATTAACCTTGTAATCTTCAGCCTAGACGTTAGCTAGCTGGCTAGATGGTTGTCTCTTTTCTCACATTAGCTTCAATGCTATTTTATTTCCTTACCAACCTCATGATCTGTTTCAGACAGCTTGCCTTCTGCCGAGGCAGCGTAGCTCCAATACCTGAGCTGATCACATGGTTGATTCAGAGAGGTAGAACCTCAAACATTATTGTGAAGCCGGTCTCTTTATCCTTCAAATATTATAACCTAGCTTTACTCCTGTGGGGACACTCAACATGGCCGCCAGTCCTGCCATTATGCCAACACCCGTTCTAGTCATTCTATTTCTATGGCAGCACATGCGGTCAGGAGCAGAGGAGGGGAGAAAATGTGTTTAAAAAATTTATAAAATAAAACTCATAAAACGAACTCATACGTAGACTGATGTCATTTGGCTGAGTAACCCTCTATACCAATCACTGAAGGCCTATCCAACCAGCTCTCTAGCTCCTGAGTAACCCTCTATACCAATCACTGAAGGCCTATCCAACCAGCTCTCTAGCTCCTGAGTAACCCTCTATACCAATCACTGAAGGCCTATCCAACCAGCTCTCTAGCTCCTGAGTAACCCTCTATACCAATCACTGAAGGCCTATCCAACCAGCTCTCTAGCTCCTGAGTAACCCTCTATACCAATCACTGAAGGCCTATCCAACCAGCTCTCTAGCTCCTGAGTAACCCTCTATACCAATCACTGAAGGCCTATCCAACCAGCTCTCTAGCTCCTGAGTAACCCTCTATACCAATCACTGAAGGCCTATCCAACCAGCTCTCTAGCTCCTGAGTAACCCTCTATACCAATCACTGAAGGCCTATCCAACCAGCTCTCTAGCTCCTGAGTAACCCTCTATACCAATCACTGAAGGCCTATCCAACCAGCTCTCTAGCTCCTGAGTAACCCTCTATACCAATCACTGAAGGCCTATCCAACCAGCTCTCTAGCTCCTGAGTAACCCTCTATACCAATCACTGAAGGCCTATCCAACCAGCTCTCTAGCTCCTGAGTAACCCTCTATACCAATCACTGAAGGCCTATCCAACCAGCTCTCTAGCTCCTGAGTAACCCTCTATACCAATCACTGAAGGCCTATCCAACCAGCTCTCTAGCTCCTGAGTAACCCTCTATACCAATCACTGAAGGCCTATCCAACCAGCTCTCTAGCTCCTGAGTAACCCTCTATACCAATCACTGAAGGCATATCCAACCAGCTCTCTAGCTCCTGAGTAACCCTCTATACCAATCACTGAAGGCCTATCCAACCCCTCTATACCAATCACTGAAGACCTATCCAACCCCCTCTATACCAATCACTGAAGACCTATCCAACCCCTCTATACCAATCACTGAAGACCTATCCAACCAGCTCTCTAGCTCCTGAGTAACCCTCTATACCAATCACTGAAGGCCTATCCAACCAGCTCTCTAGCTCCTGAGTAACCCTCTATACCAATCACTGAAGGCCTATCCAACCCCCTCTATACCAATCACTGAAGGCCTATCCAACCCCCTCTATACCAATCACTGAAGACCTATCCAACCCCCTCTATACCAATCACTGAAGGCCTATCCAACCAGCTCTCTAGCTCCTGAGTAACCCTCTATACCAATCACTGAAGGCCTATCCAACCCCCTCTATACCAATCACTGAAGACCTATCCAACCAGCTCTCTAGCTCCTGAGTAACCCTCTATACCAATCACTGAAGGCCTATTCAACACCCTCTATACCAATCACTGAAGGCCTATCCAACCCCCTCTATACCAATCACTGAAGGCCTATCCAACCCCTCTATACCAATCACTGAAGGCCTATCCAACCCCTCTATACCAATCACTGAAGGCCTATCCAACCCCTCTATACCAATCACTGAAGGCCTATCCAACCCCTCTATACCAATCACTGAAGGCCTATCCAACCCCCTCTATACCAATCACTGAAGGCCTATCCAACCCCTCTATACCAATCACTGAAGGCCTATCCAACCCCTCTATACCAATCACTGAAGGCCTATCCAACCCCTCTATACCAATCACTGAAGGCCTATCCAACCCCCTCTATACCAATCACTGAAGGCCTATCCAACCCCCTCTATACCAATCACTGAAGGCCTATCCAACCCCCTCTATACCAATCACTGAAGGCCTATCCAACCCCCTCTATACCAATCACTGAAGGCCTATCCAACCCCCTCTATACCAATCACTGAAGGCCTATCCAACCCCCTCTATACCAATCACTGAAGGCCTATCCAACCCCCTCTATACCAATCACTGAAGGCCTATCCAACCCCCTCTATACCAATCACTGAAGGCCTATCCAACCCCCTCTATACCAATCACTGAAGGCCTATCCAACCAGCTCTCTAGCTCCTGAGTAACCCTCTATACCAATCACTGAAGGCCTATCCAACCCCCTCTATACCAATCACTGAAGACCTATCCAACCAGCTCTCTAGCTCCTGAGTAACCCTCTATACCAATCACTGAAGGCCTATCCAACCAGCTCTCTAGCTCCTGAGTAACCCTCTATACCAATCACTGAAGGCCTATCCAACCAGCTCTCTAGCTCCTGAGTAACCCTCTATACCAATCACTGAAGGCCTATCCAACCAGCTCTCTAGCTCCTGAGTAACCCTCTATACCAATCACTGAAGGCCTATCCAACCAGCTCTCTAGCTCCTGAGTAACCCTCTATACCAATCACTGAAGGCCTATCCAACCAGCTCTCTAGCTCCTGAGTAACCCTCTATACCAATCACTGAAGGCCTATCCAACCAGCTCTCTAGCTCCTGAGTAACCCTCTATACCAATCACTGAAGGCCTATCCAACCCCCTCTATACCAATCACTGAAGACCTATCCAACCAGCTCTCTAGCTCCTGAGTAACCCTCTATACCAATCACTGAAGGCCTATCCAACCAGCTCTCTAGCTCCTGAGTAACCCTCTATACCAATCACTGAAGACCTATCCAACCAGCTCTCTAGCTCCTGAGTAACCCTCTATACCAATCACTGAAGGCCTATCCAACCAGCTCTCTAGCTCCTGAGTAACCCTCTATACCAATCACTGAAGGCCTATCCAACCAGCTCTCTAGCTCCTGAGTAACCCTCTATACCAATCACTGAAGGCCTATCCAACCAGCTCTCTAGCTCCTGAGTAACCCTCTATACCAATCACTGAAGGCCTATTCAACCAGCTCTCTAGCTCCTGAGTAACCCTCTATACCAATCACTGAAGGCCTATCCAACCAGCTCTCTAGCTCCTGAGTAACCCTCTATACCAATCACTGAAGGCCTATTCAACCAGCTCTCTAGCTCCTGAGTAACCCTCTATACCAATCACTGAAGGCCTATCCAACCAGCTCTCTAGCTCCTGAGTAACCCTCTATACCAATCACTGAAGGCATATCCAACCAGCTCTCTAGCTCCTGAGTAACCCTCTATACCAATCACTGAAGGCCTATCCAACCAGCTCTCTAGCTCCTGAGTAACCCTCTATACCAATCACTGAAGGCCTATTCAACCAGCTCTCTAGCTCCTGAGTAACCCTCTATACCAATCACTGAAGGCCTATCCAACCAGCTCTCTAGCTCCTGAGTAACCCTCTATACCAATCACTGAAGGCCTATCCAACCAGCTCTCTAGCTCCTGAGTAACCCTCTATACCAATCACTGAAGGCCTATCCAACCAGCTCTCTAGCTCCTGAGTAACCCTCTATACCAATCACTGAAGGCCTATCCAACCAGCTCTCTAGCTCCTGAGTAACCCTCTATACCAATCACTGAAGGCCTATCCAACCAGCTCTCTAGCTCCTGAGTAACCCTCTATACCAATCACTGAAGGCCTATCCAACCAGCTCTCTAGCTCCTGAGTAACCCTCTATACCAATCACTGAAGGCCTATCCAACCAGCTCTCTAGCTCCTGAGTAACCCTCTATACCAATCACTGAAGGCCTATCCAACCAGCTCTCTAGCTCCTGAGTAACCCTCTATACCAATCACTGAAGGCCTATCCAACCAGCTCTCTAGCTCCTGAGTAACCCTCTATACCAATCACTGAAGGCCTATCCAACCAGCTCTCTAGCTCCTGAGTAACCCTCTATACCAATCACTGAAGGCCTATCCAACCAGCTCTCTAGCTCCTGAGTAACCCTCTATACCAATCACTGAAGGCCTATCCAACCAGCTCTCTAGCTCCTGAGTAACCCTCTATACCAATCACTGAAGGCCTATCCAACCAGCTCTCTAGCTCCTGAGTAACCCTCTATACCAATCACTGAAGGCCTATCCAACCAGCTCTCTAGCTCCTGAGTAACCCTCTATACCAATCACTGAAGGCCTATCCAACCAGCTCTCTAGCTCCTGAGTAACCCTCTATACCAATCACTGAAGGCCTATCCAACCAGCTCTCTAGCTCCTGAGTAACCCTCTATACCAATCACTGAAGGCCTATCCAACCAGCTCTCTAGCTCCTGAGTAACCCTCTATACCAATCACTGAAGGCCTATCCAACCAGCTCTCTAGCTCCTGAGTAACCCTCTATACCAATCACTGAAGGCCTATCCAACCAGCTCTCTAGCTCCTGAGTAACCCTCTATACCAATCACTGAAGGCCTATCCAACCAGCTCTCTAGCTCCTGAGTAACCCTCTATACCAATCACTGAAGGCCTATCCAACCAGCTCTCTAGCTCCTGAGTAACCCTCTATACCAATCACTGAAGGCCTATCCAACCAGCTCTCTAGCTCCTGAGTAACCCTCTATACCAATCACTGAAGGCCTATCCAACCAGCTCTCTAGCTCCTGAGTAACCCTCTATACCAATCACTGAAGGCCTATCCAACCTGCTCTCTAGCTCCTGAGTAACCCTCTATACCAATCACTGAAGGCCTATCCAACCAGCTCTCTAGCTCCTGAGTAACCCTCTATACCAATCACTGAAGGCCTATTCAACCAGCTCTCTAGCTCCTGAGTAACCCTCTATACCAATCACTGAAGGCCTATCCAACCAGCTCTCTAGCTCCTGAGTAACCCTCTATACCAATCACTGAAGGCATATCCAACCAGCTCTCTAGCTCCTGAGTAACCCTCTATACCAATCACTGAAGGCCTATCCAACCAGCTCTCTAGCTCCTGAGTAACCCTCTATACCAATCACTGAAGGCCTATCCAACCAGCTCTCTAGCTCCTGAGTAACCCTCTATACCAATCACTGAAGGCCTATCCAACCAGCTCTCTAGCTCCTGAGTAACCCTCTATACCAATCACTGAAGGCCTATCCAACCAGCTCTCTAGCTCCTGAGTAACCCTCTATACCAATCACTGAAGGCCTATCCAACCAGCTCTCTAGCTCCTGAGTAACCCTCTATACCAATCACTGAAGGCCTATCCAACCAGCTCTCTAGCTCCTGAGTAACCCTCTATACCAATCACTGAAGGCCTATCCAACCAGCTCTCTAGCTCCTGAGTAACCCTCTATACCAATCACTGAAGGCCTATCCAACCAGCTATCTAGCTCCTGAGTAACCCTCTATACCAATCACTGAAGGCCTATCCAACCAGCTCTCTAGCTCCTGAGTAACCCTCTATACCAATCACTGAAGGCCTATCCAACCAGCTCTCTAGCTCCTGAGTAACCCTCTATACCAATCACTGAAGGCCTATCCAACCAGCTCTCTAGCTCCTGAGTAACCCTCTATACCAATCACTGAAGGCCTATTCAACCAGCTCTCTAGCTCCTGAGTAACCCTCTATACCAATCACTGAAGGCCTATCCAACCAGCTCTCTAGCTCCTGAGTAACCCTCTATACCAATCACTGAAGGCCTATTCAACCAGCTCTCTAGCTCCTGAGTAACCCTCTATACCAATCACTGAAGGCCTATCCAACCAGCTCTCTAGCTCCTGAGTAACCCTCTATACCAATCACTGAAGGCCTATCCAACCAGCTCTCTAGCTCCTGAGTAACCCTCTATACCAATCACTGAAGGCCTATCCAACCAGCTCTCTAGCTCCTGAGTAACCCTCTATACCAATCACTGAAGGCCTATCCAACCAGCTCTCTAGCTCCTGAGTAACCCTCTATACCAATCACTGAAGGCCTATCCAACCAGCTCTCTAGCTCCTGAGTAACCCTCTATACCAACCACTGAAGGCCTATCCAACCAGCTCTCTAGCTCCTGAGTAACCCTCTATACCAATCACTGAAGGCCTATCCAACCAGCTCTCTAGCTCCTGAGTAACCCTCTATACCAATCACTGAAGGCCTATCCAACCAGCTCTCTAGCTCCTGAGTAACCCTCTATACCAATCACTGAAGGCCTATCCAACCAGCTCTCTAGCTCCTGAGTAACCCTCTATACCAATCACTGAAGGCCTATCCAACCAGCTCTCTAGCTCCTGAGTAACCCTCTATACCAATCACTGAAGGCCTATCCAACCAGCTCTCTAGCTCCTGAGTAACCCTCTATACCAATCACTGAAGGCCTATCCAACCAGCTCTCTAGCTCCTGAGTAACCCTCTATACCAATCACTGAAGGCCTATTCAACCAGCTCTCTAGCTCCTGAGTAACCCTCTATACCAATCACTGAAGGCCTATCCAACCAGCTCTCTAGCTCCTGAGTAACCCTCTATACCAATCACTGAAGGCCTATTCAAGCCCCTCTATACCAATCACTGAAGACCTATCCAACCTCCTCTATACCAATCACTGAAGGCCTATCCAACCCCCTCTATACCAATCACTGAAGACCTATCCAACCCCACTATACCAATCCCCGAAGGCCTATCCAACCCCTCTATACCAATCACTGAAGGCCTATCCAACCCCTCTATACCAATCACTGAAGGCCTATCCAACCCCCTCCATACCAATCACTGAAGGCCTATCCAACACCCTCCATACCAATCACTGAAGGCCTATCCAACCCCCTCCATACCAATCACTGAAGGCCTATCCAACCCCCTCCATACCAATCACTGAAGGCCTATCCAACCCCTCTATACCAATCACTGAAGGCCTATCCAACCCCCTCTATACCAATCACTGAAGACCTATCCAACCCCTCTATACCAATCACTGAAGGCCTATCCAACCCCCTCTATACCAATCACTGAAGACCTATCCAACCCCCTCTATACCAATCACTGAAGACCTATCCAACCGCCTCTATACCAATCACTGAAGGCCTATCCAACCCCCTCTATACCAATCACTGAAGGCCTATTCAAGCCCCTCTATACCAATCACTGAAGACCTATCCAACCTCCTCTATACCAATCACTGAAGGCCTATCCAACCCCCTCTATACCAATCACTGAAGACCTATCCAACCCCACTATACCAATCACTGAAGGCCTATCCAACCCCTCTATACCAATCACTGAAGGCCTATCCAACCCCTCTATACCAATCACTGAAGGCCTATCCAACCCCCTCCATACCAATCACTGAAGGCCTATCCAACACCCTCCATACCAATCACTGAAGGCCTATCCAACCCCCTCCATACCAATCACTGAAGGCCTATCCAACCCCCTCCATACCAATCACTGAAGGCCTATCCAACACCCTCTATACCAATCACTGAAGACCTATCCAACCCCTCTATACCAATCACTGAAGGCCTATCCAACCCCTCTATACCAATCACTAAAGGCCTATCCAACCCCCTCCATACCAATCACTGAAGGCCTATCCAACCCCCTCCATACCAATCACTGAAGGCCTATCCAACACCCTCTATACCAATCACTGAAGACCTATCCAACCCCTCTATACCAATCACTGAAGGCCTATCCAACCCCCTCTATACCAATCACTGAAGGCCTATCCAACCCCCTCTATACCAATCACTGAAGGCCTATCCAACCCCTCTATACCAATCACTGAAGGCCTATCCAACCCCCTCTATACCAATCACTGAAGGCCTATCCAACCCCTCTATACCAATCACCGAAGGCCTATCCAACCCCCTCTATACCAATCACTGAAGGCCTATCCAACCCCCTCTATACCAATCACTGAAGGCCTATCCAACTTCCTCTATACCAATCACTGAAGGCCTATCCAACTTCCTCTATACCAATCACTGAAGGCTTATCCAACTTCCTCTATACCAATCACTGAAGGCTTATCCAACTTCCTCTATACCAATCACTGAAGGCCTATCCAACTTCCTCTATACCAATCACTGAAGGCCTATCCAACTTCCTCTATACCAATCACTGAAGGCCTATCCAACACCCTCTATACCAATCACTGAAGGCCTATCCAACACCCTCTATACCAATCACTGAAGGCCTGTAACTGTGTATTATTAGACAGACTATAGTAGTATCAGTGAGGCAGTAGAACCACAGTGCAGCAGCCAACCTCCTCTCCCTCATCCTCCTGATCCCAGTTCCGGTCAGTCAGCTCTTTGTCGGCAATCCTCTTCGCCATGGCAACGCTGCTCTCTGGTAGACAACACAAGAGATGAGTCAACACACAAATGATTCAACGGTGATCATTAATAGCATACTTCAAAATGTCTCGTTATTTTTGTGAGTTTCAGTTGGTTACATGATACAAGTATACTATAAACAAATACACTACAGTAACTAGTTGATTAAGGTGAGTGCCTTTCCCCCTATGTCCTGTTAGACTGAGTTGATGTAGTTAGTTATAGTTAGTTATGTAACACGTTGATACTGATTTAAGTCACAAACTGTTGTACAAAGAGACAGAAAAGTGTAGGACAAAAGAAGAGCCCTATGTGTTGTTGTTTAGTGAATAGTTATGGGCTCGCTAATGATGAAATATCAACATAGGTAACTTTAGCTTGCACCATTAGGATGTCGAAATGCCTGGTAGTAACTAGATGTACTACTAGTTAACTAAGTAACGTTACATATTATCGAGTACGTATTTTCTCTTCTGGCTAAGGATAATTTGGCCAACCATCTGTGGGTGGATTTCCCTTCTCTAATGTTAGCCAACTCTAAATGTTTGTCAATATCAAAGACAATAGTAGTTAGCGGACTATAAAAAGTTCGGCGAAATATCAGTTGCCGGTAACAACACGGGTTACTTATGTATCTAACAAGTTAGCTAGTTCGCTAACCAATTTAGCAACTTGCTATTTTTTGGCATGATATATTTGGTACCTTTTAGTCACACGTGGTGCAGAGTAACAGTAGAGTGTATTTTGCGTGTTTAGCATGGCCCTATAATGTGATTTATTCCATGCTAGCTACAGTAGCACCACCATCAACAATATGAACAGCCATGAAGTCTCCTGCTAGCTGTGTTGATAGGCTAACTACTGCTCCGATGTCATTGAATATATAAAAGAAACATACCTTTTTTCCCCCCTTTAATTAAAATGTTCGATAACAACTGCCCTTTGATAGTAAATCAATTCCAAATGCTACTAAACTTGGAATAATCGCTGGTTGTCCGATCAGCGAAGAAGAAGAGGCAAAGCGAGAGGTTTTACTCCGCCCATCGGAATTGTGATTTATTTTGTTGTATGTGTGTGGTCAATGAGAGTGTAGAATTTGGTCGAATTTAAAAATGTAATTTGCTACATGAGGTTTATTTGGTCGAATAAAAGTTTCAGTAATGTTTAGGCTGTTACGAATGCACTGATAAAAGTGGACGCACTTAACTATTTCGTGAACTTGATTAATAAAAAATTAATAAAACAACGGCTTTTATGTCAATCATATGTGTATCTGCCCTCTCATTGGTTAGAATGGTCCACGTGATCTCCCCCGGTCTATATACCTCAGACGACGTTAACACGCACACAATAATGCGATTATTATAGATAGGTTAATATAATAGTTCGATTAAAAATATTGACATGGTATAAAAGAAGAACTATTCTGTAATAATCCTGTTTACATAGACACATCTGAAAAGGATATCTGATAGCACTTATAAATGCAATCAAAAATAAACGTTCTACCACACAGCCAACAATTTATATTTGGGAAGCATATTTGATTCTGAGTTTGTAATATTTGTTATAATATTTGTTTGTAATTCACATAATAATATGTGAAAAAACGACTTCTAAGAAGCATAGATTCTGTTTTCAAACTCACTCCCGCTAAAGAGGGCTGTTCACTTGGCTGGCGCGAGCACATGCAGAGGTCAAATACACTTCTGGAATGACGATTGTGTTTACACGTCCTAATAATTCGAAAGATCGCTCAGAAAACCAGATGTTTTAATCGGAGTATGATTTTGACCGTACACCGATTATTAAAATAAACAGAGGACGGTGTTTACAAGACTATTGCATAATCATCCTACTGGCACAATCCATTTAATAGCAAAGTATTAGTGTGCGTGGAAACATACTCAGTACGTTTTCATGTACAATAATAATTTGATATTAAACTGACCAAATTCAGCACTTGGTAAATAAAGCCTTCCTCTTATGAACGAGTTAATTGAGTTTTGAAAAACTGAACGTTTGTATCTTATAGTTTTAACATACAAACTGTATATGTCCGAACTCATGTGGTAAGAATGTTTTTTGGGATCAGCAGTTTTGTTGCATTTATCAAGAGTTCCATCAGTAGCTTGATTTCAGATGTGTCCATGTAAACAGGATTATTAGGGAAATCGTTCTTCTTGCAAAGCATGTAAACGTTTCAAATGAACTATTATATTAACCTATCTACAACAATCGCATTATTGTGTGCATGTAACCTTGCTCAGTAATGTCTCTACCTCCCGCCTGCATTCCATCTTTGACAACATGTATTTCCATCGTTAGAGCGGTCACTTGATTATCTTGTCAATATAATAGAAAGTCTTTGGTTTAGTTTAGTAAATGTGTCCAGGCCTTTTCACGCCGCCATTTCACAAAACGGAATCTCCGCGCGCCTCGTCTCCGTTGGCCCAATGCGCAAGTGCGAAATATAGGACCTTTCATGGGAGTTGTAGTCCTGTAGCAGAGTTTGAGAGTCCTTTTAAGAGCTCAGTGTCTGTTTGTCTGGCTGTTTTAAAATATTTCTACTGAAATTCCCTCCAAAATTCCCCAAAACTCACTTCCTCAAGAGAATGGTGATGAGGAGATTATACACACACACATACACACTTAGAGTTGTGCCACACTATATATCCTGTCAGTGAGGCATATGGGGCGTGTACAATATTCATACTGTATGATTCAAAATAGGCACAGAATGTTCTTGTGATACTTATGGCATGAGATGGTTTCTTCCTCATCAGGGCTGTGGCTTCAAATCATTATGGCTCTACCCCATGCTACATTATGGAGACGTCATTTATAGATCGACAGGTAAGGGTGCTCTCGAGCGGCTAGATGTTCTTTACTATTCGGCCATCAGATTTGCCACCAATACTCCTTATAGGACACATCACTGCACTCTATACTCCTCTGTAAACTGGTCATCTCTGTATACCGGTCGCAAGACCCACTGGTTGATGCTTATTGATAAAACCCTCTTAGGCCTCACTCCCCCCTATCTGAGATATCTACTGCAGTCCTCAACCTCCACATAAAACACCTGTTCACTCCCCCCCTATCTGAGATATCTACTGCAGCCCTCATCCTCCACATACAACACCCGTTCTGCCAGTCACATTCTGTTAAAGGTCCCCAAAGCACACATCCCTGGGTCACTCGTCTTTTCAGTTCTCTGCAGCTAGCGACTGGAACGAGCTGCAACAAACACTCAAACTGGACAGTTTTATCTCCATCTCTTCATTCAAAGACTCAATCATGGACCCTCTTACTGACAGTTGTGGCTGCTTTGTGTGATGTATTGTTGTCTCTACCTTCTTGCCCTTTGTGCTGTTGTCTGTGCCCAACAATGTATGTACCCTGTTTGTGCTACTACCATGTTGTGTTGCTACCATGTTGTGTTGCTACCATGATGTGTTGCTGCAATTGTTGTGTTGCTACCATGTTGTGTTGCTACCATGTTGTGTTGCTACCATGTTGTGTTGCTGCAATTGTTGTGTTGCTACCATGTTGTGTTGCTACCATGTTGTGTTGCTACCATGTTGTGTTGCTGCCATGTTGTGTTGCTACCATGTTGTGTTGCTGCTTCCATGTTGTGCTGCTTCCATGTTGTGCTGCTTCCATGTTGTGTTGCTGCCATGTTGTGTTGCTGCTTCCATGTTGTGCTGCTTCCATGTTGTTGTTATGTTGTGTTGCTACCATGCTGTGTTGTCATGTGTTGCTGCCTTGCTATATTGTTGTCTTTAGGTCTCTTTATGTAGTGTTGTCTCTCTTGGCGTGATGTGTTGTTGTCTTTAGGTCTCTTTATGTAGTGTTGTCTCTCTTGGCGTGATGTGTTGTTGTCTTTAGGTCTCTTTATGTAGTGTTGTCTCTCTTGGCGTGATGTGTTGTTGTCTTTAGGTCTCTTTATGTAGTGTTGTCTCTCTTGGCGTGATGTGTTGTTGTCTTTAGGTCTCTTTATGTAGTGTTGTCTCTCTTGGCGTGATGTGTTGTTGTCTTTAGGTCTCTTTATGTAGTGTTGTCTCTCTTGGCGTGATGTGTTGTTGTCTTTAGGTCTCTTTATGTAGTGTTGTCTCTCTTGGCGTGATGTGTTGTTGTCTTTAGGTCTCTTTATGTAGTGTTGTCTCTCTTGGCGTGATGTGTTGTTGTCTTTAGGTCTCTTTATGTAGTGTTGTCTCTCTTGGCGTGATGTGTTGTTGTCTTTAGGTCTCTTTATGTAGTGTTGTCTCTCTTGGCGTGATGTGTTGTTGTCTTTAGGTCTCTTTATGTAGTGTTGTCTCTCTTGGCGTGATGTGTTGTTGTCTTTAGGTCTCTTTATGTAGTGTTGTCTCTCTTGGCGTGATGTGTTGTTGTCTTTAGGTCTCTTTATGTAGTGTTGTCTCTCTTGGCGTGATGTGTTGTTGTCTTTAGGTCTCTTTATGTAGTGTTGTCTCTCTTGGCGTGATGTGTTGTTGTCTTTAGGTCTCTTTATGTAGTGTTGTCTCTCTTGGCGTGATGTGTTGTTGTCTTTAGGTCTCTTTATGTAGTGTTGTCTCTCTTGGCGTGATGTGTTGTTGTCTTTAGGTCTCTTTATGTAGTGTTGTCTCTCTTGGCGTGATGTGTTGTTGTCTTTAGGTCTCTTTATGTAGTGTTGTCTCTCTTGGCGTGATGTGTTGTTGTCTTTAGGTCTCTTTATGTAGTGTTGTCTCTCTTGGCGTGATGTGTTGTTGTCTTTAGGTCTCTTTATGTAGTGTTGTCTCTCTTGGCGTGATGTGTTGTTGTCTTTAGGTCTCTTTATGTAGTGTTGTCTCTCTTGGCGTGATGTGTTGTTGTCTTTAGGTCTCTTTATGTAGTGTTGTCTCTCTTGGCGTGATGTGTTGTTGTCTTTAGGTCTCTTTATGTAGTGTTGTCTCTCTTGGCGTGATGTGTTGTTGTCTTTAGGTCTCTTTATGTAGTGTTGTCTCTCTTGGCGTGATGTGTGTTTGGTCCTATATTTATATTTAATTGATTTGTTATTTTTGATCCCATCCCCCGTCAACGCAGGAGGCCTTTTAGTAGGCCGTCATTGTAAATAAGAATTTGTTCTTTACTGACTTGCCTAGTTAAATTAAGGTCAAATAAAAAATCATACAAAATGAAAATAGCTAGGCTCCAGGGACTGAGGGTTGAATGGCTCCAGGAACTGAGGGTTGAATGGCTCCAGGGACTGAGGGTTGAATGGCTCCAGGGACTGAGGGTTGAATGGCTCCAGGGACTGAGGGTTGAATGGCTCCAGGGACTGAGGGTAGAATGGCTCCAGGGACTGAGGGTAGAATGGCTCCAGGGACTGAGGGTTGAATGGCTCCAGGGACTGAGAGTTGAATGGCTCCAGGAACTGAGGGTTGAATGGCTCCAGGGACTGAGGGTTGAATGGCTCCAGGGACTGAGGGTTGAATGGCTCCAGGGACTGAGGGTTGAATGGCTCCAGGGACTGAGGGTAGAATGGCTCCAGGGACTGAGGGTGGAATGGCTCCAGGGACTGAGGGTAGAATGGCTCCAGGGACTGAGGGTAGAATGGCTCCAGGGACTGAGGGTTGAATGGCTCCAGGGACTGAGGGTTGAATGGCTCCAGGGACTGAGGGTTGAATGGCTCCAGGAACTGAGGGTTGAATGGCTCCAGGGACTGAGGGTTGAATGGCTCCAGGGACTGAGGGTTGAATGGCTCCAGGGACTGAGGGTTGAATGGCTCCAGGGACTGAGGGTAGAATGGCTCCAGGGACTGAGGGTGGAATGGCTCCAGGGACTGAGGGTAGAATGGCTCCAGGGACTGAGGGTTGAATGGCTCCAGGGACTGAGGGTTGAATGGCTCCAGGGACTGAGGGTTGAATGGCTCCAGGAACTGAGGGTTGAATGGCTCCAGGGACTGAGGGTTGAATGGCTCCAGGGACTGAGGGTTGAATGGCTCCAGGGACTGAGGGATGAATGGCTCCAGGGACTGAGGGTTGAATGGCTCCAGGGACTGAGGGTTGAATGGCTCCAGGGACTGAGGGTAGAATGGCTCCAGGGACTGAGGGTAGAATGGCTCCAGGGACTGAGGGTTGAATGGCTCCAGGGACTGAGGGTTGAATGGCTCCAGGGACTGAGGGTTGAATGGCTCCAGGGACTGAGGGTAGAATGGCTCCAGGGACTGAGGGTAGAATGGCTCCAGAGCAGCAGTAGACCAGGCAGCAGTAGACCAGGCTGCAGTAGGCCATGCTGCAGTAGACCAGGCTGCAGTAGACCAGGCTGCAGTAGGCCATGGCTGCAGTAGACCAGGCTGCAGTAGACCAGGCAGCAGTAGACCAGGCTGCAGTAGACCAGGCTGCAATAGACCAGGCTGCAGTAGACCAGTTAGCAGTAGACCAGTTAGCAGTAGACCAGGCTGCAGTAGACTGGGCTGCAGTAGACCAGGCAGCAGTAGACCAGTTAGCAGTAGATCAGGCTGCAGTAAACCAGGCAGCAGTAGACCAGGCTGCAGTAAACCAGGCTGCAGTAGACCAAGCTGCAGTAAACCAGGCTGCAGTAGACCAGGCTGCAGTAGACCCGGCTGCAGTAGACCCGGCTGCAGTAGACCAGGCTGCAGTAGACCAGGCTGCAGTAAACCAGGCTGAAGTAGACCAGGCTGCAGTAAACCAGGCTGCAGTAGACCAGGCTGCAGTAAACCAGGCTGCAGTAGACCAGGCTGCAGTAGACCAGGCTGCAGTAGACCAGGCTGCAGTAGACCAGGCTGCAGTAGTCCATTGCTGCAGTAGGCCATGGCTGCAGTAGGCCTGGCTGCAGACTAGAGAGGCTCCAGGGACTAGGGAGTAGAACCATAGAATGGGGCAGAGTTGTAAAGCAGAGCAGATGGCCAGGCTGAAGTAGACCAGTTAGCAGTAGACCAGTTAGCAGTAGACCAGGCTGCAGTAGACCAGGCTGCAGTAGACCAGGCTGCAGTAGACCAGGTTGCAGTAGACCAGGCTGCAGTAGATCAGGCTGCAGTAGACCAGGCTGCAGTAGGCCAGGCTGCAGTAGATCCGGCTGCAGTAGGCCATTGCTGCAGTAGGCCATTGCTGCAGTAGGCCATTGCTGCAGTAGGCCATGGCTGCAGTAGGCCTGGCTGCAGACTAGAGAGGCTCCAGGGACTAGGGAGTAGAACCATAGAATGGGGCAGAGTTGTAAAGCAGAGCAGATGGCTGGTCTCCAAGCTCCCAGGATTCTCCAGTCCAGTGCCAGGGCCTTGCCAAGGCAGGAACAGGTGCTGGAGAAAAGGAGGAAGTGAGCTGGGGGCTCTAGAGGCCCTTGACCAGGGGAAACTTCAGCCCGGAGCAGCTGGTCTGGCCAGGAGAAAATACAGTAGGCCGGGGAGCCTTGGTTGGTTGGGCTGCTAGAAAGAGAAAGCTGTTCCAACGGGGAGAGAACAGGGACAAAAAGGTAATTGAGGAGAATTCAAGGTAAATATAAAATGTAAGGTGCATGAAGCAGAGAGGACCTATAAAATCATTTTACAGTGGAGTGAAATGCATGCTGGGGGAAGCCAACTACCATGGGTCCATGGAGTGAAATGCATGCTGGGGGAAGCCAACTACCATGGGTCAGTGGAATGAAATGCATGGTGAGAAGCCATCTACCATTGGTCAGTGGAGTGAAATGCATGTTGGGGTAAGCCAACTACCATGGGTCAGTGGAGTGAAATGCATGCTGGGGGAAGCCAACTACCATGGGTCAGTGGAGTGAAATGCATCCTGGGGGAACCATCTACCATGTGTCCGTGGAGTGAAATGCATGCTGGGAAGCCATCTACCATGGGTCAGTGGAGTGAAATGCATGCTGGGGGAAGCCATCTACCATGGGTCAGTGGAGTGAAATGCATGCTGGGGGAAGCCAACTACCATGGGTCAGTGGAGTGAAATGCATGCTGGGGGAGCCAACTACCATGGGTCAGTGGAGTGAAATGCATGCTTGGAAGCCATCTACCATGGGTCCGTGGATTGAAATGCATGCTGGGAAGCCATCTACCATGGGTCCATGGAGTGAAATGCATGCTGGGAAGCCATCTACCATGGGTTGTAGCTTGCTGCATTATGTTTTAATTTGCCGGTTTACTTTTCAACTTGATAATGATATTCATTTGTCGTACCGGTATTCAGAGCACCAGTGAAGTGCATTAGGTTCAGTAATCCATAGGGGGCCTTGGTAGGCTATTCTCCAGCCCAGGGAGGAGGGGCGTAGATGGGGTAACAAAAGGAGGCCCTCTGCCTGCCTGCTGGGTGGAGGAGATCACCAGCCAGGCTGACAAAATGGAGGGGCCCTACTGGGCACTGTGGGGGAACCACTTCTATAGGCAGGTTAAGAGTTATACACACACACAGACACACAGACACACAGACACACACACACACACACACACACACACACACACACACACACACACACACACACACATAGGCATGGTAGGGTAGCTGACAGGATCAATAGATGTCAGATGGAGACTTCAGAGCTGTTAGAATCACAGGCTTGTTGTTTCCCTGGACAGACAGAGACTGGTTAGAATCACAGGCTTGTTGTTCCCTGGACAGAGACTGGTTAGAATCACAGGCTTGTTATTCCCTGGACAGACAGAGACTGGTTAGAATCACAGGCTTGTTATTCCCTGGACAGACAGAGACTGGTTAGAATCACAGGCTTGTTGTTTCCCTGGACAGACAGAGACTGGTTAGAATCACAGGCTTGTTATTCCCTGGACAGACAGAGACTGGTTAGAATCACAGGCTTGTTGTTTCCCTGGACAGACAGAGACTGGTTAGAATCACAGGCTTGTTATTCCCTGGACAGACAGAGACTGGTTAGAATCACAGGCTTGTTGTTTCCCTGGACAGACAGAGACTGGTTAGAATCACAGGCTTGTTATTCCCTGGACAGACAGAGACTGGTTAGAATCACAGGCTTGTTGTTTCCCTGGACAGACAGAGACTGGTTAGAATCACAGGCTTGTTATTCCCTGGACAGACAGAGACTGGTTAGAATCACAGGCTTGTTGTTTCCCTGGACAGACAGAGACTGGTTAGAATCACAGGCTTGTTGTTTCCCTGGACAGACAGAGACTGGTTAGAATCACAGGCTTGTTGTTCCCTGGACAGACAGAGACTGGTTAGAATCACAGGCTTGTTATTCCCTGGACAGACAGAGACTGGTTAGAATCACAGGCTTGTTGTTTCCCTGGACAGACAGAGATGGTTAGAATCACAGGCTTGTTGTTTCCCTGGACAGACAGAGACTGGTTAGAATCACAGGCTTGTTATTCCCTGGACAGACAGAGACTGGTTAGAATCACAGGCTTGTTGTTTCCCTGGACAGACAGAGACTGGTTAGAATCACAGGCTTGTTATTCCCTGGACAGACAGAGACTGGTTAGAATCACAGGCTTGTTATTCCCTGGACAGACAGAGACTGGTTAGAATCACAGGCTTGTTGTTTCCCTGGACAGACAGAGACTGGTTAGAATCACAGGCTTGTTATACCCTGGACAGACAGAGACTGGTTAGAATCACAGGCTTGTTGTTTCCCTGGACAGACAGAGACTGGTTAGAATCACAGGCTTGTTATTCCCTGGACAGACAGAGACTGGCTAGAATCACAGTCTTGTTGTTTCTCTGGACAGACAGAGTTTTGATCACTACGAGAGGATGTCAGACCCCTGTGATTATTGCCGATGAGCTTCTGATTCCAACACGGTGTCACGAATCCCGCCGAAGATGGTTCCTCTTCCTGTTCGGGCGGCGCTCGGCGGCCTACTAGCTGCCACCGATCCCCTTTTCTGTTTCAGTTATTTTTGTCTGATTAGTTTCACCTGTTTTGTTGTTTGGGTTTTGTTTTGGGGCTATTTAAACCCGATAGGGGCCGCCTGCTTTTGTGCGGGCTTGTTCGACTGTTCCATGGTGTGTGGATTTATGTGGATTCCTTTTTCCGGAAGGTTCCGTCCTGTTTGTTGGACTTGGGTATTTATGCGCCCTTGTGTTTGGCGTGACTCTGTTCCTGGAATAAAGACCCACGTTTGAACTCTGCTCTCTGTGCCCGACTCCTCCACCCACAACTCCTAGAAACCGTGACACACGGCCTCAGTACATCAGGACAAGGACAAGACGCGTTCAACCACATGTCTGTTATGTCACAGCTTTCTTCAGGAAGAATTGAAATGGGAGATATTTACAGCTAAATCTGGTACAATATTTAAGATATACTGCTTTTTCTTATTTTTTTTACCATATAATTCCATGTAAAATATTATAATGAATAATAGTGAACTAAAGCATCTCTATGCTTTATTACACACTCGCTGTTTGGCTCATAGAAAACATCCTCATACACAGCCCTTTAGTTGTGTTCTTGATTATATCCACAGGTCTTAATTATAATTCCTGTAGCAGCCATCTCTAATAGCTGGTCTGCTCTCATCGTGACATAGCTACATCCAAAATGGCCACCCTATTCACTATACAGCGCACTACTTTGGACCAGGGCGCATTGGGCTCTGGTTAACATCAGGTGCACTATGTAGCGAATAGCAGGGTTCGGTTTGGGACGCGTGTCATATTTAAATGTCAATCAGGCGCTATGCAGATCACTGAAGCAGTAATTACACCCAATTAGTTAGCAGCGTTATACAGTAATTAGTAGAGTGACAAATTAATTTCATGACTCAACACAAATCACCATTATCAAAAGAAATGAGAACTACAATGCTAACTGTGGAATTAGATATATATTTCTCTACTAGGAAAATAAATGCTAACTGATGAATTAGGGTGCTAACTAGTGACCGGGAAGGGGTACTAACTAGTGAGAGGAAAGGGTGCTAACTAGTGACAGGGAAGGGTACTAACTAGTGGCAGGGAAGGGTGCTAACTAGTGACAGGGAAGGGTACTAACTAGTGAGAGGGAAGGGTACTAACTAGTGAGAGGGAAGGGTACTGACTAGTGACAGAGAAGGGTACTAACTAGTGGCAGGGAAGGGTACTATCTAGTGAGAGGGAAGGGTACTAACTAGTGACAGGGAAGGGTACTGACTAGTGACAGGGAAGGGTACTAACTAGTGGCAGGGAAGGGTACTAACTAGTGACAGGGAAGGGTGCTAACTAGTGACAGGGAAGGGTACTAACTAGTGACAGGGAAGGGTACTAACTAGTGGCAGGGAAGGGTACTAACTAGTGACAGGGAAGGGTGCTAACTAGTGACAGGGAAGGGTACTAACTAGTGACAGGGAAGGGTACTGACTAGTGACAGGGAAGGGTACTAACTAGTGGCAGGGAAGGGTACTAACTAGTGGCAGAGAAGGGTACTAACTAGTGACAGGGAAGGGTACTAACTAGTGACAGGGAAGGGTACTGACTAGTGACAGGGAAGGGTACTAACTAGTGGCAGGGAAGGGTACTAACTAGTGTCAGAGAAGGGTACTAACTAGTGACAGGGAAGGGTACTAACTAGTGACAGGGAAGGGTACTAACTAGTGGCAGGGAAGGGTACTAACTAGTGGCAGGGAAGGGTACTAACTAGTGGCAGAGAAGGGTACTAACTAGTGACAGGGAAGGGTACTGACTAGTGACAGGGAAGGGTACTGACTAGTGACAGGGAAGGGTACTAACTAGTGGCAGGGAAGGGTACTAACTAGTGACAGGGAAGGGTACTGACTAGTGACAGGGAAGGGTACTGACTAGTGACAGGGAAGGGTACTGACTAGTGAGAGAAATGGTACTAATTAGTGTCAGGGAAGGGTACTGACTAGTGGCAGGGAAGGGTACTGACTAGTGGCAGGGAAGGGTACTGACTAGTGACAGGGAAGGGTACTGACTAGTGGCAGGGAAGGGTACTGACTAGTGACAGGGAAGGGTACTGACTAGTGGCAGGGAAGGGTACTAACTAATATCACTGTGTACCCAACCTGATATCACTGTGTACCAAACCTGATATCACTGTGTAGGACTCTGGCTCCCTATTCCCTAGTGCACTACTTTAGACCAGGGCCCTATTCCCTATATAGTTCACTACTTTAGACCAGGGCCCTATTCCCTATATAGTGCACTACTATAGACCAGAGCCCTAAGAGGACTGGCCACCCCTCATAGCCTGGTTCCTCTCTAGGTTTCTTCCTAGGTTTTGGCCTTTCTAGGGAGTTTTTCCTAGCCACCGTGCTTCTACACCTGCATTGCTTGCTGTTTGGGGTTTTAGGCTGGGTTTCTGTACAGCACTTTGAGATATCAGCTGATGTACGAAGGGCTTTATCAATACATTTGATTTGATGACTTGTTATTTAGAGGTCTATAATTATGATCCTAACACAGACTTCTATGAAGAGTGATAATGAACATTCCTGGTTGTCTTTTCAAAACCCTCCTTACATACCAATCACCTGGGTTGAGTCTGAAACGGCTTCCTAGTCCCCTAATTAGTGCACTCCTATTGTCCAGAGTCCTATGGGGATCTGGTGTAAAGTAGTGCACTATATAGGGAATAGGGCTCTGATCTAAAGTAGTGCACTATATAGGGAATAGGGCTCTGGTCTAAAGTAGTGCACTATATAGGGAATAGGGCTCTGGTCTAAAGTAGTGTACTATATAGGGAATAGGGCTCTGATCTAAAGTAGTGTGCTATATAGTGAATAGGGCTCTGGTCTAAAGTAGTGCACTATATAGGGAATAGGGCTCTGGTCTAAAGTAGTGCACTATATAGGGAATAGGGCTCTGGTCTAAAGTAGTGCACTGTATAGGGAATAGGGCTCTGGTCTAAAGTAGTACACACTATAGGGAATAGGGCTCTGGTGTAAAGTAGTGCACTATATAGGGAATAGGGCTCTGGCCTAAAGTAGTGCACTATATAGGGAATAGGGCTCTGGTCTAAAGTAGTGCACTGTATAGGGAATAGGATCTGGTCTAAAGTAGTGCACTATATAGGGAATAGGGCTCTGGTCTATAGTAGTGCACTATATAGGGAATAGGGCTCTGGTCTAAAGTAGTGCACTACATAGGGAACGGGGTTCCATAGGGCCCTGTCTAAACTAGTGCACTACATAGGGAACGGGGGTCATATCAGACGCAGCCTGTTCCTGATGAGCGCCGTGTGTTCCTGAGATTGTGCTTTGTACTTGATGAGACTGAAAATGTTACCCACAGAAACATTGCCTCTATTTAACGAGGGTTTGTTGTTTTCCCTGATAAGAATTTAATTCACTTCCTTTGTGTGCAAGAAGAGAAAAACATTGTCATTCTCTCCAGCTAAGGCCGAAACACAGAGAGCACAGTCACAGATAATGAATAGACAGCGGGAGATTGCCTTCGTAAAGTGTTCTGGGAGTTCAGAATAACAGTGAAAGGATCCGTCCCAAATGGCAACATATTCCCTATATAGTACACTACTATAGACCAGGGCCCTATTCCCTATATAGTACACTACTTTAGACCAGAGCCCTATTCCCTATATATAGTGCACTACTTTTGACCCCGAGCCTTATGGGTCCTATTTATAGCCCCAGGGGTCCTGGTCTAAAGTAGTGCACTATATATAAGGAATAAGGTTTCATTTGGGACGCACCCCAAGATCTCCACATGTGATTTTTCTCACCAGGACTGAACAATACAAGGTTTTACAATGAGAGTGCTGAGATTCAATGAATCACAATTGTTTATTTTTAGAGACGAATGTAATTTTGTGGACAAAGCCAAACCATTTCCATAGTGATACAATTACACTCTGGATGCTAGCCAAATGGCACCGATTCCCACAGTGCACTTCTTCTGACCAATACCAGTAGGGCTCTACAGTCATTCAAACAAGCACAGCACTTACACAAATGACTGATGATTGGCTGAGAGAAATTGATGATACATTTTTTTTGTGGGGGCTGTTTTTGTTAGACTTCCGTGGGGCTTTTTGACATTTATCGATCATAGTCTGCTGCTGGATAAACGTATGTGTTGTGGCTTTACACCCCCTGCTATAATGTGGATGAAGAGTTTCCTGTCTAACAGAACACAGAGGGTGTTCTCTAATGGAAGCCTCTCCAAACATAATCCAGGTAACAGAACACAGAGGGTGTTCTAGAATGGAAGCCTCTCCAACATAATCCAGGTAACAGAACACAGAGGGTGTTCTAGAATGGAAGCCTCTCCAACATAATCCAGGTAACAGAACACAGAGGGTGTTCTAGAATGGAAGCCTCTCCAACATAATCCAGGTAACAGAACACAGAGAGTGTTCTAGAATGGAAGCCTCTCCAACATAATCCAGGTAACAGAACACAGAGGGTGTTCTAGAATGGAAGCCTCTCCAACATAATCCAGGTAACAGAACACAGAGGGTGTTCTAGAATGGAAGCCTCTCCAACATAATCCAGGTAACAGAACACAGAGGGTGTTCTAGAATGGAAGCCTCTCCAACATAATCCAGGTAACAGAACACAGAGGTTGTTCTAGAATGGAAGCCTCTCCAACATAATCCAGGTAGAATCAGGCATTGGAAAAAGGGAAGCTGTTTAGGCTCATTAATTTGTTCAATCTTGACTAATGAATTGCCATTGGCTTTGAGTAAAGCCAGAGTGTCTATGTATGCAGATGACTCAACACTATACAAGTTAACTACTACAGAGACTGAAATGACTGCAACACTCAACACTATACACGTCAGCTACTACAGAGACTGAAATGACTGCAACACTCAACAAAGAGTTGCAGTTAGTTTCAGAGTGGGTGGCAAGGAATAAATTAGCCCTAAATATGTCTAAAACTAAAAGCATTGTATTTGGGACAAATCATTCACTAAAGCTCAAACCTCAACTAAATATACTAATAAATCATGTGGAAATTGAGCAAGTTGAGGTGACTAAACTGCTGGAGTAACCCTGGATTGGAAACTGTCATGGTCAAAACATGTAGCTAAGATGGGGAGAAGTCTGTCCATAATAAAGCTCTGCTCTACCTTCTAGACAACACTATCAACAAGGCAGGTCCTACAGGCCCTAGTTTCTACCTTCTAGACAACACTATCAACAAGGCAGGTCCTACAGGCTCTAGTTTCTACCTTCTTAACAGCACTGTCAACAAGGCAGGTCCTACAGACCCTAGTTTCTACCTTCTAGACAACACTATCAACAAGGCAGGTCCTACAGGCTCTAATTTCTACCTTCTTAACAACACTGTCAACAAGGCAGGTCCTACAGACCCTAGTTTCTACCTTCTTATCAACACTATCAACAAGACCGGTCCTACAGACCCTAGTTTCTACCTTCTTAACAGCACTATCAACAAGGCAGGTCCTACAGGCACTAGTTTCTACCTTCTTAACAACACTATCAACAAGGCAGGTCCTACAGGCCCTAGTTTTGTCACACCTGGACTACTGTTCAGTCCTGTGGTCAGGTGCCACAAAAATGTGCAATTGTCTCAGAACAGGGCAGCACAGCTGGCCCTTAGATGTACACAGAGAGCTAACATTAATAATATGCATGTCAATCTCTCCTGGCTCAAAGTGGAGGAGAGATGGACTTCATCACTACTGCTATTTATGAGAGGTATTGACATGTTGAATTCACCGAGCTGTCTGTTTAAACTACTGGCACACAGCTCAGACATCCATGACCACCCCACAAGACATGCCACCAGAGGTCTCCTCACAGTCCCCAAGTCCAGAACAGACTATGGGAGGTGCACAGTACTACATAGAGCCATGACTACATGGAACTCTATTCCACAGTCCTACATAGAGCCATGACTACATGGAACTCTATTCCACAGTCCTACATAGAGCCATGACTACATGGAACTCTATTCCACAGAACTACATAGAGCCATGACTACATGGAACTCTATTCCACAGTCCTACATAGAGCCATGACTACATGGAACTCTATTCCACAGAACTACATAGAGCCATGACTACATGGAACTCTATTCCACAGTACTACATAGAGCCATGACTACATGGAACTCTATTCCACAGTCCTACATAGAGCCATGACTACATGGAACTCTATTCCACAGAACTACATAGAGCCATGACTACATGGAACTCTATTCCACAGTACTACATAGAGCCATGACTACATGGAACTCTATTCCACAGTACTACATAGAGCCATGACTACATGGAACTCTATTCCACAGTACTACATAGAGCCATGACTACATGGAACTCTATTCCACAGTACTACATAGAGCCATGACTACACGGAACTCTATTCCACAGCACTACATAGAACCATGACTACATGGAACTCTATTCCACAGTACTACATAGAGCCATGACTACATGGAACTCTATTCCACAGTACTACATAGAGCCATGACTACATGGAACTCTATTCCACAGTACTACATAGAGCCATGGCTACATGGAACTCTATTCCACAGTACTACATAGAGCCATGACTACATGGAACTCTATTCCACAGTACTACATAGAGCCATGACTACATGGAACTCTATTCCACAGTACTACATAGAGCCATGGCTACATGGAACTCTATTCCACAGTACTACATAGAGCCATGACTACATGGAACTCTATTCCACAGTACTACATAGAGCCATGGCTACATGGAACTCTATTCCACAGTACTACATAGAGCCATGACTACATGGAACTCTATTCCACAGTACTACATAGAGCCATGGCTACATGGAACTCTATTCCACAGTACTACATAGAGCCATGACTACATGGAACTCTATTCCACAGTACTACATAGAGCCATGGCTACATGGAACTCTATTCCACAGTACTACATAGAGCCATGGCTACATGGAACTCTATTCCACAGTACTACATAGAGCCATGACTACATGACTATACTATTGTAGATATGTGGTAGTGGTGGAGGAGGGGCCTGAGGGCACACAGTGTGTTGTAGATATGTGGTAGTGTTGGAGTAGGGGCCTGAGGGCACACAGTGTGTTGTAGATATGTGGTAGTGGTGGAGGAGGGGCCTGAGGGCACACAGTGTGTTGTAGATATGTGGTAGTGGTGGAGTAGGGGCCTGAGGGCACACCGTGTGTTGTAGATATGTGGTAGTGGTGGAGGAGGGGCCTGAGGGCACACAGTGTGTTGTAGATATGTGGTAGTGGTGGAGGAGGGGCCTGAGGGCACACAGTGTGTTGTAGATATGTGGTAGTAGTGGAGGAGGGGCCTGAGGGCACACAGTGTGTTGTAGATATGTGGTAGTGGTGGAGGAGGGGCCTGAGGGCACACAGTGTGTTGTAGATATGTGGTAGTGGTGGAGTAGGGGCCTGAGGGCACACAGTGTGTTGTAGATATGTGGTAGTGGTGGAGTAGGGGCCTGAGGGCACACAGTGTGTTGTAGATATGTGGTAGTGGTGGAGGAGGGGCCTGAGGGCACACAGTGTGTTGTAGATATGTGGTAGTGGTGGAGGAGGGGCCTGAGGGCACACAGTGTGTTGTAGATATGTGGTAGTGGTGGAGTAGGGGCCTGAGGGGACACAGTGTGTTGTAGATATGTGGTAGTGGTAGAGGAGGGGCCTGAGGGCACACAGTGTGTTGTAGATATGTGGTAGTGGTGGAGTAGGGGCCTGAGGGCACACAGTGTGTTGTAGATATGTGGTAGTGGTGGGGTAGGGGCCTGAGGGGACACAGTGTGTTGTAGATATGTGGTAGTGGTGGAGTAGGGGCCTGAGGGGACACAGTGTGTTGTAGATATGTGGTAGTGGTGGAGGAGGGGCCTGAGGGCACACAGTGTGTTGTAGATATGTGGTAGTGGTGGAGTAGGGGCCTGAGGGCACACAGTGTGTTGTAGATATGTGGTAGTGGTGGAGTAGGGGCCTGAGGGCACACAGTGTGTTGTAGATATGTGGTAGTGGTGGAGGAGGGGCCTGAGGGCACACAGTGTGTTGTAGATATGTGGTAGTGGTGGAGGAGGGGCCTGAGGGCACACAGTGTGTTGTAGATATGTGGTAGTGGTGGAGGAGGGGCCTGAGGGGACACAGTGTGTTGTAGATATGTGGTAGTGGTTGAGGAGGGGCCTGAGGGCACACAGTGTGTTGTAGATATGTGGTAGTGGTGGAGTAGGGGCCTGAGGGCACACAGTGTGTTGTAGATATGTGGTAGTGGTGGAGTAGGGGCCTGAGGGGACACAGTGTGTTGTAGATATGTGGTAGTGGTGGAGTAGGGGCCTGAGGGGACACAGTGTGTTGTAGATATGTGGTAGTGGTGGAGTAGGGGCCTGAGGGCACACAGTGTGTTGTAGATATGTGGTAGTGGTGGAGGAGGGGCCTGAGGGCACACAGTGTGTTGTAGATATGTGGTAGTGTTGGAGGAGGGGCCTGAGGGCACACAGTGTGTTGTAGATATGTGGTAGTGGTGGAGGAGGGGCCTGAGGGCACACAGTGTGTTGTAGATATGTGGTAGTGGTGGAGGAGGGGCCTGAGGGCACACAGTGTGTTGTAGATATGTGGTAGTGGTGGAGTAGGGGCCTGAGGGCACACAGTGTGTTGTAGATATGTGGTAGTGGTGGAGTAGGGGCCTGAGGGGACACAGTGTGTTGTAGATATGTGGTAGTGGTGGAGTAGGGGCCTGAGGGGACACAGTGTGTTGTAGATATGTGGTAGTGGTGGAGGAGGGGCCTGAGGGCACACAGTGTGTTGTAGATATGTGGTAGTGGTGGAGTAGGGGCCTGAGGGCACACAGTGTGTTGTAGATATGTGGTAGTGGTGGAGTAGGGGCCTGAGGGCACACAGTGTGTTGTAGATATGTGGTAGTGGTGGAGGAGGGGCCTGAGGGCACACAGTGTGTTGTAGATATGTGGTAGTGGTGGAGGAGGGGCCTGAGGGCACACAGTGTGTTGTAGATATGTGGTAGTGGTGGAGGAGGGGCCTGAGGGGACACAGTGTGTTGTAGATATGTGGTAGTGGTGGAGGAGAGGCCTGAGGGCACACAGTGTGTTGTAGATATGTGGTAGTGGTGGAGTAGGGGCCTGAGGGCACACAGTGTGTTGTAGAGATGTGGTAGTGGTGGAGTAGGGGCCTGAGGGGACACAGTGTGTTGTAGATATGTGGTAGTGGTGGAGTAGGGGCCTGAGGGGACACAGTGTGTTGTAGATATGTGGTAGTGGTGGAGTAGGGGCCTGAGGGCACACAGTGTGTTGTAGATATGTGGTAGTGGTGGAGGAGGGGCCTGAGGGCACACAGTGTGTTGTAGATATGTGGTAGTGTTGGAGGAGGGGCCTGAGGGCACACAGTGTGTTGTAGATATGTGGTAGTGGTGGAGGAGGGGCCTGAGGGCACACAGTGTGTTGTAGATATGTGGTAGTGGTGGAGGAGGGGCCTGAGGGCACACAGTGTGTTGTAGATATGTGGTAGTGGTGGAGTAGGGGCCTGAGGGCACACAGTGTGTTGTAGATATGTGGTAGTGGTGGAGTAGGGGCCTGAGGGCACACAGTGTGTTGTAGATATGTGGTAGTGGTGGAGTAGGGGCCTGAGGGCACACAGTGTGTTGTAGATATGTGGTCGTGGTGGAGTAGGGGCCTGAGGGCACACAGTGTGTTGTAGATATGTGGTAGTGGTGGAGTAGGGGCCTGAGGGCACACAGTGTGTTGTAGATATGTGGTAGTGGTGGAGTAAGGGCCTGAGGGCACACAGTGTGTTGTAGATATGTGGTAGTGGTAGTGGAGGAGGGGCCTGAGGGCACACAGTGTGTTGTAGATATGTGGTAGTGGTGGAGTAGGGGCCTGAGGGCACACAGTGTGTTGTAGATATGTGGTAGTGGTGGAGTAGGGGCCTGAGGGCACACAGTGTGTTGTAGATATGTGGTAGTGGTGGAGTAAGGACCTGAGGGCACACAGTGTGTTGTAGATATGTGGTAGTGGTGGAGGAGGGGCCTGAGGGCACACAGTGTGTTGTAGATATGTGGTAGTGGTGGAGGAGGGGCCTGAGGGCACACAGTGTGTTGTAGATATGTGGTAGTGGTGGAGTAGGGGCCTGAGGGCACACAGTGTGTTGTAGATATGTGGTAGTGGTGGAGTAAGGGCCTGAGGGCACACAGTGTGTTGTAGATATGTGGTAGTGGTGGAGGAGGGGCCTGAGGGCACACAGTGTGTTGTAGATATGTGGTAGTGGTGGAGGAGGGGCCTGAGGGCACACAGTGTGTTGTAGATATGTGGTAGTGGTGGAGTAGGGGCCTGAGGGGACACAGTGTGTTGTAGATATGTGGTAGTGGTGGAGGAGGGGCCTGAGGGCACACAGTGTGTTGTAGATATGTGGTAGTGGTGGAGTAGGGGCCTGAGGGCACACAGTGTGTTGTAGATATGTGGTAGTGGTGGAGTAGGGGCCTGAGGGGACACCGTGTGTTGTAGATATGTGGTAGTGGTGGAGTAGGGGCCTGAGGGGACACAGTGTGTTGTAGATATGTGGTAGTGGTGGAGTAGGGGCCTGAGGGCACACAGTGTGTTGTAGATATGTGGTAGTGGTGGAGGAGGGGCCTGAGGGCACACAGTGTGTTGTAGATATGTGGTAGTGTTGGAGGAGGGGCCTGAGGGCACACAGTGTGTTGTAGATATGTGGTAGTGGTGGAGGAGGGGCCTGAGGGCACACAGTGTGTTGTAGATATGTGGTAGTGGTGGAGGAGGGGCCTGAGGGCACACAGTGTGTTGTAGATATGTGGTAGTGGTGGAGTAGGGGCCTGAGGGCACACAGTGTGTTGTAGATATGTGGTAGTGGTGGAGTAGGGGCCTGAGGGCACACAGTGTGTTGTAGATATGTGGTCGTGGTGGAGTAGGGGCCTGAGGGCACACAGTGTGTTGTAGATATGTGGTAGTGGTGGAGTAGGGGCCTGAGGGCACACAGTGTGTTGTAGATATGTGGTAGTGGTGGAGTAGGAGCCTGAGGGCACACAGTGTGTTGTAGATATGTGGTAGTGGTGGAGTAAGGGCCTGAGGGCACACAGTGTGTTGTAGATATGTGGTAGTGGTAGTGGAGGAGGGGCCTGAGGGCACACAGTGTGTTGTAGATATGTGGTAGTGGTGGAGTAGGTGCCTGAGGGCACACAGTGTGTTGTAGATATGTGGTAGTGGTGGAGTAGGGGCCTGAGGGCACACAGTGTGTTGTAGATATGTGGTAGTGGTGGAGTAAGGGCCTGAGGGCACACAGTGTGTTGTAGATATGTGGTAGTGGTGGAGGAGGGGCCTGAGGGCACACAGTGTGTTGTAGATATGTGGTAGTGGTGGAGGAGGGGCCTGAGGGCACACAGTGTGTTGTAGATATGTGGTAGTGGTGGAGTAGGGGCCTGAGGGCACACAGTGTGTTGTAGATATGTGGTAGTGGTGGAGTAGGGGCCTGAGATTTAGCTCACGGCTGTGCTTCCCTTTGTAGTCTGTAAGTTTTCAAGCCCAGCCACATCCGACAAGCATCAGAGCCGGTGTAGTACGATTCAATCTTAGTCCTGTATTGATGCTTTGCCTATTTGATGGTTCGTCCGAGGGCATAGGGGGATTTCTTATAAGCTTCCGGGTTACAGTTCGGCACCTTGAAAGCGGCAGCTCTACCCTTTAGCACAGTGCGAATGTTGCCTGTAATCCATGGCTTCTGGTTGGGGTATGTACGTACAGTCACTGTGGGGACGACGTCATCGATGCACCCATTGATGAAGCCAGTGACTAATGTGGAGTAATCGTCTATGCCATTGGAAGAATGGCACAGATTCCAGTGTGTGCTAGCAAAACAGTCTTGTTGTAACGCGATTCGTCCTCCTCTGACGAGGAGTATGAGAGATCGGACCAATGTGCAGCGTGGTAAGTGTTCATCATTTTTTATGAAAAGTCACTGAACACGAAAATACAAAATAACAACGTGAAAGACAGAAACTAAAAAACGAAACAGTTCTGTCTGGTGAAGACACAGAGACAGAAAACAGTTCTGTCTGGTGAAGACACAGAGACAGAAAACAGTTCTGTCTGGTGAAGACACAGAGACAGAAAACAGTTCTGTCTGGTGAAGACACAGAAACAGAAAACAGTTCTGTCTGGTGAAGACACAGAGACAGAAAACAGTTCTGTCTGGTGAAGACACAGAGACAGAAAACAGTTCTGTCTGGTGAAGACACAGAGACAGAAAACAGTTCTGTCTGGTGAAGACACAGAGACAGAAAACAGTTCTGTCTGGTGAAGACACAGAGACAGAAAACAGTTCTGTCTGGTGAAGACACAGAGACAGAAAACAGTTCTGTCTGGTGAAGACACAGAGACAGAAAACAGTTCTGTCTGGTGAAGACACAGAAACAGAAAACAGTTCTGTCTGGTGAAGACACAGAGACAGAAAACAGTTCTGTCTGGTGAAGACACAGAGACAGAAAACAGTTCTGTCTGGTGAAGACACAGAGACAGAAAACAATCACCCACAACTAAAAGGGGGAAAACAGGCTGCCTAAGTATGATTCTCAATCAGAGACAACGAACCACACCTGCCTCTGATTGAGAACCATACCAGGCCAAACACATAGAAATACCAGGCCAAACACACAACATAGAAAAACGAACATAGACTACCCACCCCAACTCACGCCCTGACCAAACTAACACAAAGACATAACAAAGGAACTAAGGTCAGGACGTGACACCTGTAGTTTAGCATCTGCTTCACTTCCTTATTGACCGAGTCACTGGAGCTTCCTGCTTTAGTTTTGCTTGTAAGCAGGAATCAGGAGGATATAATTATGGTCAGATTTATCAAATGGAGGGCGAGGGAGAGCTTCGTACGCGCCTCTGTGTCTGGAGTAAAGGTGGTCTTGACTTTTTTTCCCCTTTGGTTGCACATTTAACATGCTGGTAGAAATGAGGTAAAACGTATTTACGTTTCCTTGTGTTTAAGTCCCTGGTGTGGTGTAGTACTGTATACTGTGTAGTACTGTATACTGTGTAGTACTGTACTGTATACTGTGTAGTACTGTACTGTATACTGTGTGGTGTAGTACTGTATACTGTATACTGTGTACTGTGTAGTACTGTATACTGTATACTGTGTGGTGCAGTACTGTACTGTATACTGTATACTGTGTACTGTGTAGTACTGTATACTGTATACTGTGTGGTGCAGTACTGTACTGTATACTGTATACTGTGTACTGTGTAGTACTGTACTGTATACTGTGTGGTGCAGTACTGTACTGTATACTGTATACTGTGTACTGTGTAGTACTGTACTGTATACTGTGTGGTGCAGTACTGTATACTGTATACTGTGTAGTACTGTACTGTATACTGTGTGGTGTAGTACTTTACTGTATACTGTGTGGTGTAGTACTGTATACTGAATACTGTGTAGTACTGTATACTGTATACTGTGTGGTGTAGTACTGTATACTGTATACTGTGTGGTGTAGTACTGTATACTGTATACTGTATACTGTGTAGTACTGTATACTGTATACTGTATACTGTGTAGTACTGTATACTGTATACTGTGTGGTGTAGTACTGTATACTGTATACTGTATACTGTGTAGTACTGTATACTGTATATTGTGTGGTGTAGTACTGTATACTGTATACTGTATACTGTGTAGTACTGTATACTGTATACTGTGTGGTGTAGTACTGTATACTGTATACTGTGTGGTGTAGTACTGTACTGTATACTGTGTGGTGTAGTACTGTACTGTATACTGTGTGGTGTAGTACTGTATACTGTGTGGTGTAGTACTGTACTGTATACTGTGTGGTGTAGTACTGTACTGTATACTGTGTGGTGTAGTACTGTACTATATATTGTGTGGTGTAGTACTGTACTGTATACTGTGTGGTGTAGTACTGTACTGTATACTGTGTGGTGTAGTACTGTACTGTATACTGTGTGGTGTAGTACTGTACTGTATACTGTGTGGTGTAGTACTGTACTGTATACTGTGTGGTGTAGTACTGTACTGTATACTGTATACTGTGTGGTGTAGTACTGTACTGTATACTGTATACTGTGGTAGTACTGTACTGTATACTGTGTGGTGTAGTACTGTACTGTATACTGTGTGGTGTATTACTGTACTGTATACTGTGTGGTGTAGTACTGTACTGTATACTGTGTGGTGTAGTACTGTACTGTATACTGTGTGGTGTAGTACTGTACTGTATACTGTGTGGTGTAGTACTGTACTGTATACTGTGTGGTGTAGTACTGTACTGTATACTGTGTGGTGTAGTACTGTATACTGTATACTGTGTGGTGTAGTACTGTACTGTATACTGTGTGGTGTAGTACTGTATACTGTATACTGTGTGGTGTAGTACTGTACTGTATACTGTGTGGTGTAGTACTGTATACTGTATACTGTGTGGTGTAGTACTGTACTGTATACTGTGTAGTGCAGTACTGTACTGTATACTGTGTGGTGTAGTACTGTATACTGTATACTGTGTAGTGCAGTACTGTACTGTATACTGTGTGGTGTAGTACTGTATACTGTGTAGTGTAGTACTGTATACTGTATACTGTGTGGTGTATTACTGTACTGTATACTGTGTGGTGTATTACTGTACTGTATACTGTGTGGTGCAGTACTGTATACTGTATACTGTGTAGTGCAGTACTGTATACTGTGTAGTACTGTATACCTGTGTAGTGCAGTACTGTACTGTATACTGTGTAGTACTGTATACTGTATACTGTGTAGTGCAGTACTGTACTGTATACTGTGTAGTACTGTATACTGTATACTGTGTAGTGCAGTACTGTACTGTATACTGTGTAGTACTGTATACTGTGTAGTACTGTACTGTATACTGTGTAGTGCTGTACTGTACTGTATACTGTGTAGTACTGTACTGTATACTGTGTAGTACGGTATACTGTGTAGTACTGTATACTGTGTGGTGCAGAACTGTATACTGTATACTGTGTAGTGCAGTACTGTATACTGTATACTGCGTAGTACTGTATACTGTGTAGTACTGTACTGCCATACTGCCCCGTGGCCACATCGTGAGTTGGATGGTGAGGGTACTGCCATACTGCCCCGTGGCCACATCGTGAGTTGGATGGTGAGCGTACTGCCCCGTGGCCACATCGTGAGTTGGATGGTGAGGGTACTGACATACTGCCCCGTGGCCACATCGTGAGTTGGATGGTGAGGGTACTGCCATACTGCCCCGTGGCCACATCGTGAGTTGGATGGTGAGGGTACTGCCCCGTGGCCACATCGTGAGTTGGATGGTGAGGGTACTGCCCTGTGGCCACATCGTGAGTTGGATGGTGAGGGTACTGCAATACTGCCCCGTGGCCACATCGTGAGTTGGATGGTGAGGGTACTGCCATACTGCCCCGTGGCCACATCGTGAGTTGGATGGTGAGGGTACTGCCCCGTGGCCACATCGTGAGTTGGATGGTGAGGGTACTGCCCCGTGGCCACATCGTGAGTTGGATGGTGAGGGTACTGCCCCGTGGCCACATCGTGAGTTGGATGGTGAGGGTACTGCCCCGTGGCCACATCGTGAGTTCCCTATATATATATATATATATTCCCTATATAGTGCACTACTTTAGACCAGAGCCCTATTCCCTATATAGTACACTACTTTAGACCAGAGCCCTATTCCCTATATAGTACACTACTTTAGATCAGAGCCCTATTCCCTATATAGTATATTACTTTAGACCAGAGCCCTATTCCCTATATAGTGCACTACTTTAGACCAGAGCCCTATTCCCTATATAGTGCACTACTTTAGACCAGAACCCTATTCCCTATATAGTGCACTACTTTAGACCAGAGCCCTATTCCCTATATAGTGCACTACTTTAGACCAGAGCCCTATTCCCTATATAGTACACTACTTTAGACCAGAGCCCTATTCCCTATATAGTGCACTACTTTAGACCAGAGCCCTATTCCCTATATAGTACACTACTTTAGACCAGAGCCCTATTCCCTATATAGTACACTACTTTAGACCAGGGCTCTAAGGCACCCTATTCCCTATATAGTACACTACTTTAGACCAGGGCCCTATTCCCTATATAGTACACTACTATAGACCAGAACCCTATTCCCTATATAGTGCACTACATTATACTACAGCCCTATTCCCTATATAGTGCACTACTTTAGACCAGAACCCTATTCCCTATATAGTGCACTACTTTAGACCAGAGCCCTATTCCCTATATAGTACACTACTTTAGACCAGGGCCCTATTCCCTATATAGTGCACTACTTTAGACCTGAGCCCTATTCCCTATATAGTGCACTACTTTAGACCTGAGCCCTATTCCCTATATAGTGCACTACTTTAGACCAGAGCCCTATTCCCTATATAGTACACTACTTTAGACCAGGGCTCTAAGGCACCCTATTCCCTATATAGTACACTACTTTAGACCAGGGCCCTATTCCCTATATAGTACACTACTTTAGACCAGGGCCCTATTCCCTATATAGTGCACTACTTTAGACCTGAGCCCTATTCCCTACATAGTGCACTACTTTAGACCTGAGCCCTATTCCCTACATAGTGCACTACTTTAGACCTGAGCCCTATTCCCTATATAGTGCACTACTTTAGACCAGGGCCCTATTCCCTATATAGTGCACTACTTTAGACCAGGGCTCTAAGGCACCCTATTCCCTATATAGTACACTACTTTAGACCAGGGCCCTATTCCCTATATAGTGCACTACTTTAGACCAGGGCTCTAAGGCACCCTATTCCCTATATAGTACACTACTTTAGACCAGGACCCTATTCCCTATATAGTGCACTACTTTAGACCTGAGCCCTATTCCCTACATAGTGCACTACTTTAGACCTGAGCCCTATTCCCTACATAGTGCACTACTTTAGACCTGAGCCCTATTCCCTATATAGTGCAGTACTGTTGACCAGGGCCCATGTTCAAGTCCAATACAACCAACCTTCTTCTACTCTGGTCATCATAACATCTCTGACCTCATAGATACTGTATAATAAAACATAATCATAACAGCTCTGACCTCCGACCCCTAGGTGATGATGTCATCAGATGAATGTTCTCTGTGAAGGTCACACAGCTTGAGACCGAGCGGCCCAGCGAGACGAGGGGTTGATGGTTACTCATGTGTTAGATTATTATGTTAATGGGTTCATTATTTACTACTCCTCTCAGACAAAATGAGGATTAGATTTTAAATGCATCCAAAATGGCACCCTATTCCCTACATAGTTCACTACTGTTGAGCAGGGTCAGTAGGACTCTGGCACCTTATTCCCTACATAGTACACTACTGTTGACCAGGGTAAGTAGGACTCTGGCACCCTATTCCCTACATAGTACATTACTGTTGACCAGGGTCAGTAGGACTCTGGCACCCTATTCCCTACATAGTATACTACTGTTGAGCAGGGCCCATGCATCCTATAGACACTGTATATTCGATAGGCAATGACTTGAAAACCTACAATCCTCAGATGACCCACTTCCTGGTTGGATTTTGTCTCAGGATTTTGCCTGCTATATGGGTTCTGTTAAACTCACAGACATCATTCAAACAGTTTTAGAAACTTCAGAGAGTTTTCTATCCAAATCTAGCTTTTGGGACTGAGTAGCAGGCCGTTTACTCTGGGCACCTTATTATCCAAGCTACTCAATACTGCCCCCCTGTCCCAATGAAGTTAAAGGAGGATCCTGATAGGTTGATAGGAGCTGACTATTAAAGGAGGATCCTGATAGGTTGATAGGAGCTGACTATTAAAGGAGGATCCTGATAGGTTGATAGGAGCTGACTATTCAAGGAGGATCCTGATAGGTTGATAGGAGCTGACTATTAAAGGAGGATCCTGATAGGTTGATAGGAGCTGACTATTAAAGGAGGATCCTGATAGGTTGATAGGAGCTGACTATTAAAGGAGGATCCTGATAGGTTGATAGGAGCTGACCATTAAAGGAGGATCCTGATAGGTTGATAGGAGCTGACTATTAAAGGAGGATCCTGATAGGTTGATAGGAGCTGACTATTAAAGGAGGATCCTGATAGGTTGATAGGAGCTGACTATTAAAGGAGGATCCTGATAGGTTGATAGGAGCTGACTATTAAAGGAGGATCCTGATAGGTTGATAGGAGCTGACTATTAAAGGAGGATCCTGATAGGTTGATAGGAGCTGACTATTAAAGGAGGATCCTGATAGGTTGATAGGAGCTCACTATTAAAGGAGGATCCTGATAGGTTGATAGGAGCTGACCATTAAAGGAGGATCCTGATAGGTTGATAGGAGCTGACTATTAAAGGAGGATCCTGATAGGTTGATAGGAGCTGACTATTAAAGGAGGATCCTGATAGGTTGATAGGAGCTGACTATTAAAGGAGGATCCTGATAGGTTGATAGGAGCTGACTATTAAAGGAGGATCCTGATAGGTTGATAGGAGCTGACCATTAAAGGAGGATCCTGATAGGTTGATAGGAGCTGACTATTAAAGGAGGATCCTGATAGGTTGATAGGAGCTGACTATTAAAGGAGGATCCTGATAGGTTGATAGGAGCTGACCATTAAAGGAGGATCCTGATAGGTTGATAGGAGCTGACTATTAAAGGAGGATCCTGATAGGTTGATAGGAGCTGACTATTAAAGGAGGATCCTGATAGGTTGATAGGAGCTGACTATTAAAGGAGGATCCTGATAGGTTGATAGGAGCTGACTATTAAAGGAGGATCCTGATAGGTTGATAGGAGCTGACTATTAAAGGAGGATCCTGATAGGTTGATAGGAGCTGACTATTAAAGGAGGATCCTGATAGGTTGATAGGAGCTCACTATTAAAGGAGGATCCTGATAGGTTGATAGGAGCTGACCATTAAAGGAGGATCCTGATAGGTTGATAGGAGCTGACTATTAAAGGAGGATCCTGATAGGTTGATAGGAGCTGACTATTAAAGGAGGATCCTGATAGGTTGATAGGAGCTGACTATTAAAGGAGGATCCTGATAGGTTGATAGGAGCTCACTATTAAAGGAGGATCCTGATAGGTTTGTCGTGGTTGACCATTAAAGGAGTTTCTTGGAATGAAGAACAACACTACAGCAGACAGCTCAAGGCAGAGTTCAGAGTTCAGTGACTTAAACCTGACTGCTCATTGCTAAGCTAATCACCCCTGTCTGACTGCTCGTTGCTAAGATAATCACCCCTGTCTGAATGCTTGTTGCTAAGCTAATCACCCCTGTCTGACTGCTCGTTGCTAAGCTAATCACCCCTGTCTGACTGCTCGTTGCTAAGATAATCACCCCTGTCTGACTGCTCATTGCTAAGATAATCACCCCTGTCTGAATGCTCATTGCTAAGATAATCACCCCTGTCTGAATGCTCGTTGCTGGTATCAAGCATCAACAGTCACTGATTTTATTAGTTGATTCACAGTGGACTCTTGGCATTGAGTTAGTTACAAGGACACAAAAAGCAAAACTTCATTCATTAATTTATGAGATAAAAAGTAGTTTTGATTTAATGTCATTAACTCATTATAATGACCCAGAAAGACGTCGACCAGGGATTGCCTCGTTTCACTCACCTGAAATGTTTAGATAGAACATCTACGACAATAACACTGGGGATGCAATAGGGCCTGGGCTTGGTATCAACACCTACTACAATAACACTGGAGAGACAATAGGGCCTGGGCTTGGTATCATCACCTACTACAATAACACTGGGGAGACAATAGGACCTGGGCTTGGTCTCAACACCTACTACAATAACACTGGGGAGACAATAGGGCCTGGTCTTGGTATCCACACCTGCTACAATAACACTGGGGATGCAATAGGACCTGGGCTTGGTATCCAATGGTACCCTATATACGGAATAGGGTGTCATTTGGGATTTTAACCCAGTTATACCTGTCTGGTGACATACACAAAGACAGAAAATAATCACCCACAACTCAAAAGTGAAAACAGGCTACCTAAATATGGTTCTCAATCAGGGACAACCAGGCTCCCTAAATATGGTTCTCAATCAGGGACAACCAGGCTACCTAAATATGGTTCTCAATCAGGGACAACCAGGCTACCTAAATATGGTTCTCAATCAGGGACAACCAGGCTACCTAAATATGGTTCTCAATCAGGGACAACCAGGCTACCTAAATATGGTTCTCAATCAGGGACAACCAGGCTACCTAAATATGGTTCTCAATCAGGGACAACCAGGCTCCCTAAATATGGTTCTCAATCAGGGACAACCAGGCTCCCTAAATATGGTTCTCAATCAGGGACAACCAGGCTACCTAAATATGGTTCTCAATCAGGGACAACCAGGCTACCTAAATATGGTTCTCAATCAGGGACAACCAGGCTACCTAAATATAGTTCTCAATCAGGGACAACCAGGCTACCTAAATATGGTTCTCAATCAGGGACAACCAGGCTACCTAAATATGGTTCTCAATCAGGGACAACCAGGCTACCTAAATATGGTTCTCAATCAGGGACAACCAGGCTACCTAAATATGGTTCTCAATCAGGGACAACCAGGCTACCTAAATATGGTTCTCAATCAGGGACAACCAGGCTACCTAAATATGGTTCTCAAGGAAAGGCTACCTAAATATGGTTCTCAATCAGGACAACCAGGCTACCTAAATATGGTTCTCAATCAGGGACAACCAGGCTACCTAAATATGGTTCTCAATCAGGGACAACCAGGCTACCTAAATATGGTTCTCAATCAGGGACAACCAGGCTACCTAAATATGGTTCTCAATCAGGGACAACCAGGCTACCTAAATATGGTTCTCAATCAGGGACAACCAGGCTACCTAAATATGGTTCTCAATCAGGGACAACCAGGCTACCTAAATATGGTTCTCAATCAGGGACAACCAGGCTACCTAAATATGGTTCTCAATCAGGGACAACCAGGCTACCTAAATATGGTTCTCAATCAGGGACAACCAGGCTACCTAAATATGGTTCTCAATCAGGGACAACCAGGCTACCTAAATATGGTTCTCAATCAGGGACAACCAGGCTACCTAAATATGGTTCTCAATCAGGGACAACCAGGCTACCTAAATATGGTTCTCAATCAGGGACAACCAGGCTACCTAAATATGGTTCTCAATCAGGGACAACCAGGCTACCTAAATATGGTTCTCAATCAGGGACAACCAGGCTACCTAAATATGGTTCTCAATCAGGGACAACCAGGCTACCTAAATATGGTTCTCAATCAGGGACAACCAGGCTACCTAAATATGGTTCTCAATCAGGGACAACCAGGCTACCTAAATATGGTTCTCAATCAGGGACAACCAGGCTACCTAAATATGGTTCTCAATCAGGGACAACCAGGCTACCTAAATATGGTTCTCAATCAGGGACAACCAGGCTACCTAAATATGGTTCTCAATCAGGGACAACCAGGCTACCTAAATATGGTTCTCAATCAGGGACAACCAGGCTACCTAAATATGGTTCTCAATCAGGGACAACCAGGCTACCTAAATATGGTTCTCAATCAGGGACAACCAGGCTACCTAAATATGGTTCTCAATCAGGGACAACCAGGCTACCTAAATATGGTTCTCAATCAGGGACAACCAGGCTACCTAAATATGGTTCTCAATCAGGGACAACCAGGCTACCTAAATATGGTTCTCAATCAGGGACAACCAGGCTACCTAAATATGGTTCTCAATCAGGGACAACCAGGCTACCTAAATATGGTTCTCAATCAGGGACAACCAGGCTACCTAAATATGGTTCTCAATCAGGGACAACCAGGCTACCTAATATGGTTCTCAATCAGGGACAACCAGGCTACCTAAATATGGTTCTCAATCAGGGACAACCAGGCTACCTAAATATGGTTCTCAATCAGGGACAACCAGGCTACCTAAATATGGTTCTCAATCAGGGACAACCAGGCTACCTAAATATGGTTCTCAATCAGGGACAACGATAAACATCTGCCTCTGATTGAGAACCATATTTAGGTAGCCTGGTTGTGACCAGGCCGAAACACAGCAATCCCCAAAAAATAGATAAAAAGAACATAGACAACCCACCCAACTCACGCCCTGACCACACTAAAACATAGACAACCCACCCAACTCACGCCCTGACCACACTAAAACAACAGACAACCCACCCAACTCACGCCCTGACCACACTAAAACAACAGACAACCCACCCAACTCACACCCTGACCATACTAAAACATAGACAACCCACCCAACTCACGCCCTGACCACACTAAAACAACAGACAACCCACCCAACTCACGCCCTGACCATACTAAAACAACAGACAACCCACCCCAACTCACACCCTGACCACACTAAAACAACAGACAACCCACCCAACTCACACCCTGACCACACTAAAACAACAGACAACCCACCCAACTCACGCCCTGACCATACTAAAACAACAGACAACCCACCCAACTCACACCCTGACCACACTAAAACAACAGACAACCCACCCAACTCACGCCCTGACCACACTAAAACAACAGACAACCCACCCAACTCACGCCCTGACCATACTAAAACAACAGACAACCCACCCAACTCACACCCTGACTACACTAAAACAACAGACAACCCACCCCAACTCACACCCTGACCATACTAAACCAATAATATGAAGGCTGCAGAAAAACAACGTTGTTTAATGTCTAGGCTTTAGGCTCCGTTTATAAAGACAAGACGTAATGTGTGTGTGTGCGTGTGTGCGTGTGTGTGTGTGTGTGTGTGTGTGTGTGTGTGTGTGTGTGTGTGTGTGTGTGTGTGTGTGTGTGTGTGTGTGTGGTTCTAAACCCGTTTTTTATTTATTTGACTGTACTGGTTCAGATCATTATGATTCATGAATATCAACCCAAATACACAGTTGTAATAACATTTCGCCCACTGAGTTAATTACCGACTAATTTATTACACTGGTTTAAAATGATAGGTTACTAACCTTCATACCGCAGCGGTATAAGTCATTCAATTGTAACAGTAATTAGCTGGCTACAGTATTAACGAGCCTGCATGAAAAAATAAATAGTTGCCAGTTAAATAATTCTCTGTTTGTTCATCAAGTGGTACTGTCAGGCCTCTACTATCATGTAGGATATAAACAGAGGTGGGTCTAATAGCTTATTAAACGTCAAAAACACACAGCAATAACTATCTTGGTGTTCATTGTCGGTCAGTGACGCTGCTGTGAAGAGAATCTTTGCTAAAAGCATCTTGCAATCGAAAGTGACTGACTGGTTGTTTTTCCAGCGAGGAGTTCAGAGTTTCACCGCTGAGCCGTGAAATGAGGAAGAACAGCTGATGTAGCACGGCGGCAGACATCACACACACACACACACACACACACACAACCCGGCTTCGACCTGTGCAGAGTGGTGGGGGGAGGGGAGCTTTCCTTTCACGCCCGGACAGAAAATCCGCTCAGCTAAGTCCACAAAACTTAAAAGCGTTGTTACTCTTACGTGTGAATGAGTTTTAATTATTTATTTATTTATATTATTAATAATAATAATAATAATAATAATAATAATAATAATAATGATAATAAAAAGTATACTAGCCTGTAACTTATCGAGTTGTTTTTAAAAGTCTACTACCCATGAAGGATTGCTTGCCCCCTTCAGAATGCCTGGTTGAAAACAGTGGCAATGCATTGAATATCCCCAGGGATTAACACGTTACATGAATATGACCAATGGAGTACAACTCCAGGCAAGTGACCAACATGAATAAGTAACTTCCTTTAAAACGTCGATAGAATGTAATGGATGCCGCCTGAAAACAGTCCAGTATTTTAGCGGCGTTTCAGCGCTGTCCATGGTGCTACTTTCCCCCACATCGTGGCTATAGCCTCCACTCTGTTGCCGCCTGTGTTTTACTGTTACCCGTTGGAACACTTGCTGTGTTTTACAAGCGGTAATTATATCGTAATATGTATTCCAGACCTATTTTCCAGTATTGTAGAACACCACGCAACACTACTCAGCTGCGCCCCCCCCCCCCCCTTCTCTAGACTAGGTTATTCCTGTGGTGTTTTCTCTTTGGGTTGATTTGAAAAGCATAGCAACGCTATCTCTGTTTCACATCAACTCTCAACTCACATCCTCCCCGTGGCCGACCGACACAGACCCACTCCGAGGCACTGATTGGCTGCTCGCCGCCCCACCTCGCGTCGGTCTGAAGCCATATGCAGCAGCGGAAAACTCCTGATTGGCACAGCCCGCACCCCCTTCGCGCAGCACGCCAAAAGGAGCTCCAATGGCGGCTTGACCTGTGTGGCTTGGAGGAGGGAGGACGCGGGAGGCTAGGGGGAGGGAGGAAGACAAATCCTTGAGCACAGGGTGAGGGGTGTCAGATTAGAAAAAGGAGAAATGTATTTGTGTGAGCAAAACGTCACACTCGGTAGGCTACTTGCTGTTAGCTATATGACCCGTTTCTCTCTCTCTCTCTCAGAACAAAATGGCTAACTGCCCCTCTACAGCCCGATCTCTGTGTTACAACCGAGTGTTGGTATAATTCAGATGATATGCTACTAACTTCAGACCCGCTTGTTTATATTCATTTGCTCTTCTGTATGCTAGTTAGAAAGACACAGAAAGATGTGGAATTATTTAAGACTATAATGCTTTTGACACATAATTCATTAGGCCTTTATTTACTAAGCTGGCACACACAAGATCACATGTTGATAACTGCAGTGAACAATTCTTAACTGGGCATCTAAGCACATAAGCCTATAAGGAACAGAGGTGTATGTCTGTTGGTGTCCAGGCTGACTAGCTAAATCAATAAGGGGAGAGAACATAACCTTTAAATGACCTCAGCTTCACTTCTCCTGGCGCTTTTACAGGTCAGAGTGGTCTTACTCAGAATAAACTGGAGCAATGAATAACTAGTTTTCCTCTCCATGAAATGCCCAATGTCCCTCTGAGTGTGTTACAGACCCAATGTCCCTCTGAGTGTGTTACAGACCCAATGTCCCTCTGAGTGTGTTAAAGACCCAATGTCCCTCTGAGTGTGTTACAGACCCAATGTCCCTCTGAGTGTGTTACAGACCGAATGTCCCTCTGAGTGTGTTACAGACCGAATGTCCCTCTGAGTGTGTTAAAGAGCATTTTTTTGGGGGGGGGGGGGGGGGGGGCGTGGCTGTATATTTACTTCAGTAACAACCTAGTAGTAACATGTTAGAACAAAACAATGAACACAATCTAAGTCTATTATTCTACACGTGATAAAGCCTAACCTTATGCACATTACTGGACTTAATCAAATAGTTATATATCCTGGATTTAATCAAATAGTTATCTATCCTGAACTTAATCAAATAGTTATCTATCCTGGACTTAATAAAATAGTTAGCTATCCTGGACTTAATTAATAAAATAGTTATCTATCCTGGACTTAATTAATAAAATAGTTATCTATCCTGGACTTAATTAATAAAATAGTTATCTATCCTGGACTTAATTAATAAAATAGTTATCTATCCTGGACTTAATAAAATAGTTATCTATCCTGGACTTAATTAAATAGTTATCTATCCTGGACTTAATAAAATAGTTATCTATCCTGGACTTAATTAATAAAATAGTTATCTATCCTGGATTTAATAAAATAGTTATCTATCCTGGACTTAATCAAATAGTTATCTATCCTGGACTTAATAAAATAGTTATCTATCCTGGATTTAATTAAAAAAATAGTTATCTATCCTGGACTTAAGAAAATAGTTTAATAAAATAGTTATCTATCCTGGATTTAATCAAATAGTTTAATAAAATAGTTATCTATCCTGGACTTAATAAAATAGTTTAATAAAATAGTTATCTATCCTGGATTTAATCAAATAGTTTAATAAAATAGTTATCTATCCTGGACTTAATAAAATAGTTTAATAAATAGTTATCTATCCTGGATTTAATCAAATAGTTTAATAAAATAGTTATCTATCCTGGACTTAAGAAAAATAGTTATCTATCCTTGCAATATTGTGGACAGCCTGAGTGTATTTTATTCAAGAGTGCGCATGACTGAGTGTATGCTTTTGTGACCGAGGGGGAGAGAAAGACAGACGAGGGGAGAGTTCTGTTCTTTCACTGCTCCATCCGGGAATTTTCGAATTAGCATTGACAGCCGAAGCGCAACTTTTCCCCAGGCAAAGTGAAATCAAGCCGCTCACTCGGACAAAATATAGTCCCCACTATTCAACTAAAAATGATCAAAAGAAAAATAAATCGACCGTTTGGAGAGGATGCGTCGACGCGGCGTTATTTTTAGAGTGGATCTGTCCAGGTGCTGAAACCTTTCCCCCGTGTTTAGAGCACTTTGCTCAGCGGCGTAAAGTGAGTGATGAGCCCTCTACACAGCAAAGAAGCAAGAACTTGCTTTGCAGCCTGAGTAGTTCTTCTTTCGATTGTTATTGTCGCTTTAAAAAAAACATTTTAATTCACTTAAACTTCACATTGATTACATCGAAAGTGGTACAAAAGTGTTTTTGAAGTCGGAACATGGAACTACAATGCCTGCAAGAGGCGTTGAAAGTCGAGATCCAATGTCATCAGGTAAAAACGAAACATCGTTTCATTCTACCCCTTATTTGTGGTCTTTTGAGCGAGTGAGTGGTGTAGAGAGGAAAACAAATCTCAGAGGGATCAAACGTGAGATGTTTGTTTTCCCAGCGAGAAAAAGAGTATGTGCTCTGTTATGCTTAGCTTGTATGTTCGTGCGACGCCATAAACATGCACTTCCAGATGAGAGTGGGATACTTTTTAGACTACTTTGTTATTGTCGTGGGTCTGTTTCGAGCATCAAGAACTAGGTTGTAATAATGCGGTGGTCCTGTGTGGCGAGCAGGACGCGACCTGAATATTTATGAGCTGTAGAAACCGACTCGCTCCTAATGCTTCGCTGCTTTGATCTTGTCTTTACACACTAAACTTGAAACACTTTTTTCTAATTCCTCTTTCGTTTTTTTTCTTCCTCCGGTTAGAAACTAGTTGCACAGATGAAGCAAGACCCGCAGGTAAATGTCTATTTGTGAAAGCCTTGTAAGCGTCCTCTAGACACGGCTGGTTAGGGTTAGGGAGTGTGGCAGGAAACTTTACCAGCATTAAATCTCTTTATTGTCTTGTTGTAAACCCTGTTTACTTAGCAGAGTTTCCACCTGCTTTGTCCTCAAATGTGACTTTGGTTTATAACGCAACGGCATAAGTTTGAAACGTGCCGACATTGTTAGGTTACACTTGGTGTTTTGGTCCCATTTCTAATCCTATTATTTGACTGATGATGTTTTTGTTTAATTGTAGGATGGAGAGCTTAAGAAACAACTACACGAAAGACACGACAGAATAACAGCCCTAAGCGAAAAACAAGTAAGAAAACCACCAAAGCTTTATTATACACTACTGTTGGCTATAATCATCATTCATGTCACGGCAATAGTCTTGTATTGTGTGAGACCGTTATGTTCAGGACAATGTGCTTGTTTTTTTTTTAAAAAGGTTTCAAAGTAAAGGCATTGATTTAGTCTTTTGCTCCTCCTTTTAAAGTCGTTGTGTTGTAGAATTCCTCAACATAATCTGCTGATTCTGTCCGGATACTCTTTAAGTTGTGTAACATGAAATGTTGAAAAATGTAGCGTCCATTTTGAGTAAGTCGACATGTTTCAGGAGAGTAAGAAAGGGAGATGCTCAAGTATCCGGTCTGGACTTTTTTATTTTTTTTTACACATCAAGCATCACGTTTTTACTATTCTGACTATTCGTAGATATTCATCGCCGAATGAATACGTATTTTTTTGTTGCTTCTAAATTGACTTTATTTGTTACTTTGTAGCCATTATTTATTCTTGGTCACATGACGGTAAAGGTTGCTTTTGATTCGATCGCAGCTTATACACTTTCATTTTTTTTTTTTTTTTTTTACTACATCTAGTATCAAATTGGCCAAGATGAACTTCCATCTTGTAATGAGTGATTTAAACGTATTTGTATGTATTCCTAATGAGTCATTTGAAAGATAAAGAGAAACACTAAAGTACAGCTCTTCCGCCCAGGAGAACGGGAGCTTTCAGCACCACAGAACAGATGCCGTTGAACGCTTAAAGTCACAACACTGCCTGGCTCAATATATGAAGTTACCGAAGCCACTAAGGAACACAAAACAGACATATAATGTGTAAATATATGTTGTGGAAGTCAAATCAATCGATGTTGAATCATTTTAGTTCATTGTAAAGGGTTTTTGCGTTGGCCTACGTTAGATCGATCCTGTTACTTCAGGAATGCAGTTTTCAGCACTTGAGCCTTGAACAGCGCCTTGATTTTCTCCACCATTCGCTGTTGAACGTTTCCTGTAAAGCAGAAGACACAAACTCATTTAGGCAGCTTATGCAGAGAAACAATGCTTATATTTTTCACGTAGTTGGTTATCTATTTACACGAGGTTGATTTTTTCCAGTGAATGTATTTGTTGTAGTGTTTTACGCAAAGCGCCTTAGTTTGGTAGTGGATGCTTCCATTTTGTGCCGAGAAGGGGTGTTGGTTCCTTCCTAACATGGAGAAAAAGTCTGCGGAGTTTCTCGGAGAGGGGGGATGGGCCCCATTCATGCTGAACATTACCATTTTGATTGCTTTGATGCTGTTTATAGAGGAGGGGGAGGGGAGAGAGAAAAGAGAGAGCCCCGAGTCAGCAGCAGCGCAGCCCGGGATGTTTAATCACTGTTTAGCGCCGATTCTCCTTATTTTATTAGCGGAATATGACCTATAGTTTACTCTGCTCTAGCGATGCTTGCTGCTACCAGAGAAAATCTGCTTTTTACACCGTCATAGATTTTGTTGTTGTTGTTGTTGTTGTTGTTGTTGTTGTTGTAGGGCACTGACATTACATATCACCTGAAGAATAGGCTTTTGTTTACTTTTGTTTAAGTCAATTTTGTGATGTTAAAAGATAGCTTTGTTAGGTCAACATATGTGTAATAATTTAGCCTATTCATTTAGCCTATTCATTTAGCCTATTCATTTAGCCTATTCATTTAGCCTATTCATTTAGCCTATTCATTTAGCCTATTCATTTAGCCTATTCATTTAGCCTATGATTCGCTTACTTTCTTTCTTTCTCTTAAATTAAAAGTGTATTTTGCTTGAGTGGCTTTTGTTTTATAAAAATGACATAAAATTAATACTTAACATAGTGACTTTATAGTCATCCAGACGTTATAATGCCAATGTTCTGACGGTGGCTAGTAAATACTAGTTCAACCAAACTACTGTACAAACACGAGGTAGAAAGTATACAGTATGCATCATATGTCTATGAGGATGTAGGCCTGTGTATGTTTCTATCCTAGGTTTTGGTTGAGGGACGGTGTGAATACAGAGAGGAGCAGGTTGTTGAGGGACGGTGTGAATACAGAGAGGAGCAGGTTGTTGAGGGACGGTGTGAATAGAGAGAGGAGCAGGTTGTTGAGGGACGGTGTGAATAGAGAGAGGAGCAGGTTGTTGAGGGACGGTGTGAATACAGAGAGGAGCAGGTTGTTGAGGGACGGTGTGAATACAGAGAGGAGCAGGTTGTTGAGGGACGGTGTGAATACAGAGAGGAGCAGGTTGTTGAGGGACGGTGTGAATACAGAGAGGAGCAGGTTGTTGAGGGACGGTGTGAATAGAGAGAGGAGCAGGTTGTTGAGGGACGGTGTGAATAGAGAGAGGAGCAGGTTGTTGAGGGACGGTGTGAATACAGAGAGGAGCAGGTTGTTGAGGGACGGTGTGAATACAGAGAGGAGCAGGTTGTTGAGGGACGGTGTGAATACAGAGAGGAGCAGGTTGTTGAGGGACGGTGTGAATACAGAGAGGAGCAGGTTGTTGAGGGACGGTGTGAATACAGAGAGGAGCAGGTTGTTGAGGGACGGTGTGAATAGAGAGAGGAGCAGTTTGTTGAGGGACGGTGTGAATACAGAGAGGAGCAGGTTGTTGAGGGACGGTGTGAATAGAGAGAGGAGCAGGTTGTTGAGGGACGGTGTGAATACAGAGAGGAGCAGGTTGTTGAGGGACGGTGTGAATAGAGAGAGGAGCAGGTTGTTGAGGGACGGTGTGAATAGAGAGAGGAGCAGGTTGTTGAGGGACGGTGTGAATACAGAGAGGAGCAGGTTGTTGAGGGACGGTGTGAATAGAGAGAGGAGCAGGTTGTTGAGGGACGGTGTGAATACAGAGAGGAGCAGGTTGTTGAGGGACGGTGTGAATACAGAGAGGAGCAGGTTGTTGAGGGACGGTGTGAATACAGAGAGGAGCAGGTTGTTGAGGGACGGTGTGAATACAGAGAGGAGCAGGTTGTTGAGGGACGGTGTGAATACAGAGAGGAGCAGGTTGTTGAGGGACGGTGTGAATACAGAGAGGAGCAGGTTGTTAAAGTAGTGCACTATATAGGGAATAGGGCTCTGGTCTAAAGTAGTGCACTATATAGGGAATAGGGCCCCAGTCTAAAGTAGTGCACTATATAGGGAATAGGGCCCCAGTCTAAAGTAGTGCACTATATAGGGAATAGGGCCCCAGTCTAAAGTAGTGCACTATATAGGGAATAAGATGCCATTTGGGACTCAGTTCAGTGTGACCTTGTGTTACCTTCAGGGGAAAACACAGACAGACAGTTCTATTCCTTATCCCAGTTTAGTCCTAAGAGACAGACAGCTCTATTCCTTATCCCAGTTTAGTCCTGAGAGACAGACAGTTCTATTCCTTATCCCAGTTTAGTCCTAAGAGACAGACAGCTCTATTCCTTATCCCAGTTTAGTCCTGAGAGACAGACAGTTCTATTCCTTATCCCAGTTTAGTCCTAAGAGACCGACAGTTCTATTCCTTATCCCAGTTTAGTCCTGAGAGACAGACAGCTCTATTCCTTATCCCAGTTTAGTCCTGAGAGACAGACAGCTATATTCCTTATCCCAGTTTAGTCCTGAGAGACAGAAGTCTACAACGTTCACAACTGAACGATTAAACTTCAACAATACTTTTAAACATTCCTTTTTGTTCTCTTTTCACTCTGTTGCAACATTGTAATCAGTCTGTTCTGTCAGGTAGCAGAGACTACACTACATTAGTGTGTATGATTGTAATCAGTCTGTTCTGTCAGGTAGCAGAGACTACACTACATTAGTGTGTATGATTGTAATCAGTCTGTTCTGTCAGGTAGCAGAGACTACATTAATGTGAATGATTGTAATCAGTCTGTTCTGTCAGGTAGCAGAGACTCCACTACATTAATGTGAATGATTGTAATCAGTCTGTTCTGTCAGGTAGCAGAGACTACATTAATGTGTATGATTGTAATCAGTCTGTTCTGTCAGGTAGCAGAGACTACATTAATGTGTATGATTGTAATCAGTCTGTTCTGTCAGGTAGCAGAGACTACATTAATGTGAATGATTGTAATCAGTCTGTTCTGTCAGGTAGCAGAGACTACATTAATGTGTATGATTGTAATCAGTCTGTTCTGTCAGGTAGCAGAGACTACATTAATGTGTATGATTGTAATCAGTCTGTTCTGTCAGGTAGCAGAGACTACATTAATGTGAATGATTGTAATCAGTCTGTTCTGTCAGGTAGCAGAGACTACATTAATGTGTAGTTCTTTGGGTGGCCTACTGGGACCCGGCTGGTAACAATGTTAACCTGACTGCTAGGTCTATGTTATTAATAACAGTAGTAGTAACAATGTTAACCTGACTGCTAGGTTGATGTTATTAATAACAGTAAGGCTAGTAACCTGACTGCTAGGTCTATGTTATTAATAACAGTAAGGGTAGTAACCTGACTGCTAGGTTTATGTTATTAATAACAGTAAGGCTGGTAACCTGACTGCTAGGTTTATGTTATTAATAACAGTAAGGCTGGTAACCTGACTGCTAGGTCTATGTTATTAATAACAGTAGTAGTAACAATGTTAACCTGACTGCTAGGTCTATGTTATTAATAACAGTAAGGGTAGTAACCTGACTGCTAGGTTTATGTTATTAATAACAGTAAGGGTAGTAACCTGACTGCTAGGTCTATGTTATTAATAACAGTAAGGGTAGTAACCTGACTGCTAGGTCTATGTTATTAATAACAGTAGTAGTAACAATGTTAACCTGACTGATAGGTTGATGTTATTAATAACAGTAGTAGTAACAATGTTAACCTGACTGCTAGGTTGATGTTATTAATAACAGTAAGGCTAGTAACCTGACTGCTAGGTCTATGTTATTAATAACAGTAGTAGTAACAATGTTAACCTGACTGCTAGGTTGATGTTATTAATAACAGTAAGGCTAGTAACCTGACTGCTAGGTTTATGTTATTAATAACAGTAAGGCTAGTAACCTGACTGCTAGGTTGATGTTATTAATAACAGTAGTAGTAACAATGTTAACCTGACTGCTAGGTCTATGTTATTAATAACAGTAGTAGTAACAATGTTAACCTGACTGCTAGGTTGATGTTATTAATAACAGTAAGGCTAGTAACCTGACTGATAGGTTGATGTTATTAATAACAGTAAGGCTGGTAACCTGACTGCTAGGTTGATGTTATTAATAACAGTAAGGGTAGTAACCTGACTGCTAGGTCTATGTTATTAATAACAGTAGTAGTAACAATGTTAACCTGACTGCTAGGTTTATGTTATTAATAACAGTAGTAGTAACAATGTTAACCTGACTGCTAGGTTTATGTTATTAATAACAGTAAGGCTGGTAACCTGACTGCTAGGTTGATGTTATTAATAACAGTAGTAGTAACAATGTTAACCTGACTGCTAGGTTTATGTTATTAATAACAGTAAGGGTAGTAACCTGACTGCTAGGTTTATGTTATTAATAACAGTAAGGCTAGTAACCTGACTGCTAGGTTTATGTTATTAATAACAGTAAGGGTAGTAACCTGACTGATAGGGTTATGTTATTAATAACAGTAAGGCTAGTAACCTGACTGCTAGGTTTATGTTATTAATAACAGTAAGGGTAGTAACCTGACTGATAGGTTTATGTTATTAATAACAGTAAGGCTGGTAACCTGACTGCTAGGTCTATGTTATTAATAACAGTAAGGCTGGTAACCTGACTGCTAGGTTTATGTTATTAATAACAGTAAGGGTAGTAACCTGACTGCTAGGTCTATGTTATTAATAACAGTAAGGCTGGTAACCTGACTGCTAGGTTTATGTTATTAATAACAGTAGTAGTAACAATGTTAACCTGACTGCTAGGTCTATGTTATTAATAACAGTAAGGGTAGTAACCTGACTGCTAGGTTTATGTTATTAATAACAGTAAGGGTAGTAACCTGACTGCTAGGTTTATGTTATTAATAACAGTAAGGCTGGTAACCTGACTGCTAGGTTTATGTTATTAATAACAGTAGTAGTAACAATGTTAACCTGACTGCTAGGTCTATGTTATTAATAACAGTAAGGGTAGTAACCTGACTGCTAGGTTGATGTTATTAATAACAGTAGTAGTAACAATGTTAACCTGACTGCTAGGTTTATGTTATTAATAACAGTAGTAGTAACAATGTTAACCTGACTGCTAGGTCTATGTTATTAATAACAGTAAGGCTAGTAACCTGACTGATAGGTTTATGTTATTAATAACAGTAAGGCTAGTAACCTGACTGATAGGTTTATGTTATTAATAACAGTAAGGCTAGTAACCTGACTGCTAGGGTTATGTTATTAATAACAGTAAGGCTAGTAACCTGACTGATAGGTTTATGTTATTAATAACAGTAGTAGTAACAATGTTAACCTGACTGCTAGGTTTATGTTATTAATAACAGTAAGGCTAGTAACCTGACTGATAGGTTTATGTTATTAATAACAGTAAGGCTGGTAACCTGACTGCTAGGTTTATGTTATTAATAACAGTAAGGCTGGTAACCTGACTGCTAGGTCTATGTTATTAATAACAGTAAGGGTAGTAACCTGACTGCTAGGTTTATGTTATTAATAACAGTAAGGCTGGTAACCTGACTGCTAGGTTTATGTTATTAATAACAGTAAGGCTGGTAACCTGACTGCTAGGTCTATGTTATTAATAACAGTAAGGGTAGTAACCTGACTGCTAGGTCTATGTTATTAATAACAGTAGTAGTAACAATGTTAACCTGACTCCAGCTGATTTCAATGGACCACCACTCTGTCAGACTGACTGTAAAGTAGGTCTACTTTGAAAGGCAGCTTTGGTCGGCCATTATTCCTCATGTTTGGCTCTGTGTCTCAATGTGCTATGTTATTAATAACAGTAAGGGTAGCAATGTGCTGATCATGAAGTCCTGGTAGTTCTTAGGCTGTATGGAGATGACTGGTACCAGTTATTGATCTGTTTCCTGTTTTACCTACTGTCAGGGGGAGCAGTTTCCTGTTTTACCTACTGTCAGGGGGAGCAGTTTCCTGTTTTACCTACTGTCAGGGGGAGCAGTTTCCTGTTTTACCTACTGTCAGGGGGAGCAGTTTCCTGTTTTACCTACTGTCAGGGGGAGCAGTTTCCTGTTTTACCTACTGTCAGGGGGAGCAGTTTCCTGTTTTACCTACTGTCAGGGGGAGAAGTTTCCTGTTTTACCTACTGTCAGGGGGAGCAGTTTCCTGTTTTACCTACTGTCAGGGGGAGCAGTTTCCTGTTTTACCTACTGTCAGGGGGAGCAGTTTCCTGTTTTACCTACTGTCAGGGGGAGCAGTTTCCTGTTTTACCTACTGTCAGGGGGAGCAGTTTCCTGTTTTACCTACTGTCAGGGGGAGCAGTTTCCTGTTTTACCTACTGTCAGGGGAGCAGTTTCCTGTTTTACCTACTGTCAGGGGGAGCAGTTTCCTGTTTTACCTACTGTCAGGGGGAGCAGTTTCCTGTTTTACCTACTGTCAGGGGGAGCAGTTTCCTGTTTTACCTACTGTCAGGGGGAGCAGTTTCCTGTTTTACCTACTGTCAGGGGGAGCAGTTTCCTGTTTTACCTACTGTCAGGGGGAGCAGGTTGGTACCAGTTATTTAACTGTTTCCTGTTTTACCTACTGTCAGGGGGAGCAGGGAGGTACCAGTTATTTATCTGTTTCCTGTTTTACCTACTGTCAGGGGGAGCAGTTTCCTGTTTTACCTACTGTCAGGGGGAGCAGTTTCCTGTTTTACCTACTGTCAGGGGTAGCAGTTTCCTGTTTTACCTACTGTCAGGGGGAGTAGTTTCCTGTTTTACCTACTGTCAGGGGGAGCAGGGAGGTATCAGTTATTGATCTGTTTCCTGTTTTACCTGCTGTCAGGGGGAGCAGTTTCCTGTTTTACCTACTGTCAGGGGGAGCAGGGGGGTACCAGTTATTGATCTGTTTCCTGTTTTACCTACTGTCAGGGGGAGCAGTTTCCTGTTTTACCTACTGTTAGGGGGAGCCGTTTCCTGTTTTACCTACTGTCAGGGGGAGCAGGGGGGGTACCAGTTATTGATCTGTTTCCTGTTTTACCTACTGTCAGGGGGAGCAGGGGGGGTGCCAGTTATTGATCTGTTTCCTGTTTTACCTACTGTTAGGGGGAGCAGTTTCCTGTTTTACCTACTGTCAGGGGGAGCAGGGGGGTACCAGTTATTGATCTGTTTCCTGTTTTACCTACTGTCAGGGGGAGCAGGGAGGTACCAGTTATTGATCTGTTTCCTGTTTTACCTACTGTCAGGGAGAGCAGGGGGGTACCAGTTATTGATCTGTTTCCTGTTTTACCTACTGTCAGGGGGAGCAGGGGGGTACCAGTTATTGATCTGTTTCCTGTTTTACCTACTGTCAGGGGGAGCAGGCAGGCACCAGTTATTTATCTGTTTCCTGTTTTACCTACTGTCAGGGGGAGCAGGGGGGTACCAGTTATTGATCTGTTTCCTGTTTTACCTACTGTCAGGGGGAGTAGGGAGGTACCAGTTATTGATCTGTTTCCTGTTTTACCAAGGATGCTGTTACGGGGAGCAGGGGGGTACCAGTTATTTATCTGTTTCCTGTTTTACCAAGGATGCTTTTAGGGGGAGCAGTCAGGTACCAGTTATTTATCTGTTTCCTGTTTTACCTACTGTCAGGGGGAGCAGGGAGGTACCAGTTATTGATCTGTTTCCTGTTTTACCTACTGTCAGGGGGAGCAGGGAGGTACCAGTTATTTATCTGTTTCCTGTTTTACCTACTGTCAGTGGGAGCAGGGAGGTACCAGTTATTGATCTGTTTCCTGTTTTACCTACTGTCAGGGGGAGCAGGGGGGTACCAGTTATTTATCTGTTTCCTGTTTTACCTACTGTCAGGGGGAGCAGGGGGGTACCAGTTATTTATCTGTTTCCTGTTTTACCTACTGTCAGGGGGAACAGGGAGGTACCAGTTATTTATCTGTTTCCTGTTTTACCAAGGATGCTGTTAGGGGGAGCAGGGGGGGTACCAGTTATTTATCTGTTTCCTGTTTTACCAAGGCTGCTGTTAGGGGGAGCAGGAGGAGACCAGTTATTTATCTGTTTCCTGTTTTACCTACTGTCAGGGGGAGCAGGCAGGTACCAGTTATTTATCTGTTTCCTGTTTTACCAAGGCTGCTGTTAGGGGGAGCAGGGGGGTACCAGTTATTTATCTGTTTCCTGTTTTACCTACTGTCAGGGGGAGCAGGCAGGTACCAGTTATTTATCTGTTTCCTGTTTTACCAAGGCTGCTGTTAGGGGGAGCAGGGGGGTACCAGTTATTTATCTGTTTCCTGTTTTACCTACTGTCAGGGGGAGCAGGGAGGTACCAGTTATTTATCTGTTTCCTGTTTTACCTACTGTCAGGGGGAGCAGGGGGGTACCAGTTATTGATCTGTTTCCTGTTTTACCTACAGTCAGGGGGAGCAGGTGGGTACCAGTTATTTATCTGTTTCCTGTTTTACCTACTGTCAGGGGGAGCAGGGAGGTACCAGTTATTTATCTGTTTCCTGTTTTACCTACTGTCAGGGGGAGCAGGAGGGTACCAGTTATTTATCTGTTTCCTGTTTTACCTACTGTCAGGGGGAACAGGGAGGTACCAGTTATTTATCTGTTTCCTGTTTTACCAAGGATGCTGTTAGGGGGAGCAGGGGGGTACCAGTTATTTATCTGTTTCCTGTTTTACCAAGGCTGCTGTTAGGGGGAGCAGGGGGAGACCAGTTATTTATCTGTTTCCTGTTTTACCTACTGTCAGGGGGAGCAGGCAGGTACCAGTTATTTATCTGTTTCCTGTTTTACCAAGGCTGCTGTTAGGGGAGCAGGGGGGGTACCAGTTATTTATCTGTTTCCTGTTTTACCTACTGTCAGGGGGAGCAGGCAGGTACCAGTTATTTATCTGTTTCCTGTTTTACCAAGGCTGCTGTTAGGGGGAGCAGGGGGGTACCAGTTATTTATCTGTTTCCTGTTTTACCAAGGCTGCTGTTAGGGGGAGCAGGGGGGGTACCAGTTATTTATCTGTTTCCTGTTTTACCTACTGTCAGGGGGAGTAGGCAGGTACCAGTTATTTATCTGTTTCCTGTTTTACCAAGGCTGCTGTTAGGGGGAGCAGGGGGTACCAGTTATTTATCTGTTTCCTGTTTTACCAAGGCTGCTGTTAGGGGGAGCAGGGAGGTACCAGTTATTTATCTGTTTCCTGTTTTACCCACTGTCAGGGGGAGCAGGGATGTATCAGTTATTTATCTGTTTCCTGTTTTACCTACTGTCAGGGGGAGCAGGGAGGTACCAGTTATTTATCTGTTTCCTGTTTTACCTACTGTCAGGGGGAGCAGAGAGGTACCAGTTATTTATCTGTTTCCTGTTTTACCTACTGTCAGGGGGAGCAGGGAGGTACCAGTTATTTATCTGTTTCCTGTTTTACCTACTGTCAGGGGGAGCAGGGAGGAACCAGTTATTTATCTGTTTCCTGTTTTACCAAGGCTGCTGTTAGGGGGAGCAGGCAGGTACCAGTTATTTATCTGTTTCCTGTTTTACCTACTGTCAGGGGGAGCAGGGAGGTATCAGTTATTTATCTGTTTCCTGTTTTACCTACTGTCAGGGGGAGCAGGGGGGTACCAGTTATTTATCTGTTTCCTGTTTTACCTACTGTCAGGGGGAGCAGGGAGGAACCAGTTATTTATCTGTTTCCTGTTTTACCAAGGCTGCTGTTAGGGGGAGCAGGGAGGTACCAGTTATTTATCTGTTTCCTGTTTTACCAAGGCTGCTGTTAGGGGGAGCAGGGAGGAACCAGTTATTTATCTGTTTCCTGTTTTACCAAGGATGCTGTTAGAGGGAGCAGGGAGGAATCAGTTATTTATCTGTTTCCTGTTTTACCAAGGATGCTGTTAGGGGGAGGAGGAAGGGAAGAAGTAACCGTTAACAGCCACTTAGTTATCCTGTTGTTTGCGTTGTAGTTAGAGGTGCATTAAAATGACAGTGGTAGAGGAAGTCACGTTGAAAAGAACACACAAAGAGAGCGAGGGAGAGAGGGAGAGAGAGAGAGGGGGGGGGAGAGAGAGAGAGAAAGGGGGAGAGAGAGAGGGAGAGGGAGAGGAGAGAGGGGAGAGAGAGGAGGAGAGAGAGAGAGAGAGAGAGGAGAGAGAGAGGGAGAGAGGAGAGAGAGAGGGGGAGGAGAGAGAGAGAGAGGAGAGAGAGAGAGAGAGAGAGAGAGAGGAGAGAGAGAGCGAGAGAGAGAGGGAGAGAGAGGGGGAGAGAGGGGGAGAGAGAGAGGGGGAGGAGAGAGGGGGAGAGAGAGAGAGAGAGGAGGGAGAGAGGGAGGGGGAGGGAGAGGGGGAGAGGGGGGATAGAGAGAGAGTGAGGGGAGGGAGAGGGGGAGGGAGAGAGGGGGGATAGAGAGATCAGATGTAAGCTACTTATGAGAGAAAGATTACCAGGATGGGTGTACACACACACACACACACACACACACACACACACACACACACACAGATTCAAAAAGAGAGGAGGATGGAGGAGAGGATGGAGGGAGGGAGGGAGGAGAGGATGGAGGGAGGGAGGGAGGAGAGGATGGAGGAGAGGATGGAGGGAGGGAGGGAGGGAGGAGAGGATGGAGGGAGGGAGGGAGGGAGGGAGGAGAGGATGGAGGGAGGGAGGAGAGGATGGAGGAGAGGATGGAGGAGAGGATGGAGGGAGGGAGGGAGGAGAGGATGGAGGGAGGGAGGGAGGGAGGGAGGGAGGGAGGGAGGGAGGGAGGGAGGGAGGGAGGGAGGGAGGAGAGGATGGAGGGAGGGAGGGAGGAGAGGAATATCCAGTCACTAAGAGCAGTGAGACAGTCCCTAACGGCACCCTATTCCCTATATAGTACACTACTTTAGACCAGAGCCCTATTCCCTATATAGTACACTACTTTAGACCAGAGCCCTATTCCCTATATAGTGCACTACTTTAGACCAGAGCCCTATTCCCTATATAGTACACTACTTTAGACCAGAGCCCTATTCCCTATATAGTACACTACTTTAGACCAGAGCCCTATTCCCTATATAGTGCACTACTTTAGACCAGAGCCCTATTCCCTATATAGTACACTACTATAGACCAGAGCCCTATTCCCTATATAGTACACTACTATAGACCAGGGCCCTATTCCCTATATAGTGCACCACTTTAGACCAGAGCCCTATTCCCTATATAGTGCACTACTTTAGACCAGAGCCCTATTCCCTATATAGTGCACTACTTTAGACCAGAGCACTATTCCCTATATAGTACACTACTGTAGACCAGGGCCCTATTCCCTATATAGTACACTACTTTAGACCAGAGCACTATTCCCTATATAGTGCACTACTTTAGACCAGGACCCTATTCCCTATATAGTACACTACTTTAGACCAGGACCCTATTCCCTATATAGTGCACTACTTTATACTACAGCCCTATTCCCTATATAGTGCACTACTTTATACTACAGCCCTATTCCCTATGTAGTGTGCTACTGCACTCTGGCTACCCAGACTCTTTGCTCCACCCAAACGTGAGGCCACGCCCACGGACGTTAGTTTTTTAATCCACAATGAGTCTGGATCTGAGTCCCTCCCCGATGATTTGATTTGAACACAAACACATTCTAAGTGTTCTGATTGGTCCCAGAAACAGGAAGTTGGTTGTAGAGGTGAATTGGGGAGAACAGGCTCATGGTAATGGCCGGAAGCGGAATCAGTGGAAAGGTATTAAATACGTCACACGTGGTTTCCATGGTTTCCGTGGTTTCCATGGTTTCCAGGTGTTTGATGACGTTCCATTTGCTCCGTTTCCGGACTCTTCTATGAGCCATCCTCCCT
>NW_022261985.1:15913282-15923282 GCF_002021735.2 Oncorhynchus kisutch | reverse complement strand
ATGAGCCTCAGGGCCTGCACTCTGAGACACAGCCTGGGCTTGGAGTAGGTGAGCAGCCTGGGAGGCAGTGAGGCGTCTGGGCAAATGGGCACTACTCCAGTCCCCGGTCTGACACGGGCCTACAGGCCTGGCTCTGTGACTGGCATAGTGATGAGTTAGTGATCCGGGGAGGGACAGAGGGTGTGTGTGTGTGTGTGTGTGTGTGCAGACAGGCAGGCAGCAGCCAGTAAAGACCACTACACATGACTAGAGAATAGTGGCAGGAAGTAGATTCTACGGTAACTCTCCCTGGACAATAAATCTCCTATTGTCTCCCTACCCTCCTCTACCTCCACAGTGTCCCTGAGACAGGAAGTAGATTCCACGGTAACTCTCCCTGGACAATACGTCTCCTATTGTCTCCCTACCTTCCTCTACCTCCACAGTGTCCCTGAGACAGGAAGTAGATTCCACGGTAACTCTCCCTGGACAATACATCTCCTATTGTCTCCTTACCCTCCTCTACCTCCACAGTGTCCCTCCCGGTGGGTGTCCCAAATGACACCTTTATTCCCTATATAGTGCACTACTTTAGACCAGAGCCCTATTCCCTATATAGTGCACTACTTTAGACCAGAGCCCTATTCCCTATATAGTGCACTACTATAGACCAGAGCCCTATTCCCTATATAGTACACTACTTTAGACCACAACCCTATTCCCTATATAGTGCACTACTTTAGACCAGAGGCCTATTCCCTATATAGTGCACTACTATAGACCAGAGCCCTATTCCCTATATAGTGCACTACTATAGACCAGAGCCCTATTCCCTATATACTACACTACTATAGACCAGAGCCCTATTCCCTATATAGTGCACTACTTTAGACCAGAGGCCTATTCCCTATATAGTGCACTACTATAGACCAGAGCCCTATTCCCTATATAGTACACTACTTTTGACCACAGCCCTATTCCCTATATAGTGCACTACTTTAGACCAGAGGCCTATTCCCTATATAGTGCACTACTTTTGACCACAGCCCTATTCCCTATATAGTGCACAACTTTTGACCACAGCCCTATTCCCTATATAGTGCACTACTATAGACCGGAACCCTATTCCCTATATAGTGCACTACTTTTGACCACACCCCGGAAGGCAGACTCGGCTAAGACGAAGGGAAGGAGGGGTCGTGTCTTTGTGAACCAGTAGCTTTGTGTTCATCTCTAATGTTATGAAGGAAGTCTGAAGTTTCTGCTGGCCTGAGTTAGTATACCTCATGATAAACTGTAAACCCACACTATTTACCAAGATAGTATTTTTCATAGCTGTCTATTTACTGCCACAAATCGATGCTTGGCACTAAGACCGGCACTCAAAGAGCTGAACAGGGCCAATAAGTAAACAAGAAAATGCACATTCAGAGGCAGCCTTTTTCTTGGCCAGTGATTTTAAAGCATGGAAATTGAAATCTGTTTTTTGTACCAGCATGTCACCTGTGCAACTAGAGGGAAACAAAACTCGTGATCATCTTTAGTCCCACACACAGAAATGCGGACAAAGCCCTCCATCGCCCTCCCTTTGGCAAATCAGACCGTAACTCTATCCTCCTGCTTCCAAGTGAAAACAGGACTGTTTCGCGAGGACAGATTGGAATATGTTCCCGGGGATTCATTCGATAACATTGAGGAGTTTATCCACGTCAGTCACCGGCTTCATTAATAAGTGCACCTGACCGTACGTACATATCCTAACCAGAAGCCATGGATTACAGGCAACATCCGCACTGAGCTAAAGGCTAGTATTCCTCCTGTCACTATTTAGATTTTCTATCTTTAACTCTGCTTTGCTGGTTCAAAGACCTGTAAGGAAGCATTTCACTGTTAGTCTGCAGCTGTTGTTTTACGAAGCATGTGACAAATATCATTGTATTTTATGTAAGGAACGGGTCGCAGCCTGTCTCTTCAGCCTCCTCAGACCCTCAGACCCTCCAGACCCTCCAGACCCTCAGACCCTCCAGACCCTCAGACCCTCCAGACCAGGCAAATCAGACCCTCAGACCCTCAGACCCTCAGACCAGGCTCCTCAGACCCTCAGACCCTCCAGACCAGGCAAATCAGACCCCATTGTATTTTATGTAAGGAACAGTGTGTCATTTGGGTCGCGACCTCCTCAGACCCTCAGACCCTCAGACCCTCCAGACCCTCCAGACCAGGCAAATCAGACCCCATTGTATGCCGATTCCTTTAATCACCAGAGTTAGGCTGGAGGCATAGCGAAGGTTTTTCTCTTGACTAATTAAAAACTCTGCCACGACTCCTCCGCTGCTAGGTAGGGCTTTTCACTGCTACCCATAATGCAATGCGAGGGAGGCAGATGGGAGGGTGTCTATCAAGCCATCTGAATTCTCATACTATTGTACCGTTTACTGCTCTAAGCCTGATCTTTGTTAGAAGGAGTGAGAGTTCTATGTTCTAAGGCCTGTTCTTTATTAGAAGGAGTGAGAGTTCTATGTTCTAAGGCCTGTTCTTTATTAGAAGGAGTGAGAGTTCTATGTTCTAAGGCCTGTTCTTTGTTAGAAGGAGTGAGAGTTCTATGTTCTAAGGCCTGTTCTTTATTAGAAGGAGTGAGCGTTCTATGTTCTAAGGCCTGTTCTTTGTTAGAAGGAGTGAGAGTTCTATGTTCTAAGGCCTGTTCTTTATTAGAAGGAGTGAGAGTTCTATGTTCTAAGGCCTGTTCTTTGTTAGAAGGAGTGAGAGTTCTATGTTCTAAGGCCTGTTCTTTATTAGAAGGAGTGAGAGTTCTATGTTCTAAGGCCTGTTCTTTGTTAGAAGGAGTGAGAGTTCTATGTTCTAAGGCCTGTTCTTTGTTAGAAGGAGTGAGAGTTCTATGTTGTAAGGCCTGTTCTTTATTAGGAGTGAGAGTTCTATGTTCTAAGGCCTGTTCTTTGTTAGAAGGAGTGAGAGTTCTATGTTCTAAGGCCTGTTCTTTGTTAGAAGGAGTGAGAGTTCTATGTTCTAAGGCCTGTTCTTTGTTAGAAGGAGTGAGAGTTCTATGTTCTAAGGCCTGTTCTTTATTAGAAGGAGTGAGAGTTCTATGTTCTAAGGCCTGTTCTTTGTTAGAAGGAGTGAGAGTTCTATGTTCTAAGGCCTGTTCTTTATTAGAAGGAGTGAGAGTTCTATGTTGTAAGGCCTGTTCTTTATTAGGAGTGAGAGTTCTATGTTGTAAGGCCTGTTCTTTATTAGGAGTGAGAGTTCTATGTTCTAAAGCCTGTTCTTTATTAGAAGGAGTGAGAGTTCTATGTTACAACAGTAGAATTTAGAACTCTCACTCTCACAGGCGTTCTTTATTAGGAGTGAGAGTTCTAAGGCCTGTTCTTTATTAGAAGGAGTGAGAGTTCTAAGTTATAAAGCCTGTTCTTTACTAGAAGGAGTGAGAGTTCTAAGTTCTAAGGCCTGTTCTTTATTATAAGGAGTGAGAGTTCTATGTTCTAAGGCCTGTTCTGTATTGGAAGGAGTGAGAGTTCTACGTTCTAAGGCCTGTTCTGTATTGGAAGGAGTGAGAGTTCTACGTTCTAAGTCCTGTGGCTGGCTATGCTGAAGTTGCTGTGTCCCTGCTAGTGCTAGAAATGCTTGACATGTGAGTGGGAGGGAGGAGCACACAGAGACAAACACTTGATTCCTTCACAAAGCAGCAGCGTCCTCCTCTTCTTCTCTCCTGCTCGGACACAAAGAGCAGGCCTGGTGTCACGAAGGCATGTGGTTGAACATCACAGGAAGCTGCTAACTACCACCACAACAGAGACGTTCTCCATAGAAGAATAGAAAAGGGAATGAGAAACAGACAGCTAGAAGGCTCCGGACAACAACAAGAGAGATGGTTAGAAACAGAGAGAAGAAGAGTTGGATCCAGGGTCAGGGTGAGTAGTATTCAGGTGGTCTCAGAGGCTCTGCCATGCTTCCTCGTAAGAGGATGACAGGAGAGGAAGGAGTGATGAGGAGGAGGGTACAGTATAGCCCCCTATCTGAGGAAAAAGCTGTTTTCCAACCCAAACATCCCAGAAATGACCATATACCAGATTAAATAACAACAAATAAGGCTTGTTCTTTATGTAAATAGCACGAACCAGAACAACTGTCAAAGTCTGTAAAATGACAGGAACAAGTAGTTTAACAGCAGAAGGGGTTTGCGCATGAATACCTTTCTCTTCTTCTGTGAGATGCTGCTATGATGATCAGTATAATAAACAGATACATACTAATAATCAGTATAACAGGTACATACTAATAAACAGTATAACAGATACATACTAATAATCAGTATAACAGATATATACTAATAATCAGTATAACAGATATATACTAATAATCAGTATAACAGATACATACTAATAAACAGTATAACAGATATATATATATATATATACTAATAATCAGTATAACAGATATATACTAATAATCAGTATAACAGGTACATACTAATAATCAGTATAACAGATATATATATATATATATACACTAATAATCAGTATAACAGATATATATATATATATACTAATAATCAGTATAACAGATATATACTAATAATCAGTATAACAGGTACATACTAATAATCAGTATAACAGATATATATATATATATATACACTAATAATCAGTATAACAGGTATATATATATATATATACTAATAATCAGTATAGCAGATATATACTAATAAACAGTATAACAGATATATACTAATAAACAGTATAACAGATATATACTAATAAACAGTATAACAGATATATACTAATAAACAGTATAACAGATATATACTAATAAACAGTATAACAGATATATATATATATATATATATATATATACTAATAATCAGTATAGCAGATATATATAGATATATATATACTAATAAACAGTATAACAGATATATACTAATAATCAGTATAACAGATATATATATATATATATACTAATAAACAGTATAACAGATATATACTAATAATCAGTATAACAGATATATATATATATATATATACTAATAATCAGTATAACAGATATATATATATATATATATACTAATAATCAGTATAGCAGATATATATATATATATATACTAATAATCAGTATAACAGATATATATATATATACACTAATAATCAGTATAACAGGTATATATATATATATATATATACTAATAATCAGTATAACAGGTATATATATATACTAATAAACAGTATAACAGATATACACTAATAATCAGTATAACAGGTATATATATATATATATATACTAATAATAATCAGTATAACAGGTATATATATATATATATATATATATACTAATAATCAGTATAACAGATATATACTAATAATCAGTATAACAGATATACTGATAGAGCATTTGTGAACAGCAGTTTTCAGTTCTTTCCACAGATTCTCGATTGGATTCAGGTCTGGACTTTGACTTGGCCATTCTAACACCTGGATATGTTTATTTTTGAACCATTCCATTGTAGATTTTGCTTTATGTTTTGGATCATTGTCTTGTTGGAAGACAAATCTCCGTCCCAGTCTCAGGTCTTTTGCAGACTCCATCAGGTTTTCTTCCAGAATGGTCCTGTATTTGGCTCCATCCATCTTCCCATCAATTTTAACCATCTTCCCTGTCCCTGCTGAAGAAAAGCAGGCCCAAACCATGATGCTGCCACCACCATGTTTGCCAGTGGGGATGGTGTGTTCAGGGTGATGAGCTGTGTTGCTTTTACACAAACATAACGTTTTGCATTGTTGCCAAAAAGTTAAATTTTGGTTTCCTCTGACCAGAGCACCTTCTTCCACATGTTTGGTGTGTCTCCCAGGTGGCTTGTGGCAAACTTTAAACAACACTTTTTATGGATATCTTTAAGAAATGGCTTTCTTCTTGCCACACTTCATAAAGGCCAGATTTGTGCAATATACGACTGATTGTTGTCCTATGGACAGAGTCTCCCACCTCAGCTGTAGATCTCTGCAGTTCATCCAGAGTGATCATGGGCCTCTTGGCTGCATCTCTGATCAGTCTTCTCCTTGTATGAGCTGAAAGTTTAGAGGGACGGCCAGGTCTTGGTAGATTTGCAGTGGTCTGATACTCCTTCCATTTCAATATTATCGCTTGCACAGTGCTCCTTGGGATGTTTAAAGCTTGGGAAATCTTTTTGTATCCAAATCCGGCTTTAAACTTCTTCACAACAGTATCTCGGACCTGCCTGGTGTGTTCCTTGTTCTTCATGATGCTCTCTGCGCTTTTAACGGACCTCTGAGACTATCACAGTGCAGGTGCATTTATACAGAGACTTGATTACACACAGGTGGATTGTATTTATCATCATTAGTCATTTAGGTCAACATTGGATCATTCAGAGATCCTCACTGAACTTCTGGAGAGAGTTTGCTGCACTGAAAGTAAAGGGGCTGAATAATTTTGCACGCCCAATTTTTCCGTTTTTGATTTGTTAAAAAAGTTTTAAATATCCAATAAATGTCGTTCCACTTCATGATTGTGTCCCACTTGTTGTTGATTCTTCACAAAAAAATACAGTTTTATATCTTTATGTTTGAAGCCTGAAATGTGGCAAAAGGTCGCAAAGTTCAAGGGGGCCGAATACTTTCGCAAGGCACTGTATATATATATACTAATAATCAGTATAACAGGTATATATATATATATATACTAATAAACAGTATAACAGATATATACTAATAATCAGTATAACAGATATATATATATATACTCAAAGCATTGAGGAGGGGAAGACAAAACAGAGGTGTGTGTGTGTCTGTGTGCGTGTGTGTGTGTGTGTGTGCGTATGTGTGTGTGTGTGTGTGTGTGTGTCTGTGTGTGTGTGTGTCTGTGTGTGTGTGTGTCTGTGTGTGTGCGTATGTGTGTGTGTGTGTGTGTGTGTGTGTGTGTCTGTGTGTGTGTGTGTGTGTGTGTGTGTGTGTGTTGTCAAGGTAAGAATATCTCACCACAGTCAGACTGTTTTGTAGTCCCTGCGGAGATAGATACATGCTCTAGAGAATGCTGAGGCTTTCATTTCTACATTCAAACGACTGAAAATGTCCATAATATTATCAGACTGTCTCCCTGTACCTTGTGTCTTATTGCATCTAGTCAGTCTGAACACAGATTGTTTATTTTAGGCTACAGTCGACTGTTACTACTCAGTTTGAGAGACTACAGACGACAGTTACTACTCAGTTTGAGAGACTACAGGCGACTGTTACTACTCAGTTTGAGAGACTACAGACGACTGTTACTACTCAGTTTGAGAGACTACAGGCGACTGTTACTACTGAGTTTGAGAGACTACAGGCGACTGTTACTAATCAGTTTGAGAGACTACAGGCGACTGTTACTACTCAGTTTGAGAGACTACAGGCGACTGTTACTACTCAGTTTGAGAGACTACAGACGACTGTTACTACTCAGTTTGAGAGACTACAGGCGACTGTTACTACTGAGTTTGAGAGACTACAGACGACTGTTACTACTCAGTTTGAGAGACTACAGGCGACTGTTACTACTGAGTTTGAGAGACTACAGGCGACTGTTACTAATCAGTTAGAGAGACTACAGGCGACTGTTACTACTCAGTTTGAGAGACTACAGGCGACTGTTACTAATCAGCTAGAGAGACTACAGACGACTGTTACTACTCAGTTAGAGAGACTACAGACGACTGTTACTACTGAGTTTGAGAGACTACAGACGACTGTTACTACTCAGTTTGAGAGACTACAGAAGACACACAGATATATTATACAGTCCAGTGTCATAATATTATGCTGTAGATGGGAGGAGCTACAGGTCTATACTGTAGATGGGAGGAGCTACAGGTCTATACTGTAGATGGGAGGAGCTACATGTCTATGGTTGAGTGCTGACCACAGAGCAGTCAGTGTGGAGTCTGTTAATGAAAGACTTGGCCTGTGTGCGTGCGTGCGTGCGTGCGTGTGTTTGCGTGCGTGCGTGTGTGTGTGTGTGTGTGTGTGTGTGTGCGTGTGTGTGTGTCAGCCACTCAGAGGACAGTGCATAACAGTGTGAGGTTTGACTAGAAGGCCAGTCTGCTATAACATCCGCGTTCGTGACAGAGACCTTGGTGACATGTCTCTGTATGAAAGCCTGATGTCTGTTCAACTCCCCTCCTAATGAACTACCGCTAGCAGGTTTCTACCCATGTGGCATAGCTACAATTTGCTTGATTCCGCCTGAGCCTATTCATTCATGAATTCATTAGTTCATTCATTCATTAGTTCATTAGTTCATTCATTAGTTCATTCATTAGTGGCAGGGCTTGCAAACTATTAGACTACAAAGGGAAGCACAGCCGCTAGCTGCCCAGTGACACGTGCCTAACAGATGAGCTAAATCACTTCTATGCTCGCTTCGAGGCAAGCAACACTGAGGCATGCATGAGAGCATCAGCTGTTCCGGACGACTGTGTGATCATGCTCTCTGTAGCCGACATTCACAAGGCCTTGGGGCCAGATGGATTACCAGGACGTGTGCTCCAGGCATGTGCTGACCAACTGGCAGGTGTCTTCATTGACATTTTCAACCTCTCCCTGACTGAGTCTGTAATACCAACATGATTCAAGCAGACCACCATAGTCCCTGTGTCCAAGAACACTAAGGTAACCTGCCTAAATGACCACAGACCTGTAGCACTTACGTCTGTCGCCATGAAGTGCTTTGAAAGGCTGGTCATGGCTCACATCAACACCATTATCCCAGAAACCCTAGACCCACTCCAATTTGCATACTGCCCAAACAGATCCACAGATGATGTAGTCTCTATTGCACTCCACACTGCCCTTTCCCACCTGGACAAAAATAACACTTATGTGAGAATGCTATTCATTGACTACAGCTCAGCGTTCAACACCATAGTGCCCTCAAAGCTCATCACTGAGATAAGGACCATGGGACTAAACACCTCCCTCTGCAACTGGATCCTGGACTTCCTGACGGGCCGCTCCCATGTGGTGAGGGTAGGTAGCAACACATCCGTCACGCTGATCCTCAACACAGGGGCCCCCCAGGGATGCGTGCTCAGTCCCCTCCTGTACTCCCTGTTCACCCACGACTGCATGGCCAGTCACGACTCCAACACCATTGTTAAGTTTGCAGACGACACAACCGTGGTAGGCTAGATCACCGACAACGACGAGACAGCCTATAGGGAGGAGGTCAGAGACCTGGCCGGGGGGTGCCAGAATAACAACCTATCCCTCACTGCATAGCCCAACCCACCCCTCACTGCATAGTCCAACCCACCCCTCACTGCATAGTCCAATCCACCCCTCACTGCATAGTCCAACCCACCCTTCACTGCATAGTCCAACCCCTCACTGCATAGTCCAACCCACCCCTCACTGCATAGTCCAACCGCTCACTGCATAGTCCAACCCACCCCTCACTGCATAGTTCAACCCCTCACTGCATAGTCCAACCACCCCTCACTGCATAGTCCAACCCACCCCTCACTGCATAGTCCAACCCACCCCTCACTGCATAGTCCAACCCTCCTCTCCGGCCAGAACCCCGTTCACTGTCACCCAGCCTACTGACCTACCAGAACCCCAGTTCACTGTCACCCCCTACTGACGCGGCCCAGAACCCAGTTCACTGTCACCCAGCATACTGACCGCCTGAAATGACCACTGTGCACAGTCAGCACTGCCCCCACACCAAACTCATCCCACTGCCAACCGTGCAGAAGAGACACAAAAAAACGTCAAAACCTGATCAAACTCTCTCTCTCGCTCTCTCTCTCTCATCTCTCTCTCTCCCTCCCATCTCTTCTCTCTCTCTCGCTCCCATCTCTCTCTCTCCCTCATCTCTCTCTCCTCCCATCTCTCTTCTCTCTCCTCTCATCTCTCTCTCCTCCCATCTCTCTCTCTCTATCTCTCTCCCATCTCTCCTCGCTCCATCTCATCTCCTCTCCTCCCATCTCTCTCGTCAACTCTCTCCATCTCTC
>NW_022261985.1:15892965-15913182 GCF_002021735.2 Oncorhynchus kisutch | reverse complement strand
GGGAGAGAGAGAGAGAGAGATGGGGGAGAGAGAGAGAGAGAGAGAGAGATGGGGGAGAGAGAGAGTGAGTGGAGTGGAGCAGAGAGATAGTAAATTGTGTTGTCTTTAATGTGTGTGTGTGGGGGGGGCTTCTGCCGTAACAGAGAGGCCTGTGGGATATCTTTCCAATCTCATCCAGAAACCCCTTAGAAAAAAGGGTTCCAAAAGGAAAGGGTTCTTCATGGAACCCAAAATGGTTCTACCTGGAACCAACAAGGGTTCTACCTGGAACCAACAAGGGTTCTACCTGGAACCAACAAGGGTTCTACCTGGAACCAACAAAGGTTCTTCAAAGGGCTCTAATATCGGTACATCAGAAGAACCCTTTTCGGTTCTATATAGCAGTTTTTCTTTCTAAGAGCGTCTGCCAAACAGACACATCCTGGCACTCGTCTGATCAAATCTAAGTTTCAGACATTTCTGCCTCAGTGGTAAAACAAGTCTGGAAGCTTCGAAGTCTGGATACAAACACATTTGTCCACAAGGTAATTGTTATGTACGTTAAAAGTTAAAACAACCACCAAAATACCACATAGAGTACAGCACCATGGTAATGTCTGGTTGATACAGTACAGTACAGCACCATGGTAATGTCTGGTTGATACTGTACAGCACCATGGTAATGTCTGGTTGATACGTACAGCACCATGGTAATGTCTGGTGATACTGCACAGCACCATGGTAATGTCGGTTGATACTGTACAGCACCATGTAATGTTCTGGTGATAATGTTACAGCAACCATGGTAATGTCTGTTGATACTGTACCAGCACCATGGTAATGTCTGGTTGATTACATGTACAGCACCATGGTAATGTCTGGTTGATACTGTACAGCACCATGGTAATGTCTGGTTGATACTGTACAGTACAGCCACCATGGTATGTCTGGTTGTTACGGTACAGCAACCATGGTAATGTCTGGTTGATACTGTACGCACCATGGTAATGTCTTGGTTGATACAGTACAGCACCATGGTATGTCTGGTTGATACTGTACAGCCCCATGGTAATGGTCTGGTTGATACTGTACAGTACAGCACCATGGTAATGTCTGGTTGATACTGTACAGCACCATGGTAATTGTCTGGTTGATACGTACAGTACAGCACCATGGTAATGTCTGGTTTGATACTGTACAGCACCATGGTAATGTCTGATTGATACTGTTACAGCACCATGGTTAATGTTTGGTTGATACTGTACAGCACCATGGTAATGTCTGGTTGATACTGTACAGCACCATGGTAATGTTCTGGTTTGATACAGTACAGCACCATGGTAATGTCTGGTTGATACTTGTACAGCACATGTTAATGTCTGGTTGATACTGACAGCACATGGTAATGTCTGGTTGATACTGAACAGCACCATGGTAATGTCTGGTTGATACTGTACAGCACCATGGTAATGTCTGGTTGATACTGTACAGCACCATGGTAATGTCTGGTTGATACTGTACAGCACCATGGTAATGTCTGGTTGATACTGTACAGCACCATGGTAATGTCTGGTTGATACAGTACAGCACCATGGTAATGTCTGGTTGATACTGTACAGCACCATGGTAATGTCTGGTTGTTGATACTGTACAGCACCATGGTAATGTCTGGTTGATACTGTACAGCACCATGGTAATGTCTGGTTGATACAGTACAGCACCATGGTAATGTCTGGTGATACTGTACAGCACCATGGTAATGTCTGGTTGATACAGTACAGCACCATGGTAATGTCTGGTTGATTACTGTACAGCACCATGGTAATGTCTGGTTGATACTGTACAGTACAGCACCATGTTAATGTCTGGTTGATACAGTACAGCACCATGGTAATGTCTGGTTGATACAGTACCAGCACCATGGTACTGTCTGGTTGATACTGTACGGCACCATGGTGATGTCTGGTTGATACTGTTACAGCACCATGGTGATGTCTGGTTGATACTGTACAGCACCATGGTAATGTCTAGTTGATACTGTACAGCATCATGGTGTGATGTCTGGTTGATACTGTCACAGCACCATGGTACTGTATGGTTGATACTGTACAGCACCATGGTAATGTCTGGTTGATACTGTACCGCACCATGGTAATGTCTGGTTGATACTGTACAGCACCATGGTAATGTGCTGGTTGATATGTACAGCACCATGGTAATGTACTGGTTGATACTGTACAGCACCATGGTAAGTCTGGTTGATACTGTACAGCCACCATGGTAATGTCTGGTTGATACGTGTACAGTACAGCACCATGGTAATGTCTGGTTGGATACTGTATAAGCCACCATGGTAATGTCTGGTTGATACTGTACAGCACCTGGTAAAATGTCTGGTTGCTACTGTACAGTACAGCACCATGGTAATGTCTGGTTGATACTGTACAGTACAGCCACATGGTAATGTTTGGTTGATACTGTACAGTACAGCAACCATGGTACTGTCTGGTTGATACTGTACAGCACCATGGTAATGTCTGGTTGATACTGTACAGTACAGCACCATGGTAATGTTTGGTTGATACTGTACAGTACAGCACCATGGTACTGTCTGGTTGATACTGTACAGCACCATGGTACTGTCTGGTTGATACTGTACAGCACCATGGTAATGTCTGGTTGATACTGTACAGTACAGCACATGGTAATGTTTGGTTGATACTGTACAGTACAGCACATGGTACTGTCTGGTGTGATACTGTACAGCACCATGGTAATGTCTGGTTGATACTGTACAGCACCATGGTAATGTCTGTAATGAACAGGAAGAGGAACTAGAGTAATGAACAGGAAGAGGAACTAGAGTATTGAACAGGAAGAGGAAGTAGAGTAATGAACAGGAAGAGGAAGTAACGATGACAAAGCGGAGTCTGTCTCTAAAAAACACGTCGACCTGTTTTAGAAAGCAACAGGAATCTGCTGAGACGCACAGTATACTTCCTCATATGAAATGGATAGAAGGTCAGGAATGGTTCTATAATGGAAGTGATGTGAGGAAACACACAGGAAAACTACACAGAATGTTCTAGAATACACAACGGTAATACTCTGTAGTACCTGTCAACGTGCTCTGTGCTGTTGTCCCCATCCTCTACTACTCTACTGAACATTATCATGGTAGTGAGAGAAGCAGAGCTAATGACATCAGGCTGAACAGACCCTGCAACTACAACCAGCATAACAGGACATTATTCCTTAAGCATCCTGTTAAGATGTTAAACCCCAAGTGGGTGTTGTTGTGCTGCCGGGGAGATGCGACGTGTATCTCTTTCCCTCCGTTTGGAACACAGCCTATATCTGAGTCACTCTTCTCAGAATAAATATAACTGTTTATTCCTTCGCTCCGTTGATGACCTGCCTGTGAATCACCAGCTGGAAGGAAAGGCTGGAGAACAGCTGAGGAGGGATGACGGTAGAGGTGAGGCACTAGACTAGAGGACAGGAAGGAAGGTTGGAGAACACCTGAGGAGGGATGACGGTAGAGGTGAGGCACTAGACTAGAGGACAGGAAGGAAAGGTTGGAGAACAGCTGAGGAGGGATGACGGTAGAGGTGAGGCACTAGACTAGAGTACAGGAAGGAAAGGTTGGAGAACAGCTGAGAGAGGGATGACGGTAGAGGTGAGGCGCTAGACTAGAGGACTGGAAGGAAAGGTTGGAGAACAGCTGAGGAGAGATGACGGTAGAGGTGAGGCACTAGACTAGAGGACAGGAAGGAAAGGTTGGAGAACAGCTGAGGAGGGATGAGGGTAGAGGTGAGGCACTAGACTAGAGGACAGGAAGGAAAGGTTGGAGAACAGCTGAGGAGGGATGACGGTAGAGGTGAGGCACTAGACTAGAGGACAGGGAAGGAAAGGCTGGAGAACAGCTGAGGAGGGATGACGGGTAGAGGTGAGGCACCTAGACTAGAGGACAGGAAGGAAAGGTTGGAAAACAGCTGAGGAGGATGACGGTAGAGGTGAGGCACTAGACTAGAGGACAGGAAGGAAAGGTTGGAGAACAGCTGAGGAGGGATGACGGTAGAGGTGAGGCACTAGATTAGAGGACAGGAAGGAAAGGTTGGAAAACAGCTGAGGAGAGATGACGGTAGAGGTGAGGCACTAGACTAGAGGACAGGAAGGAAAGGTTGGAGAACAGCTGAGGAGGGATGACGGTAGAGGTGAGGCACTAGACTAGAGGACCGGAAGGAAAGGTTCCTGTGGTGTCCTGCCATTGATGATGATAACAGGCAGAGAGGAGACTAAAGTCGCTAACCAATAGATCCTAATCTGGCTACTGGTCATACAAACTACAACCATCCATTGGTTTAATCTGGCTACTGGTCAGACAAACTACAACCATCCATTGGTTTAATCTGGCTACTGGTCAGACAAACTACAACCATCCATTGGTTTAATCTGGCTACTGGTCAGACAAACTACAACCATCCATTGGTTTAATCTGGCTACTGGTCAGACAAACTACAACCATCCATTGATTTAATCTGGCTACTGGTCAGACAAACTACAACCATCCATTGGTTAATCTGGCTACTGGTCAGACAAACTACAACCAGTCATCCAGTCAGTCAGCCAATGCCAACGCAACGCTCTCGCTGGCTCCCAATGCAACGCTCTCACTGGCTCCCAATGCAACACTCGCTGGCTCCCAATGCAACGCTCTCACTGGCTCCCAATGCAACACTCGCTGGCTCCCAATGCAACGCTCTCACTGGCTCCCAATGCAACGCTCTCGCTGGCTCCCAATGCAACACTCGCTGGCTCCCAATGCAACGCTCTCACTGGCTCCCAATGCAGCTCTCTCACTGGCTCCCAATGCAACACTCGCTGGCTCCCAATGCAACGCTCTCACTGGCTCCCAATGCAACGCTCTCGCTGGCTCCAATGCAACACTCTCACTGGCTCCCAATGCAACGCTCTCGCTGGCTCCCAATGCAACGCTCTCGCTGGCTCCCAATGCAACGCTCTCACTGGCTCTCAATGCAACACTCGGTGCTGGCTAGCGGGGGGGTGGAACACCTGTTTAGGTGAGGTGCTGGCTAGCGGGGGGGTGGAACACCTGTTTAGGAGAGGTGCTGGCTAGCGGAGTGGAACACCTATTTAGGAGAGGTGCTGGCTAGTGGTTGGGTAGAACACCTATTTAGGAGAGGTGCTGGCTAGCGGAGTGGAACACCCTGTTTAGGAGAGGTGCTAGCTGGGGGGTGGAACACCTGTTTAGGAGAGGTGCTGGGCTAGCGGAGTGGAGCACCTGTTTAGGTGAGGTGCTGGCTAGCGGGGGGGTGGAACACCTGTTTAGGAGAGGTGCTGGCTAGCGGAGTGGAACACCTGTTTAGGAGAGGTGCTGGCTAGCGGAGTGGAACACCTGTTTAGGAGAGGTGCTGGCTAGCGGAGTAGAACACCTGTTAGGAGAGGTGCTGGCTAGCGGGGGGGGTGGAACACCTGTTTAGGAGAGGTGCTGGCTAGCGGAGTGGAACACCTGTTTAGGAGAGGTGCTGGCTAGGCGGGGGGTGGGACACCTGTTTAGGAGAGGTGCTGTCTAGCGAGTGGAACACCTATTTAGGAGAGGTGCTGGCTAGTGGGGGGGTGGAACACCTGTTTAAGTGAGGTGCTGGCTAGGGGGGGAGTTGAACACCTGTTTAGGAGAGGTGGCTGGCGGTAGCGGGGGGGTGTAACACCTGTTTAGGAGAGGGGTGCTTGCCTGAGTGGGGGGGTGGACAGGGCACCTGTTTAGGAGAGTGTCTGGGCTAGCGGGGGGTGGACACCTGTTAGGAGAGGTGCTGGCTAGCTGTGGGGGTGGAAACACCTGTTTAGGATGAAGGTGCTGGACTAGCGGTGGGGTGAAACACCTGTTTAGGGAGAAGGTGCTGGCTAGCGGAGTGAGAACACCCTGTTTAGGAGAGGTGCTGGCTAATCGGGGGGTGGAACAACCTGTTTAGGGAGAGTTGCTGGCTACGAGAGTGGAAACACCTGATTTAGGAGAGGGTGCTGGCTAGCGGGGTGGAACACCTGTTTAGGAGACAGGGTGCCTGGCTAGCGGGGTGGAACACCTGTTTAGGTGAGGTGCTGGCTAGCGGAGTGGAACACCTGTTTAGGAGAGGTGCTGGCTAGCTGGGGGGTGGAACACCTGTTTAGGAGATGGTGCTGGCTAGCGGGGGGGTGGAACACTGTTTAGGAGAGGTGCTGGCATATCGTGGGGGTGGAACCACCTGTTTAGGAGAGGTGCTGGCTAGTGGGGGGGTGGAACACCTGTTTAGGAGAGGGTGCTGGCTAGCGGGGGGTGGAACACTGTTTAGGAGAGGTGCTGGCTAGCGGGGGGTGGAACACCTGTTTAGGAGAGGTGCTGGCTAGCGGGGGGGGGGTGGAACACCTGTTAGGAGAGGTGCTGGGCTAGCGGGGGGGTGGAACACCTGTTTAGGAGAGGTGCTCGCTAGCGGGGGGGTGGAACACCTGTTTAGGAGAGGTGCTCGCTAGTGGGGGGGTGGAACACCTGTTTAGGAGAGGTGCTAGCTAGCGGGGGGGTGGAACACCTGTTTAGGAGAGGTGCTGGCTAGCGGGGGGGTGGAACACCTGTTTAGGAGAGGTGCTGGCTAACGGGGGGGGGGGTGGAACACCTGTTTAGGAGAGGTGCTGGCTAGTGGGGGGGTGGAACACTTAGAAATATAAAGGAGAGCAGCTCTAGGAGCTCAGATCCAAAATATTTATGCGTTCGAACAGACAAGCTGTCTTCATCAGGGTATCCTGTCTTATATGACCTATTTATTCTAATCATCAGGCATCTCATCGTTCAAGATGCACTGAGTCATCTAAACGTACAGCATTTCCCCACTCAGACAACTAAACATTTGCAAAAGTTGCCCAATTAGCGGGAGGGATGTGGAAACTTTTTGCTAACGGCTTTCAGTCAAGGCCCTTACAGCGCTGTGAAGCGCAGAGCCAGAGCTCTGACGTCATGTATACCATGATACTGGACGGCCACAGAGCTCTGACGTCATGTATACCATGATACTGGATGACCACAGAGCTCTGACGTCATGTATACCATGATACTGGACGGCCACAGAGCTCTGACGTCATGTATACCATGATACTGGACGGCCACAGAGCTCTGACGTCATGTATACCATGATACTGGATGGCCACAGAGCTCTGACGTCATGTATACCATGATACTGGACGGCCACAGAGCTTTGACATCATGTATACCATGATACTGGACGGCCACAGAGCTCTGACGTCATGTATACCATGATACTGGACGGCCACAGAGCTCTGACGTCATGTATACCATGATACTGGACGGCCACAGAGCTCTGATGTCATGTATACCATGATACTGGACGGCTACAGAGCTCTGACATCATGTATACCATGATACTGGACGGCCACAGAGCTCTGACGTCATGTATACCATGATACTGGACGGCCACAGAGCTCTGACGTCATGTATATAATGATAATAGCACCAGTTCACCTGATAATAGCACAGCTCACTGATAATAGCACCAGCTCACCTGATAATAGCACCAGTTCACCTGATAATAGCACCAGTTCACCTGATAATAGCACCAGTTCACCTGATAATAGCACCAGTCACCTGATAATAGCACCAGTCACCTGATAATAGAACCAGTTCACCTGATAATAGAACCAGTTCACCTGATAATAGAACCAGCTCACCTGATAATAGAACCAGTTCACCTGATATAGCACCAGTCACCTGATAATAGAACCAGTTCACCTGATAATAGCACCAGTTCACCTGATAATAGCACCAGTTCACCTGATAATAGCACCAGTTCACCTGATAATAGCACCAGTTCACCTGATAATAGAACCAGCTCACCTGATAATAGAACCAGTTCACCTGATAATAGAACCAGTTCACCTGATAGTAGAACCAGTTCACCTGATAATGCACCAGTTCACCTGATAATAGCACCAGTTCACCTGATAATAGCACCAGTTCACCTGATAATAGCACCAGTTCACCTGATAGTAGAACCAGTTCACCTGATAATAGAACCAGTTCACCTGATAATAGCACCAGTTCACCTGATAATAGCACCAGCTCACCTGATAATAGAACCAGTTCACCTGATAATAGCACACGTTCACCTGATAATAGAACCAGTTCACCTGATAATAGCACCAGTTCACCTGATAATAGAACCAGCTCACCTGATAATGAACCAGTTCACCTGATAATAGCACCAGTTCACCTGATAATAGAACCAGTTCACCTGATAATAGCACCAGTTCACCTGATAATAGAACCAGCTCACCTGATAATAGAACCAGTTCACCTGATAATAGCACCAGCTCACCTGATAATAGAACCAGCTCACCTGATAATAGAACCAGCTCACCTGATAATAGCACCAGTTCACCTGATAATAGAACCAGCTCACCTGATAATAGCACCAGTTCACCTGATAATAGTACCAGTTCACCTGATAATAGAACCAGTTCACCTGATAATAGAACCAGTTCACCCTGATAATAGCCCCAGCTCACCTGATAATAGAACCAGTTCACCTGATAATAGCACCAGCTCACCTGATAATAGCACCAGTTCACCTGATAATAGCACCAGCTCACCTGATAATAGTACCAGCTCACCTGATAATAGAACCAGCTCACCTGATAATAGAACCAGTTCACCTGATAATAGAACCAGTTCACCTGATAATAGAACCAGCTCACCTGATAATAGCACCAGCTCACCTGATAATAGCACCAGTTCACCTGCTAATAGAACCAGTTCACCTGATAATAGCACCAGTTCACCTGATAATAGAACCAGTTCACCTGCTAATAGCACCAGTTCACCTGATAATAGAACCAGTTCACCTGATAATAGAACCAGTTCACCTGATAATAGCACCAGTTCACCTGATAATAGTACCAGTTCACCTGATAATAGAACCAGCTCACCTGATAATAGCACCAGCTCACCTGATAATAGCACCAGTTCACCTGATAATAGAACCAGCTCACCTGATAATAGCACCAGTTCACCTGATAATAGTACCAGTTCACCTGATAATAGAACCAGTTCACCTGATAATAGAACCAGTTCACCTGATAATAGCACCAGCTCACCTGATAATAGAACCAGTTCACCTGATAATAGCACCAGCTCACCTGATAATAGCACCAGTTCACCTGATAATAGCACCAGCTCACCTGATAATAGTACCAGCTCACCTGATAATAGAACCAGCTCACCTGATAATAGAACCAGTTCACCTGATAATAGAACCAGTTCACCTGATAATAGAACCAGCTCACCTGATAATAGCACCAGCTCACCTGATAATAGCACCAGTTCACCTGCTAATAGAACCAGTTCACCTGATAATAGCACCAGTTCACCTGATAATAGAACCAGTTCACCTGCTAATAGCACCAGTTCACCTGATAATAGAACCAGTTCACCTGATAATAGAACCAGTTCACCTGATAATAGCACCAGTTCACCTGATAATTAGCACCAGCTCACCTGATAATAGAACCAGCTCACCTGATAATAGCACCAGTTCACCTGATAATAGCACCAGTTCACCTGATAATAGAACCAGTTCACCTGATAATAGAACCAGTTCACCTGATAATAGAACCAGTTCACCTGATAATAGCACCAGCTCACCTGATAATAGAACCAGTTCACCTGATAATAGCACCAGTTCACCTGATAATAGCACCAGCTCACCTGATAATAGCACCAGTTCACCTGATAATAGCACCAGCTCACCTGATAATAGAACCAGTTCACCTGATAATAGAACCAGTTCACCTGATAATAGAACCAGTTCACCTGCTAATAGCACCAGCTCACCTGATAATAGCACCAGCTCACCTGATAATAGAACCAGTTCACCTGATAATAGAACCAGCTCACCTGATAATAGCACCAGTTCACCTGATAATAGCACCAGCTCACCTGATAATAGCACCAGCTCACCTGATAATAGCACCAGCTCACCTGATAATAGAACCAGTTTCCCCTGATAATAGCACCAGCTTCACCTGATAGCCCTCACCTATATAGAACCAGTTCACCTGATAATAGCACCAGCTCACCTGATAATAGCACCAGTTCACCTGATAATAGCACAGCTCCCTGATAATAGAACCAGTTTCACCTGATAATAGAACCAGGTCACCTGATAATAGAACCAGTTCACCTGATAATAGCACCAGTTCACCTGATAATGAACCAGTTCCCTGATACTAGAACCAGTTCACCTGATAATAGAACAGTTCACCTGATAATAGAACCAGCTCACCTGATAATAGCACCAGCTCACCGATAATAGAACAGCTCACCTGATAATAGAACCAGTTCCCTGATAATAGCACCAGCTCACCTGATAATAGCAACCAGTTCACCTGATAATAGAACCAGTTCACCTGATAATAGCCCAGTTCACCTGATAATAGAACCAGTTCACCTGATATAGAACCAGTTCACCTGATAATAGAACCAGTTCACCTGATAATAGAACCAGCTCACCTGATAATAGCACCAGCTCACCTGATAATAGAACCAGTTCACTGATAATAGAACCAGTTCACCTGATAATAGCACCAGTTCACCTGATAATAGCACCAGTTCACCTGATAATAGCACCAGTTCACCTGATAATAGAACCAGTTCACCTGATTAATAGCACCAGCTCACCTGATAATAGAACCAGTTCACCTGATAATAGAACCAGTTCACCTGATAATAGAACCAGTTCACCTGATATAGCACCAGTTCACCTGATAATAGCACCAGTTCACCTGATAATAGCACCAGTCACCTGAGTAATACACCAGTCCCTGATAATAGCACCAGTTCACCTGATAATAGCACCCAGTTCACCTGATAATAGCACCAGTTCACCTGATAATAGAACCAGTTCACCTGATAATAGAACCAGTTCACCTGATAATAGCACCAGTTCACCTGATAATAGAACCAGTTCACCTGATAATAGCACCAGTTCACCTGCTAATAGCACCAGTTTCACCTGATAATAGCACCAGCTCACCTGATAATAGAACCAGCTCGCCTGATAATAGAACCAGTTCACCTGCTAATAGCACCAGTTCACCTGATAATAGAACCAGTTTCACCTGATAATAGCACCAGCTCACCTGATAATAGCACCAGTTCACCTGATAATAGCACCAGTTCACCTGATAATAGCACCAGTTCACCTGATAATAGCACCAGTTCACCTGATAATAGAACCAGTTCACCTGATAATAGAACCAGGTTCACCTGATAATAGCACCAGTTCACCTGATAATAGAACCAGTTCACCTGATAATAGCACCAGTTCACCTGCTAATAGCACCAGTTCACCTGATAATAGCACCAGTTCACCTGATAATAGAACCAGCTCACCTGATAATAGAACCAGTTCACCTGCTAATAGAACCAGTTCACCTGATAATAGAACCAGTTCACCTGATAATAGCACCAGTTCACCTGATAATAGCACCAGTTCACCTGCTAATAGCACCAGTTCACCTGCTAATAGCACCAGTTCACCTGATAATAGCACCAGCTCACCTGATAATAGAACCAGCTCACCTGATATAGAACCAGGTCACCTGATAATAGAACCAGTTCACCTGATAATAGAACCAGCTCACCTGATAATAGACCAGTTCAACCTGATAATAGCACCAGTTCACCTGATAATAGCACCAGTTTCACCTGATAATAGCACCATTTCAACCTGATAATAGAACCAGTTCACCTGATAATAGCACCAGTTCACCTGATAATAGCACCAGTTCACCTGATAATAGACCAGTTCAACCTGATAATAGAACCAGTTCACCCTTCACCCTGATAATAGAACCAGTTCACCTGATAATAGCACCAGCTCACCTGATAATAGCACCAGTTCACCTGATAATAGCAACCAGTTCACCTGATAATAGCACCAGTTCACCTGATAATAGAACCAGTTCACTGATAATAGCACCAGTTCACCTGATAATAGCACCAGCCACCTGATAATAGCACCAGCTCACCTGATAATAGCACCAGCTCACCTGATAATAGCACAGCTCACCCTGATAATAAGCACCAGTTCACCTGATAATAGAACCAGTTCACCTGATAATAGAACCAGTTCACCTGATAATAGCACCAGCTCACCTGATAATAGAACCAGTTCACCTGATAATAGCACCAGTTCACCTGATAATAGCACCAGCTCACCTGATAATAGAACCAGTTCACCTGATAATAGAACCAGTTCACCTGATAATAGCACCAGCTCACCTGATAATAGAACCAGTCACCTGATAATAGCACCAGTTCACCTGATAATAGAACCAGTTCACCTGATAATAGAACCAGTTCACCTGATAATAGAACCAGTTCACCTGATAATAGCACCAGTTCACCTGATAATAGCACCAGCTCACCTGATAATAGAACCAGTTCACCTGATAATAGCACCAGTTCACCTGATAATAGCACCAGCTCACCTGATAATAGAACCAGCTCACCTGATAATAGCACCAGTTCACCTGATAATAGAACCAGTTCACCTGCTAATAGCACCAGTTCACCTGATAATAGCACCAGTTCACCTGATAATAGCACCAGTTCACCTGATAATAGAACCAGTTCACCTGATAATAGCACCAGTTCACCTGATAATAGAACCAGTTCACCTGATAATAGAACCAGCTCACCTGATAATAGCACCAGTTCACCTGATAATAGCACCAGTTCACCTGATAATAGCACCAGTTCACCTGATAATAGCACCAGTTCACCTGATAATAGCACCAGTTCACCTGATAATAGAACAGCTCACCTGATAATAGCACCAGTTCACCTGATAATAGCACCAGTTCACCTGATAATAGCACCAGTTCACCTGATAATAGCACCAGTTCACCTGATAATAGCACCAGTTCACCTGATAATAGAACCAGTTCACCTGATAATAGCACCAGTTCACCTGATAATAGCACCAGCTCACCTGATAATAGAACCAGTTCACCTGATAATAGAAACCAGTTCACCTGATAATAGCACCAGCTCACCTGATAATAGAACCAGTTCACCTGATAATAGCACCAGTTCACCTGATAATAGCACCAGTTCACCTGATAATAGAACCAGTTCACCTGATAATAGCACCAGTTCACCTGATAATAGAACCAGTTCACCTGATAATAGAACCAGCTCACCTGATAATAGAACCAGTTCACCTGATAATAGCACCAGCTCACCTGATAATAGCACCAGTTCACCTGATAATAGCACCAGCTCACCTGATAATAGCACCAGTTCACCTGATAATAGCACCAGTTCACCTGATATAGAACCAGCTCACCTGATATATAGAACCAGCTCACCTGATAATAGAACCAGTTCACCTGATAATAGCACCAGTTCACCTGATAATAGAACCAGTTCACCTGATAATAGAACCAGTTCACCTGATAATAGAACCAGCTCACCTGATAATAGAACCAGTTCACCTGCTAATAGCACCAGTTCACCTGCTAATAGCACCAGCTCACCTGATAATAGCACCAGCTCACCTGATAATAGCACCAGTTCACCTGATAATAGCACCAGCTCACCTGATAATAGAACCAGTTCACCTGATAATAGAACCAGTTCACCTGATAATAGCACCAGCTCACCTGATAATAGAACCAGTTCACCTGATAGTAGAACCAGTTCACCTGCTAATAGCACCAGTTCACCTGCTAATAGCACCAGCTCACCTGATAATAGCACCAGCTCACCTGATAATAGCACCAGTTCACCTGATAATAGCACCAGCTCACCTGATAATAGAACCAGTTCACCTGATAATAGCACCAGCTCACCTGATAATAGCACCAGCTCACCTGATAATAGCACCAGTTCACCTGATAATAGCACCAGCTCACCTGATAATAGAACCAGTTCACCTGATAATAGCACCAGCTCACCTGATAATAGAACCAGTTCACCTGATAATAGAACCAGTTCACCTGATAATAGAACCAGTTCACCTGATAATAGCACCAGCTCACCTGATAATAGCACCAGTTCACCTGCTTTTACTCTGTGATTTGACTATTATATGTTCAGTGTCTTCTTTTGGAATCAATATTGGAAGAGGAATAGGGTCACCACATTAAAACAACAGTTCAGTTCACGTAACAGGGTTGACCTTCACCTGCAGGGTTGACCTTCACCTGGGGGGTTGACCTTCACACGAGGGGTTGACCTTCACCTGAGGGGTCGACCTTCACATGGGGCCGACCCTCACACGGGGGGCTGACTTTCACATGAGGGGTTGACCTCCACATGAGTGGTTGACCTTCACATGAGGGGGTGACCTTCACATGAGGGGTTGACCTTCACACAGGGGGTTGACCTTCACACGAGGGGTCAACCTTCACATGAGGGGTTGACCTTCACACAGGGGGTTGACCTTCACACGAGGGGTTGAATTTCACACGAGGGGTTGACCTTCACACGAGGGCTGACCATCACCTGCAGGGTTGACCTTCCCCCGAGGGGCTGACCTTCACACGAGGGGTCGACTTTCACCCGAGGGGTTGAGCTTCACATGAGGGTTCGCACTTCACATGAGGGGTTGACCTTCACAAGAGGGGTCGACCTTCACATGAGGGGTTGACCTCCACATGAGTGGTTGACCTTCACATGAGGGGTTGACCTTCACAAGAGGGGTCGACCTTCACATGAGGGGTTGACCTTCACATGGGGGGTCGACCTTCACAAGAGGGGTCGACCTTCACATGAGGGGTTGACCTTCACATGAGGGGTTGACCTCCACATGAGTGGTTGACCTTCACATGAGGGGTTGACCTTCACAAGAGGGGTCGACCTTCACATGAGGGGTTGGCCTTCACAAGAGGGGTCGACCTTCACATGAGGGGTTGACCTCCACATGAGTGGTTGACCTTCACATGAGGGGTTGACCTTCACAAGAGGGGTCGACCTTCACATGAGGGGTTGACCTTCACATGAGGGGTTGACCTTCACAAGAGGGGTCGACCTTCACATGAGGGGTTGACCTTCACCCGAGGGGTTGAGCTTCACATGAGGGGTTGACCTTCACAAGAGGGGTCGACCTTCACAAGAGGGGTCGACCTTCACAAGAGGGGTCGACCTTCACAAGAGGGGTCGACCTTCACATGAGGGGTTGACCTTCACCCGAGGGGTTGAGCTTCACATGAGGGGTTGACCTTCACAAGAGGGGTCGACCTTCACATGAGGGGTCGACCTTCACATGAGGGGCAGATGTAAAGGAATCACTAAATAATACCTTTCTGAAATGCCTTTGGCAACAAAAGGGCTTTACTATAAAGGGCTTTACTATGAAGGGCTTTACTATAAAGGGCTTTACTATAAAGGGCTTTACTATGAAGGGCTTTACTATAAAGGGCTTTACTATGAAGGGCTTTACTATAAAGGGCTTTACTATAAAGGGCTTTACTATAAAGGGCTTTACTATGAAGGGCTTTACTATGAAGGGCTTTACTATAAAGGGCTTTACTATAAAGGGCTTTACTATAAAGGGGAAGGTGACTGACTGGCTGACTGGCTGCACCCAGACCACAAGGTGAAACTTGGAGAAATGTTTTGGGATTTAGTGGGTTAAAATGTACCAGAGTAAATTCCTTTCTTTTCTTTCATATGTTCTTCTGTCCTGCAAGTTTCTTATTGGTTTAAAGAAAACGTGATTATAGTTCATTTTTGTAAGTGGAAGTTACAAACTTCAGATGCCTTTTTAAACTTCGAATACACCAGTTTTAAGTTTCTTGCATTGCAGGAAAATCATCCTGCAACAGGGTGATCAAATTAAGATCCTCCATCTGTAGAGCCAGCAGGCTGGTACAGGGGTGGTCAGGGACCCATATGTTAGAGACAGAATACACTTCCGACAGTGTGTTAGACACAGTCTCTCTCTCTCTCTCTCTGTTTCTCTCTCTCTCTCTCTTTCTCTGCTGCAGTCTAACTATTCTCCTACCCTCTCCTTCTCTTCTCCCCTCTTCTTCCCTCTTCTCCCCTCTTCTCCTCCTCTCCTCTCCTCCTCTCCTGCAACAGTATGTACACACACACACACACACATACACACACGTGTCACTGTCATTGAACCAGATGGTTTTAGTCACCATACCAGATAATCTGTCAGTTCATTTTGAAGTAGTTGAAGATACCAACGTTGGTGTTTAACCAAATTAAAACGTAAGAACACGTTGTATTAAAGTGTTACAGTTCCTGGTCACCTCTTTGTCCGTTCGGCGGTCGACATCACCGGCCTTCTAGCCATCGCCCATCCACTTTTCATTTTCCATTTGTTTTGTCTTTGTTGTACCTGGTTTCAATTCCCCCATGTTCATTATGTAACCCTCTGTTTTCCCCATGGTTTTTGTCTGTGATTGTTTTGTGTGTGTTCGGTCCCTTGGGCTCGGTATTACGACATGCTATTGGAATATTTGAGTAAAGTTACTGGTGTCCTTGTCTTTCCATTGGTCCATTGGTCTGGTGTCCTTGTCTTTCCATTGGTCTGGTGTCCTTGTCTTTCCATTGGTCCGTTGGTCTGGTGTCCTTGTCTTTCCATTGGTCCGTTGGTCTGGTGTCCTTGTCTTTCCATTGTAATATTTGAGTAAAGTTACTTGTGTTACACATCTCTGCTGGCCTGAGCCTGACTCCTCTGCACCAGCTACACCCAGACCACTACAGGGACACATCTCTGCTGGCCTGAGCCTGACTCCTCCAGCTACACCCAGACCACTACAGGGACACATCTCTGCTGGCCTGAGCCTGACTCCTCTGCACCAGCTACACCCAGACCACTACAGGGACACATCTCTGCTGGCCTGAGCCTGACTCCTCTGCACCAGCTACACCCAGACCACTACAGGGACACATCTCTGCTGGCCTGCGCCTGACTCCTCTGCACCAGCTACACCCAGACCACTACAGGGACACATCTCTGCTGGCCTGAGCCTGACTCCTCTGCACCAGCTACACCCAGACCACTACAGGGACACATCTCTGCTGGCCTGCGCCTGACTCCTCTGCACCAGCTACACCCAGACCACTACAGGGACACATCTCTGCTGGCCTGAGCCTGACTCCTCTGCACCAGCTACACCCAGACCACTACAGGGACACATCTCTGCTGGCCTGAGCCTGACTCCTCTGCACCAGCTACACCCAGACCATTACAGGGACACATCTCTGCTGTCCTGAGCCTGACTCCTCTGCACCAGCTACACCCAGACCACTACAGGGACACATCTCTGCTGTCCTGAGCCGGACTCCTCTGCACCAGCTACACCCAGACCACTACAGGGACACATCTCTGCTGGCCTGAGCCTGACTCCTCTGCACCAGCTACACCCAGACCACTACAGGGACACATCTCTGCTGTCCTGAGCCTGACTCCCCTGCACCAGCTACACCCAGACCACTACAGGGACACATCTCTGCTGTCCTGAGCCTGACTCCCCTGCACCAGCTACACCCAGACCACTACAGGGACACATCTCTGCTGGCCTGAGCCTGACTCCTCTGCACCAGCTACACCCAGACCACTACAGGGACACATCTCTGCTGTCCTGAGCCTGACTCCTCTGCACCAGCTACACCCAGACCACTACAGGGACACATCTCTGCTGTCCTGAGCCTGACTCCTCCAGCTACACCCAGACCACTACAGGGACACATCTCTGCTGGCCTGAGCCTGACTCCTCTGCACCAGCTACACCCAGACCACTACAGGGACACATCTCTGCTGTCCTGAGCCTGACTCCTCCAGCTACACCCAGACCACTACAGGGACACATCTCTGCTGGCCTGAGCCTGACTCCTCTGCACCAGCTACACCCAGACCACTACAGGGACACATCTCTGCTGGCCTGCGCCTGACTCCTCTGCACCAGCTACACCCAGACCACTACAGGGACACATCTCTGCTGGCCCGAGCCTGACTCCTCTGCACCAGCTACACCCAGACCACTACAGGGACACATCTCTGCTGGCCTGCGCCTGACTCCTCTGCACCAGCTACACCCAGACCTCTACAGGGACACATCTCTGCTGGCCTGAGCCTGACTCCTCTGCACCAGCTACACCCAGACCACTACAGGGACACATCTCTGCTGGCCTGAGCCTGACTCCTCTGCACCAGCTACACCCAGACCATTACAGGGACACATCTCTGCTGTCCTGAGCCTGACTCCTCTGCACCAGCTACACCAGACCACTACAGGGACACATCTCTGCTGTCCTGAGCCGGACTCCTCTGCACCAGCTACACCCAGACCACTACAGGGACACATCTCTGCTGGCCTGAGCCTTACTCCTCCAGCTACACCCAGACCACTACAGGGACACATCTCTGCTGGCCTGAGCCTGACTCCTCTGCACCAGCTACACCCAGACCACTACAGGGACACATCTCTGCTGTCCTGAGCCTGACTCCTCCAGCTACACCCAGACCACTACAGGGACACATCTCTGCTGGCCTGAGCCTGACTCCTCTGCACCAGCTACACCCAGACCACTACAGGGACACATCTCTGCTGGCCTGCGCCTGACTCCTCTGCACCAGCTACACCCAGACCACTACAGGGACACATCTCTGCTGGCCTGAGCCTGACTCCTCTGCACCAGCTACACCCAGACCACTACAGGGACACATCTCTGCTGGCCTGCGCCTGACTCCTCTGCACCAGCTACACCCAGACCACTACAGGGACACATCTCTGCTGGCCTGAGCCTGACTCCTCTGCACCAGCTACACCCAGACCACTACAGGGACACATCTCTGCTGGCCTGAGCCTGACTCCTCTGCACCAGCTACACCCAGACCATTACAGGGACACATCTCTGCTGTCCTGAGCCTGACTCCTCTGCACCAGCTACACCCAGACCACTACAGGGACACATCTCTGCTGTCCTGAGCCGGACTCCTCTGCACCAGCTACACCCAGACCACTACAGGGACACATCTCTGCTGGCCTGAGCCTGACTCCTCTGCACCAGCTACACACCCAGACCACTACAGGGACACATCTCTGCTGGCCTGAGCCTGACTCCTCTGCACCAGCTACACCCAGACCACTACAGGGACACATCTCTGCTGGCCTGAGCCTGACTCCTCTGCACCAGCTACACCCAGACCACTACAGGGACACATCTCTGCTGGCCTGAGCCTGACTCCTCTGCACCAGCTACACCCAGACCACTACAGGGACACATCTCTGCTGGCCTGAGCCTGACTCCTCTGCACCAGCTACACCCAGACCACTACAGGGACACATCTCTGCTGTCCTGAGCCTGACTCCTCTGCACCAGCTACACCCAGACCACTACAGGGACACATCTCTGCTGTCCTGAGCCTGACTCCTCTGCACCAGCTACACCCAGACCACTACAGGGACACATCTCTGCTGTCCTGACTGCTCTGCACCAGCTACACCCAGACCACTACAGGGACACATCTCTGCTGTCCTGAGCCTGACTCCTCTGCACCAGCTACACCCAGACCACTACAGGGACACATCTCTGCTGGCCTGAGCCTGACTCCTCTGCACCAGCTACACCCAGACCACTACAGGGACACATCTCTGCTGGCCTGAGCCTGACTCCTCTGCACCAGCTACACCCAGACCACTACAGGGACACATCTCTGCTGGCCTGAGCCTGACTCCTCTGCACCAGCTACACCCAGATCACTACAGGGACACATCTCTGCTGTCCTGAGCCTGACTCCTCTGCACCAGCTACACCCAGACCACTACAGGTACAAATCTCTGCTGTCCTGAGCCGGACTCCTCTGCACCAGCTACACCCAGACCACTACAGGGACACATCTCTGCTGGCCTGCGCCTGACTCCTCTGCACCAGCTACACCCAGACCACTACAGGGACACATCTCTGCTGGCCTGCGCCTGACTCCTCTGCACCAGCTACACCCAGACCACTACAGGGACACATCTCTGCTGTCCTGAGCCTGACTCCTCTGCACCAGCTACACCCAGACCACTACAGGGACACATCTCTGCTGGCCTGAGCCTGACTCCTCCAGCTACACCCAGACCACTACAGGGACACATCTCTGCTGGCCTGAGCCTGACTCCTCTGCACCAGCTACACCCAGACCACTACAGGGACACATC
>NW_022261985.1:15842965-15887965 GCF_002021735.2 Oncorhynchus kisutch | reverse complement strand
CTGTGCGAGGGTAGAAGCTGTGTGAGGGTAGGAGCTGTGTGAGGGTAGGAGCTGTGTGAGGGTAGGAGCTGTGTGAGGTAAGGAGCTATGTGAGGGTAGGAGCTGTGTGAGGGTAGGAGCTGTGTGAGGGTAGGAGCTGTGTGAGGGTAGGAGCTGTGTGAGGTAAGGAGCTATGTGAGGGTAGGAGCTGTGTGAGGGTAGGAGCTGTGTGAGGGTAGGAGCTGTGTGACGGTAGGAGCTGTGTGAGCTGTGTGAGGGTAGGAGCAGTGTGAGGGTAGGAGCTGTGTGAGTGTAGGGCTGTATGAGGGTAGGAGCTGTGTGAGCTGTGTGAGGGTAGGAGCTGTGTGAGGGTAGGAGCTGTATGAGGGTAGTAGCTGTGTGAGGGTAGGAGCTGTGTGAGGGTAGGAGCTGTGTGAGGGTAGAGGCTGTGTGAGGGTAGGGGCTGTGTTGGGGTAGGAGCTGTGTGATGATAGGATCTCTCTACCTCTCTCTCTCTGTCTCTCTCTCTCTCTCTCTCTCTCTCTCTCTCTTTCTACCTCTCTCTCTCTCTCTCTCTCTCTCTCTCTCTCTCTCTATCTATCTATCTATCTATCTATCTATCTATCTATCTATCTATCTATCTATCTATCTATCTATCTATCTATCTATCTATCTATCCCACCAGCCAGCCCTATCCTCAGCTTGTTGTTGCTCAGCCTTGTCCCTGGACAGGTGTGTGTGTGTTTATGTGAGGTGTGTGTATTTATGTGTTCATGTGAGGTGTGTGTGTTTATGTGAGGTGTGTGTGTGTGTGTGTGTTTATGTGAGGTGTGTGTGTGTAATTATGTGTTCATGTGAGGTGTGTGTGTGTGTGTTTATGTGTTCATGTGAGGTGTGTGTGTGTGTGTGTTTATGTGAGGTGTGTGTGTGTGTATTTATGTGTTCATGTGAGGTGTGTGTGTGTGTGTGTTTATGTGAGGTGTGTGTGTGTGTTTATGTGAGGTGTGTGTGTGTGTATTTATGTGTTCATGTGAGGTGTGTGTGTGTGTGTTCATGTGAGGTGTGTGTGTGTGTGTTTATGTGAGGTGTGTGTGTGTGTGTTTATGTGTTCATGTGAGGTGTGTGTGTGTGTGTTTATGTGTTCATGTGAGGTGTGTGTGTGTGTGTTTATGTGTTCATGTGAGGTGTGTGTGTGTGTATTTATGTGTTTATGTGAGGTGTGTGTGTGTGTATTTATGTGTTTATGTGAGGTGTGTGTGTGTGTGTGTGTGTATGCGAGGTGTGTGTGTCTGTGTGTGATTATGTGTGTTTATGTGATGTGTGTGTGTGTGTGTATGCGAGGTGTGTGTCTGTGTGTGTGTGTGTGTTTAAGCAAAAAGAGTGTGTGAAGATAAAATAATTAATAACTGTGTCTGTCTGTCTAAGGAGACAAGAGTCGTTTGTAGAGGAGGACAGGAAATGGACTCTACTTATCAGGCCCTAAAGGCCCTACAGCCCAGACTGGAAGCACCTTGCCTTTTAACATACTACTACTAAACCAGTTCGTTTGTAGAGGAGGACAGGAAATGGACTGGTATCATTGATGTTGGCCAGAAGTAGGGTACTACATAGGGAATAGGGGGGCAATTTGGGAGGCAAACTGAGGGAAATACTCAGGGTAATCTCCATGGTGACAGACTGAGGGAAATAGTCAGGGTCATCTCCATGGTGACAGAATGATAGAAATACTCAGGGTCATCTCCATGGTGACAGACTGAGAGACATACTCAGGGTCATCTCCATGGTGACAGACTGATAGAAATACTCAGGGTCATCTCCATGGTGACAGAATGATGGAAATACTCAGGGTCATCTCCATGGTGACAGACTGAGAGACATACTCAGGGTCATCTCCATGGTGACAGACTGATAGAAATACTCAGGGTCATCTCCATGGTGACAGAATGATAGAAATACTCAGGGTCATCTCCATGGTGACAGACTGAGAGACATACTCAGGGTCATCTCCATGGTGACAGACTGATAGAAATACTCAGGGTCATCTCCATGGTGTCAGAATGATAGAAATACTCAGGGTCATCTCCATGGTGACAGAATGATAGAAATACTCAGGGTCATCTCCATGGTGACAGACTGAGAGACATACTCAGGGTCATCTCCATGGTGACAGACTGATAGAAATACTCAGGGTCATCTCCATGGTGACAGACTGAGAGAAATACTCAGGGTCATCTCCATGGTGACAGACTGAGAGAAATACTCAGGGTCATCTCCATGGTGACAGACTGAGAGACATACTCAGGGTCATCTCCAGGGTGACAGACTGAGATACATACTCAGGGTCATCTCCATGGTGACAGACATAGAAATACTCAGGGTCATCTCCATGGTGACAGACTGAAATAAATACTCAGGGTCATCTCCATGGTGACAGACTGTGTGTAACACCATAGTTCATCTACCTCCTGTTCTATCTGGCAAAGTGTTTGTGACGGCAGGAATTGGCTTTCAGGGGAAAAAACTAAAGAGAGCAAAGAGGAAGAGAGAGAGGGGAGAGAGGGAGGGAGGAGAGAGGGAGGTAGAGGAGAGAGAGAGCGGGGAGGGAGGGAGAGAGAGATGAGAGGAAAGAGGAAGAGAGAGAGGGGAGGGAGGGAGAGAGGGGAGAGGGAGGGAGAGAGAGAGGAAAGAGGAAGAGAGAGAGGGGAGGGAGGGAGGAGAGAGGGAGGTAGAGGAGAGAGAGAGAGGGGAGGGAGGGAGGGAGAGAGAGATGAGAGGAAAGAGGAAGAGAGAGAGGGGAGGGAGGGAGAGAGGGGAGAGAGAGAGGAAAGAGGAAGAAGAGAGAGGGGAGGGAGGGAGAGAGAGAGGAGAGGGAGGGAGAGAGGAGAGAGGGGAAAGAGGAAGAGAGAGAGGGGAGGGAGGGAGAGAGGGGAGAGGGAGAGAGAGAGAGAGACAGAGACAGAGACAGAGACAGAGACAGAGACAGAGACAGAGAGAGAGAGAGAGAGAGAGAGAGAGACAGAGAGAGAGAGAGAGTGAGAGAGAGAGAGAGAGAGAGAGAGAGAGAGAGAGAGAGGGAGAGAGAAGAGGTTGAAACAGGATCCCGATTCATGACATGTCAGTTTAATTTCAGAGCTGCGATTCATTACGGAGAGGAGAGAGTGTCTGTCTCTCAAATGGCACCCTATTCCCTACGTAGTGCACTACCTCTTGTCAAAAGCAGTGCACTATGTAGGGAATAGGGTGCAACGCAGAGTCAATTTATCTGCTTTGCGGGCATCGTTTTTTCCGTTTTAGCAACGCACAAGTACTTAAAGAAACTAATTAAACGTCATTTTGCTGTAATGGGGGGAGGAGGTCATTGTTGGGGAGTTGGGAACTGAAAGAACACTGCATTCAGACTGGTTTAACCAGGCTAGCTAGTAGTTGGGGAGTTGGGAACTGAAAGAACACTGCATTCAGACTGGTTTAACCAGGCTAGCTAGTAGTTTTGTAGTTGTGAACTGAAATAACACTGCATTCAGACTGGTTTAACCAGGCTAGCTAGTAGTTTTGTAGTTGTGAACTGAAAGAACACTGCATTCAGACTGGTTTAACCAGGCTAGCTAGTAGTTTTGTAGTTGGGAACTGAAAGAACACTGCATTCAGACTGGTTTAACCAGGCTAGCTAGTAGTTTTGTAGTTGTGAACTGAAAGAACACTGCATTCAGACTGGTTTAACCAGGCTAGGTAGTAGTTGGGGAGTTGGGAACTGAAAGAACACTGCATTCAGACTGGTTTAACCAGGCTAGCTGGTAGTTTTGTTGTTGGGAACTGAAATAACACTGCATTCAGACTGGTTTAACCAGGCTAGCTAGTAGTTTTGTAGTTGTGAACTGAAAGAACACTGCATTCAGACTGGTTTAACCAGGCTAGCTAGTAGTTTTGTAGTTGGGAACTGAAAGAACACTGCATTCAGACTGGTTTAACCAGGCTAGCTAGTAGTTTTGTAGTTGTGAACTGAAAGAACACTGCATTCAGACTGGTTTTAACCAGGCTAGGTAGTAGTTGGGGAGTTGGGAACTGAAAGAACACTGCATTCAGACTGGTTTAACCAGGCTAGCTAGTAGTTTTGTAGTTGTGAACTGAAAGAACACTGCATTCAGACTGGTTTAACCAGGCTAGCTAGTAGTTTTGTAGTTGTGAACTGAAAGAACACTGCATTCAGACTGGTTTAACCAGGCTAGCTAGTAGTTTTGTAGTTGGGAACTGAAAGAACACTGCATTCAGACTGGTTTAACCAGGCTAGCTAGTAGTTTTGTAGTTGTGAACTGAAAGAACACTGCATTCAGACTGGTTTAACCAGGCTAGGTAGTAGTTGGGGAGTTGGGAACTGAAAGAACACTGCATTCAGACTGGTTTAACCAGGCTAGCTAGTAGTTTTGTAGTTGTGAACTGAAAGAACACTGCATTCAGACTGGTTTAACCAGGCTAGCTAGTAGTTTTGTAGTTGTGAACTGAAAGAACACTGCATTCAGACTGGTTTAACCAGGCTAGCTAGTAGTTTTGTAGTTGTGAACTGAAAGAACACTGCATTCAGACTGGTTTAACCAGGCTAGCTAGTAGTTGGGAACTGAAAGAACACTGCATTCAGACTGGTTTAACCAGGCTAGCTAGTAGTTGGGGAGTTGGGAACTGAAAGAACACTGCATTCAGACTGGTTTAACCAGGCTAGCTAGTAGTTGGGGAGTTGGGAACTGAAAGAACACTGCATTCAGACTGGTTTAACCAGGCTAGCTAGTAGTTGGGGAGTTGGGAACTGAAAGAACACTGCATTCAGACTGGTTTAACAAGGCTAGCTAGTAGTTGGGGAGTTGGGAACTGAAAGAACACTGCATTCAGTCTGGTTTAACCAGGCTAGCTAGGAGTTGGGGAGTTGGGAACTGAAAGAACACTGCATTCAGACTGGTTTAACCAGGCTAGCTAGTAGTTGGGGAGTTGGGAACTGAAAGAACACTGCATTCAGACTGGTTTAACCAGGCTAGCTAGTAGTTGGGGAGTTGGGAACTGAAAGAACACTGCATTCAGACTGGTTTAACCAGGCTAGCTAGTAGTTGGGGAGTTGGGAACTGAAAGAACACTGCATTCAGACTGGTTTAACCAGGCTAGCTAGTAGTTGGGGAGTTGGGAACTGAAAGAACACTGCATTCAGACTGGTTTAACCAGGCTAGCTAGTAGTTGGGGAGTTGGGAACTGAAAGAACACTGCATTCAGACTGGTTTAACCAGGCTAGCTAGTAGTTGGGGAGTTGGGAACTGAAAGAACACTGCATTCAGACTGGTTTAACCAGGCTAGCTGGTAGTTTTGTAGTTGGGAACTGAAAGAACACTGCATTCAGACTGGTTTAACCAGGCTAGCTAGTAGTTGGGGAGTTGGGAACTGAAAGAACACTGCATTCAGACTGGTTTAACCAGGCTAGCTAGTAGTTGGGGAGTTGGGAACTGAAAGAACACTGCATTCAGACTGGTTTAACCAGGCTAGCTAGTAGTTGGGGAGTTGGGAACTGAAAGAACACTGCATTCAGACTGGTTTAACCAGGCGAGCTAGTAGTTGGGGAGTTGGGAACTGAAAGAACACTGCATTCAGACTGGTTTAACCAGGCTAGCTGGTAGTTTTGTTGTTGGGAACTGAAAGAACACTGCATTCAGACTGGTTTAACCAGGCTAGCTAGTAGTTGGGGAGTTGGGAACTGAAAGAACACTGCATTCAGACTGGTTTAACCAGGCTAGCTAGTAGTTGGGGAGTTGGGAACTGAAAGAACACTGCATTCAGACTGGTTTAACCAGGCTAGCTAGTAGTTTTGTAGTTGTGAACTGAAAGAACACTGCATTCAGACTGGTTTAACCAGGCTAGCTAGTAGTTTTGTAGTTGTGAACTGAAAGAACACTGCATTCAGACTGGTTTAACCAGGCTAGCTAGTAGTTGGGGAGTTGGGAACTGAAAGAACACTGCATTCAGACTGGTTTAACCAGGCTAGCTAGTAGTTGGGGAGTTGGGAACTGAAAGAACACTGCATTCAGACTGGTTTAACCAGGCTAGCTAGTAGTTGGGGAGTTGGGAACTGAAAGAACACTGCATTCAGACTGGTTTAACCAGGCTAGCTAGTAGTTGGGGAGTTGGGAACTGAAAGAACACTGCATTCAGACTGGTTTAACCAGGCTAGCTGGTAGTTTTGTTGTTGGGAACTGAAAGAACACTGCATTCAGACTGGTTTAACCAGGCTAGCTAGTAGTTGGGGAGTTGGGAACTGAAAGAACACTGCATTCAGACTGGTTTAACCAGGCTAGCTAGTAGTTGGGGAGTTGGGAACTGAAAGAACACTGCATTCAGACTGGTTTAACCAGGCTAGCTAGTAGTTGGGGAGTTGGGAACTGAAAGAACACTGCATTCAGACTGGTTTAACCAGGCTAGCTAGTAGTTGGGGAGTTGGGAACTGAAAGAACACTGCATTCAGACTGGTTTAACCAGGCTAGCTAGTAGTTGGGGAGTTGGGAACTGAAAGAACACTGCATTCAGACTGGTTTAACCAGGCTAGCTAGTAGTTGGGGAGTTGGGAACTGAAAGAACACTGCATTCAGACTGGTTTAACCAGGCTAGCTAGTAGTTGGGGAGTTGGGAACTGAAAGAACACTGCATTCAGACTGGTTTAACCAGGCTAGCTAGTAGTTGGGGAGTTGGGAACTGAAAGAACACTGCATTCAGACTGGTTTAACCAGGCTAGCTAGTAGTTGGGGAGTTGGGAACTGAAAGAACACTGCATTCAGACTGGTTTAACCAGGCTAGCTGGTAGTTTTGTTGTTGGGAACTGAAAGAACACTGCATTCAGACTGGTTTAACCAGGCTAGCTAGTAGTTGGGGAGTTGGGAACTGAAAGAACACTGCATTCAGACTGGTTTAACCAGGCTAGCTAGTAGTTGGGGAGTTGGGAACTGAAAGAACACTGCATTCAGACTGGTTTAACCAGGCTAGCTAGTAGTTGGGGAGTTGGGAACTGAAAGAACACTGCATTCAGACTGGTTTAACCAGGCTAGGTAGTAGTTGGGGAGTTGGGAACTGAAAGAACACTGCATTCAGACTGGTTTAACCAGGCTAGCTGGTAGTTTTGTTGTTGGGAACTGAAAGAACACTGCATTCAGACTGGTTTAACCAGGCTAGCTAGTAGTTGGGGAGTTGGGAACTGAAAGAACACTGCATTCAGACTGGTTTAACCAGACTGGTTTAACCAGGCTAGCTAGTAGTTTTGTAGTTGTGAACTGAAAGAACACTGCATTCAGACTGGTTTAACCAGGCTAGCTAGTAGTTTTGTAGTTGTGAACTGAAAGAACACTGCATTCAGACTGGTTTAACCAGGCTAGCTAGTAGTTGGGGAGTTGGGAACTGAAAGAACACTGCATTCAGACTGGTTTAACCAGGCTAGCTAGTAGTTGGGGAGTTGGGAACTGAAAGAACACTGCATTCAGACTGGTTTAACCAGGCTAGCTAGTAGTTGGGGAGTTGGGAACTGAAAGAACACTGCATTCAGACTGGTTTAACCAGGCTAGCTGGTAGTTTTGTTGTTGGGAACTGAAAGAACACTGCATTCAGACTGGTTTAACCAGGTTAGCTAGTAGTTTGGGGAGTTGGGAACTGAAAGAACACTGCATTCAGACTGGTTTAACCAGGCTAGCTAGTAGTTGGGGAGTTGGGAACTGAAAGAACACTGCATTCAGACTGGTTTAACCAGGCTAGCTAGTAGTTGGGGAGTTGGGAACTGAAAGAACACTGCATTCAGACTGGTTTAACCAGGCTAGCTAGTAGTTTTGTAGTTGTGAACTGAAAGAACACTGCATTCAGACTGGTTTAACCAGGCTAGCTAGTAGTTTTGTAGTTGTGAACTGAAAGAACACTGCATTCAGACTGGTTTAACCAGGCTAGCTAGTAGTTGGGGAGTTGGGAACTGAAAGAACACTGCATTCAGACTGGTTTAACCAGGCTAGCTAGTAGTTGGGGAGTTGGGAACTGAAAGAACACTGCATTCAGACTGGTTTAACCAGGCTAGCTAGTAGTTGGGGAGTTGGGAACTGAAAGAACACTGCATTCAGACTGGTTAACCAGGCTAGCTAGTAGTTGGGGAGTTGGGAACTGAAAGAACACTGCATTCAGACTGGTTTAACCAGGCTAGCTGGTAGTTTTGTTGTTGGGAACTGAAAGAACACTGCATTCAGACTGGTTTAACCAGGCTAGCTAGTAGTTGGGTAGTTGGGAACTGAAAGAACACTGCATTCAGACTGGTTTAACCAGGCTAGCTAGTAGTTGGGGAGTTGGGAACTGAAAGAACACTGCATTCAGACTGGTTTAACCAGGCTAGCTAGTAGTTGGGGAGTTGGGAACTGAAAGAACACTGCATTCAGACTGGTTTAACCAGGCTAGCTAGTAGTTGGGGAGTTGGGAACTGAAAGAACACTGCATTCAGACTGGTTTAACCAGGCTAGCTAGTAGTTTGGGGAGTTGGGAACTGAAAGAACACTGCATTCAGACTGGTTTAACCAGGCTAGCTAGTAGTTGGGAGTTGGGAACTGAAAGAACACTGCATTCAGACTGGTTAACCAGGCTAGCTAGTAGTTGGGGAGTTGGGAACTGAAAGAACACTGCATTCAGACTGGTTTAACCAGGCTAGCTGGTAGTTTTTGTTGTTGGGAACTGAAAGAACACTGCATTCAGACTGGTTTAACCAGGTAGCTGTAGTTGGGGCGTTGGGAACTGAAGAACACTGGCATTCAGACTGGTTTTAACCAGGCTAGCTAGTAGTTGGGGAGTTTGGGAACTGAAAGAACACTGCATTCAGACTGGTTTAACCAGGCTAGCTAGTAGTTGGGGAGTTGGGAACTGAAAGAACACTGCATTCAGACTGGTTTAACCAAGGCTAGCTAGTAGTTGGGGAGTTGGGAACTGAAAGAACACTGCATTCAGACTGGTTTAACCAGGCTAGCTAGTAGTTGGGGAGTTGGGAACTGAAAGAACACTGCATTCAGACTGGTTTAACCAGGCTAGCTAGTAGTTGGGGAGTTGGGAACTGAAAGAACACTGCATTCAGACTGGTTTAACCAGGCTAGCTAGTAGTTGGGGAGTTGGGAACTGAAAGAACACTGCATTCAGACTGGTTTAACCAGGCTAGCTAGTAGTTGGGAGTTGGGAACTGAAGAACACTGCATTCAGACTGGTTAACCAGGCTAGCTAGTAGTTGGGGAGTTGGGAACTGAAAGAACACTGCATTCAGACTGGTTTAACCAGGCTAGCTAGTAGTTGGGGAGTTGGGAACTGAAAGAACACTGCATTCAGACTGGTTTAACCAGGCTAGCTAGTAGTTGGGGAGTTGGGAACTGAAAGAACACTGCATTCAGAACTGGTTTAACCAGGCTAGCTAGTAGTTGGGGAGTTGGGAACTGAAAGAACACTGCATTCAGACTGGTTTAACCAGGCTAGCTAGTAGTTGGGGAGTTGGGAAACTGAAAGAACACTGCATTCAGACTGGTTTAACCAGGCTAGCTAGTAGTTGGGGAGTTGGGAACTGAAAGAACACTGCATTCCAGACTGGTTTAACCAGGCTAGCTAGTAGTTGGGGAAGTTGGGAACTGAAAGAACACTGCATTCAGACTGGTTTAACCAGGCTAGCTAGTAGTTGGGGAGTTGGGAACTGAAAGAACACTGCATTCAGACTGGTTTAACCAGGCTAGCTAGTAGTTGGGGAGTTGGGAACTGAAAGAACACTGCATTCAGACTGGTTTTAACCAGGCTAGCTATAGTTTGGGGGAGTGGGAACTGAAAGAAACTGCATTAAGACTGGTTTAACCAGGCTAGCTAGTAGTTGGGGAGTTGGGAACTGAAAGAACACTGCATTCAGACTGGTTTAACCAGGCTAGCTAGTAGTTGGGGAGTTGGGAACTGAAAGAACACTGCATTCAGACTGGTTTAACCCAGGCTAGCTGGTAGTTTGTTCGTTGGGAACTGCACAAGAAACTGCATTCAGACTGGTTTAACCAGGGCTAGCTAGTAGTTGGGGAGACTGCAAAGAACATGCATTCAGATGGTTTAACCAGGCAGTAGTTAGTTGGGGAGTTGGGAACTGAAAGAACACTGCATTCAGACTGGTTTAACCAGGCTAGCTAGTAGTTGGGGAGTTGGGAATGAAAGAACACTGCATTCAGACTGGTTAAAACCAAGGCTAGCTAGTAGTTGGGGAGTTGGGAACTGAAAGAACACTGCATTCAGACTGGTTTAAACCAGGCTAGCTAGTAGTTGGGGAGTTGGGAACTGAAAGAACACTGCATTCAGACTGGTTTAACCAGGCTAGCTAGTAGTTGGGGAGTTGGGAACTGAAAGAACACTGCATTCAGACTGGTTTAACCAGGCTAGCTAGTAGTTGGGGAGTTGGGAACTGAAAGAACACTGCATTCAGACTGGTTTAACCAGGCTAGCTAGTAGTTGGGAGTTGGGAACTGAAAGAACACTGCATTCAGACTGGTTTAACCAGGCTAGCTAGTAGTTGGGGAGTTGGGAACTGAAAGAACACTGCATTCAGACTGGTTTAACCAGGCTAGCTAGTAGTTGGGGAGTTGGGAACTGAAAGAACACTGCATTCAGACTGGTTTAACCAGGCTAGCTAGTAGTTGGGGAGTTGGGAACTGAAAGAACACTGCATTCAGACTGGTTTAACCAGGCTAGCTAGTAGTTGGGGAGTTGGGAACTGAAAGAACACTGCATTCAGACTGGTTTAACCAGGCTAGCTAGTAGTTGGGGAGTTGGGAACTGAAAGAACACTGCATTCAGACTGGTTTAACCAGGCTAGCTAGTAGTTGGGGAGTTGGGAACTGAAAGAACACTGCATTCAGACTGGTTTAACCAGGCTAGCTAGTAGTTGGGGAGTTGGGAACTGAAAGAACACTGCATTCAGACTGGTTTAAACCAGGCTAGCTAGTAGTTTGGGGAGTTGGGAACTGAAAGAACACTGCATTCAGACTGGTTTAACCAGGCTAGCTAGTAGTTGGGAGTTGGGAACTGAAAGAACACTGCATTCAGACTGGTTTAACCAGGCTAGCTAGTAGTTGGGGAGTTGGGAACTGAAAGAACACTGCATTCAGACTGGTTTAACCAGGCTAGCTAGTAGTTGGGGAGTTGGGAACTGAAAGAACACTGCATTCAGACTGGTTTAACCAGGCTAGCTAGTAGTTGGGGAGTTGGGAACTGAAAGAACACTGCATTCAGACTGGTTTAACCAGGCTAGCTAGTAGTTGGGGAGTTGGGAACTGAAAGAACACTGCATTTCAGACTGGTTTAACCAGGCTAGCTAGTAGTTGGGGAGTTGGGAACTGAAAGAACACTGCATTCAGACTGGTTTAACCAGGCTAGCTAGTAGTTGGGGAGTTGGAACTGAAAGAACACTGCATTCAGACTGGTTTAACCAGGCTAGCTAGTAGTTGGGGAGTTGGGAACTGAAAGAACACTGCATTCAGACTGGTTTAACCAGGCTAGCTAGTAGTTGGGGAGTTGGGAACTGAAAGAACACTGCATTCAGACTGGTTTAACCAGGCTAGCTAGTAGTTGGTAGTTGGGAACTGAAAGAACACTGCATTCAGACTGGTTTAACCAGGCTTAGCTAGTAGTTGGGGAGTTGGGAACTGAAAGAACACTGCATTCAGACTGGTTTAACCAGGCTAGCTGTAGTTGGGAGTTGGGAACTGAAAGAACACTGCATTCAGACTGGTTTAACCAGGCTAGCTAGTAGTTGGGGAGTTGGGAACTGAAAGAACACTGCATTCAGACTGGTTTTAACCAGGCTAGCTAGTAGTTGGGTGAGTTGGGAAACTGAAAGAACCTGCATTCAGACTGGTTTAACAGGCTAGCTAGTAGTTGGGGAGTTGGGAACTGAAAGAACACTGCATTCAGACTGGTTTAACCAGCTAGCTAGTAGTTGGGGGAGTTGGGAACTGAAGAACACTGCATTCAGACGGTTTAACCAGGCTAGCTAGTAGTTGGGGAGTTGGGAACTGAAGAACACGCATTCAGACTGGTTTAACCAGGCTATCGGGGGGGGGGGGAGGGGGAACGGGGGGGGACCGGCAGGGGGGGAACCAGGCTAGCGTAGTAGTTGGGGAGTTGGGAACTGAAGAAACACTGCATTCAGACTGGTTTAACCAGGCTAGCTAGTAGTTGGGGAGTTGGGAACTGAAAGAACACTGCATTCAGACTGGGTATTAACCAGGCTAGCTGTAGTTTTGTTGGTTGGGGAACTGAAAGAACACTGCATTCAGACTGTTTAACCAGGTTAGCTAGTAGTTGGGGAGTTGGGAAATGAAAGAACACTGCCTTCAGACTGGTTTAACCAGGCTAGCTAGTAGTTGGGGAGTTGGGAACTGAAAGAACACTGCATTCAGACTGGTTTAACCAGGCTAGCTAGTAAGTTGGGGAGTTGGGAACTGAAAGAACACTGCATTCAGACTGGTTTAACCAGGCTAGCTAGTAGTTGGGGAGTTGGGAACTGAAAGAACACTGCATTCAGACTGGTTTAACCAGGCTAGCTAGTAGTTGGGGAGTTGGGAACTGAAAGAACACTGCATTCAGACTGGTTTAACCAGGCTAGCTAGTAGTGGGGAGTTGGGAACTGACAAGAACACTGCATTCAGACTGGTTTAACCAGGCTAGCTAGTAGTTGGGGAGTTGGGAACTGAAAGAACACTGCATTCAGACTGGTTTAACCAGGCTAGCTAGTAGTTGGGGAGTTGGGAACTGAAAGAACACTGCATTCAGACTGGTTTAACCAGGCTAGCTAGTAGTTGGGGAGTTGGGAACTGAAAGAACACTGCATTCAGACTGGTTTAACCAGGCTAGCTAGTAGTTGGGGAGTTGGGAACTGAAAGAACACTGCATTCAGACTGGTTTAACCAGGCTAGCTAGTAGTTGGGGAGTTGGGAACTGAAAGAACACTGCATTCAGACTGGTTTAACCAGGCTAGCTAGTAGTTTGGTTGTTGGGAACTGAAAGAACACTGCATTCAGACTGGTTTAACCAGGCTAGCTAGTAGTTGGGGAGTTGGGAACTGAAAGAACACTGCATTCAGACTGGTTTAACCAGGCTAGCTAGTAGTTGGGGAGTTGGGAACTGAAAGAACACTGCATTCAGACTGGTTTAACCAGGCTAGCTAGTAGTTGGGGAGTTGGGAACTGAAAGAACACTGCATTCAGACTGGTTTAACCAGGCTAGCTAGTAGTTGGGGAGTTGGGAACTGAAAGAACACTGCATTCAGACTGGTTTAACCAGGCTAGCTAGTAGTTGGGGAGTTGGGAACTGAAAGAACACTGCATTCAGACTGGTTAACCAGGCTAGCTAGTAGTTGGGGAGTTGGGAACTGAAAGACACTGCATTCAGACTGGTTTAACCAGGCTAGCTAGTAGTTGGGGAGTTGGGAACTGAAAAGAACACTGCATTCAGACTGGTTTAACCAGGCTAGCTAGTAGTTGGGGAGTTGGGAACTGAAAGAACACTGCATTCAGACTGGTTTAACCAGGCTAGCTAGTAGTTGGGAGTTGGGAACTGAAAGAACACTGCATTCAGACTGGTTTAACCAGGCTAGCTAGTAGTTGGGGAGTTGGGAACTGAAAGAACACTGCATTCAGACTGGTTTAACCAGGCTAGCTAGTAGTTGGGGAGTTGGGAACTGAAAGAACACTGCATTCAGACTGGTTTAACCAGGCTAGCTAGTAGTTGGGGAGTTGGGAACTGAAAGAACACTGCATTCAGACTGGTTTAACCAGGCTAGCTAGTAGTTTGGGTAGTTGGGAACTGAAAAGAACACTGCATTCAGACTGGTTTAACCAGGCTAGCTAGTAGTTGGGGAGTTGGGAACTGAAAGAACACTGCATTCAGACTGGTTTAACCAGGCTAGCTAGTAGTTGGGGAGTTGGGAACTGAAAGAACACTGCATTCAGACTGGTTTAACCAGGCTAGCTAGTAGTTGGGGAGTTGGGAACTGAAAGAACACTGCATTCAGACTGGTTTAACCAGGCTAGCTAGTAGTTGGGGAGTTGGGAACTGAAAGAACACTGCATTCAGACTGGTTTAACCAGGCTAGCTAGTAGTTGGGGAGTTGGGAACTGAAAGAACACTGCATTCAGACTGGTTTAACCAGGCTAGCTAGTAGTTGGGGAGTTGGGAACTGAAAGAACACTGCATTCAGACTGGTTTAACCAGGCTAGCTAGTAGTTGGGAGTTGGGAACTGAAAGAACACTGCATTCAGACTGGTTTAACCAGGCTAGCTAGTAGTTGGGGAGTTGGGAACTGAAAAGAACACTGCATTCAGACTGGTTTAACCAGGCTAGCTAGTAGTTGGGGAGTTGGGAACTGAAAAAGAACACTGCATTCAGACTGGTTTTTAACCAGGCTAGCTAGTAGTTGGGGAGTTGGGAACTGAAAGAACACTGCATTCAGACTGTTTAACCAGGCTAGCTGTAGTTTGGGAGTTGGGAATGAAAGAACACTGCATTCAGACTGTTTATAACCAGGCTAGCTAGTAGTTGGGGAGTTGGGAAACTGCAAAGAACACTGCATTCAGACTGGTTTAACCAGGATAGCTAGTAGTTGGGGAGTTGGGGAACTGAAAGAACATGCATTCAGACTGGTTTAACCAGGCTAGCTAGTGTTTGGAGTTGGGACCTGAAAGAACACGGCATTCAGACTGGTTTTCTAAACAGGCTAGCTAGTAGTTGGGGAGTTGGGAACTGAAAGAACACTGCATTCAGACTGGTTTAACCAGGCTAGCTGTAGTTGGGAGTTGGGAACTGAAAGAACACTGCATTCCGACTGGTTTAACCAGGCTAGCTAGTAGTTGGGTAGTTGGGAACTGAATAAGAACACTGCATTCAGACTGGTTTAACCAGGCTAGCTAGTAGTTGGGGAGTTGGGAACTGAAAGAACACTGCATTCAGACTGGTTTAACCAGGCTAGCTAGTAGTTGGGGAGTTGGGAACTGAAAGAACACTGCATTCAGACTGGTTTAAACCAGGCTAGCTAGTAGTTTGGGAGTTGGGAACTGAAAGAACACTGGCATTCAGACTGGTTTAACCAGGCTAGCTAGTAGTTGGGGAGTTGGGAACTGAAAGAACACTGCATTCAGACTGGTTTAACCAGGCTAGCTAGTAGTTGGGGAGTTGGGAACTGAAAGAACACTGCATTCAGACTGGTTTAACCAGGCTAGCTAGTAGTTGGGGAGTTGGGAACTGAAAGAACACTGCATTCAGACTGGTTTAACCAGGCTAGCTAGTAGTTGGGGAGTTGGGAACTGAAAGAACACTGCATTCAGACTGGTTTAACCAGGCTAGCTAGTAGTTGGGGAGTTGGGAACTGAAAGAACACTGCATTCAGACTGGTTTAACCAGGCTAGCTAGTAGTTGGGGAGTTGGGAACTGAAAGAACACTGCATTCAGACTGGTTTAACCAGGCTAGCTAGTAGTTGGGGAGTTGGGAACTGAAAGAACACTGCATTCAGACTGGTTTAACCAGGCTAGCTAGTAGTTGGGGAGTTGGGAACTGAAGAACCACTGCATTCAGACTGGTTATAACCAGGCTAGCTAGTAGTGTTTGTGTGTTGGAACTGAAAGAACAACTGCATTCAGACTGGTTTAACCAGGCTAGCTAGTAGTTGGGGAGTTGGGAACTGAAAGAACACTGCATTCAGACTGGTTTAACAGGCTAGCTAGTAGTTGGGGAGTTGGGAACTGAAAGAACACGGCATTCAGACTGGTTAACCAGGCTAGCTAGTAGTTGGGGAGTTGGGAACTGAAAAGAACACTGCATTCAGACTGGTTTAACCAGGCTAGCTAGTAGTTGGGGAGTTGGGAACTGAAAGAACACTGCATTCAGACTGGTTTAACCAGGCTAGCTAGTAGTTGGGGAGTTGGGAACTGAAAGAACACTGCATTCAGACTGGTTTAACCAGGCTAGCTAGTAGTTGAGGAGTTGGGAACTGAAAGAACACTGCATTCAGACTGGTTTAACCAGGCTAGCTAGTAGTTGGGGAGTTGGGAACTGAAAGAACACTGCATTCAGACTGGTTTAACCAGGCTAGGTAGTAGTTGGGGAGTTGGGAACTGAAAGAACACTGCCTTCAGACTGGTTTAACCAGGCTAGCTGGTAGTTTTGTTGTTGGGAACTGAAAGAACACTGCATTCAGACTGGTTTTAACCAGGCTAGCTAGTAGTTTTGTAGTTGTGAACTGAAAGAACACTGCATTCAGACTGGTTTAACCAGGCTAGCTAGTAGTTGGGGAGTTGGGAACTGAAAGAACACTGCATTCAGACTGGTTTTAACCAGGCTAGCTAGTAGTTGGGGAGTTGGGAACTGAAAGAACACTGCATTCAGACTGGTTTAACCAGGTTAGCTAGTAGTTGGGGAGTTGGGAACTGAAGAACACTGCATTCAGACTGGTTTAACCAGGCTAGCTAGTAGTTGGGGGAGTTGGGAACTGAAAGAACACTGCATTCAGACTGGTTTAACCAGGCTAGCTCGTAGTTGGGGAGTTGGGAACTGAAAGAACACTGCATTCAGACTGGTTTAACCAGGCTAGCTAGTAGTTTTGTAGTTGTGAACTGAAAGAACACTGCATTCAGACTGGTTTAACCAGGCTAGCTAGTAGTTTTGTAGTTGTGAACTGAAAGAACACTGCATTCAGACTGGTTTAACCAGGCTATCTAGTAGTTGGGGAGTTGGGAAACTGAAAGAACACTGCATTCAGACTGGTTTACCAGGCTAGCTAGTAGTTGGGGAGTTGGGAACTGAAAGAACACTGCAATCAGACTGGTTTAACCAGGCTAGCTAGTAGTTGAGAGTTGGGAACTGAAAGAACACTGCATTCAGACTGGTTTAACCAGGCTAGCTAGTAGTTGGGAGTTGGGAACTGAAAGAACACTGCATTCAGACTGGTTTAACCAGGCTAGGTAGTAGTTGGGGAGTTGGGAACTGAAAGGAACACTGCATTCAGACTGGTTTAACCAGGCTAGCTGGTAGTTTTGTTGTTGGGAACTGAAAGAACACTGCATTCAGACTGGTTTAACCAGGTTAGCTAGTAGTTGGGGAGTTGGGAACTGAAAGAACACTGCATTCAGACTGGTTTAACCAGGCTAGCTAGTAGTTGGGGAGTTGGGAACTGAAAGAACACTGCATTCAGACTGGTTTAACCAGGCTAGCTAGTAGTTGGGAGTTGGGAACTGAAAGAACACTGCATTCAGACTGGTTTAACCAGGCTAGCTAGTAGTTGGGGAGTTGGGAACTGAAAGAACACTGCATTCAGACTGGTTTAACCAGGCTAGCTAGTAGTTGTGGAGTTGGGAACTGAAAGAACACTGCATTCAGACTGGTTTAACCAGGCTAGCTAGTAGTTGGGGAGTTGGGAACTGAAAGAACACTGCATTCAGACTGGTTTAACCAGGCTAGCTAGTAGTTGGGGAGTTGGGAACTGAAAGAACACTGCATTCAGACTGGTTTAACCAGGCTAGTTAGTAGTTTGGGGAGTTGGGAACTGAAAGAACACTGCATTCAGACTGGGTTTAACCAGGCTAGCTGGTAGTTTTGTTGTTGGGAACTGAAAGAACACTGCATTCAGACTGGTTTAACCAGGTAGCTAGTAGTTGCGGGAGTTGGGAACTGAAAGAACACTGCATTCAGACTTGTTTAACCAGGCTAGCTAGTAGTTGGGAGTTGGGAACTGAAAGAACACTGCATTCAGACTGGTTTAACCAGGCTAGCTAGTAGTTGGGGGTTGGGAACTGAAAGAACACTGCATTCAGACTGGTTTAACCAGGCTAGCTAGTAGTTGGGGAGTTGGGAACTGAAAGAACACTGCATTCAGACTGGTTTAACCAGGCTAGCTAGTAGTTGGGGAGTTGGGAACTGAAAGAACACTGCATTCAGACTGGTTTAACCAGGCTAGCTAGTAGTTGGGGAGTTGGGAACTGAAAGAACACTGCATTCAGACTGGTTTAACCAGGCTAGCTAGTAGTTGGGGAGTTGGAACTGAAAGAACACTGCATTCAGTCTGGTTTAACCAGGCTAGCTAGTAGTTGGGGAGTTGGGAACTGAAAGAACACTGCATTCATTTTCTTTTTTACATTGTTTATTTACGGATATAGCCAGGGGCACACTACAACAGTCTGACGTTTTTTATTTTTTTACCAACGATGCATGTGTGTTTAGTGAGATCAGATCAGAGGCAGTAGGGATGACCAGGGATGTTTTCTGTTTAGTGAGTCCTCCAGATCAGAGGCAGTAGGGATGACCAGGGATGTTTTCTGTTTAGTGAGTCCTCCAGATCAGAGGCAGTAGGGATGACCAGGATGTTCTCTGTTTTAGTGAGTCCTCCAGATCAGAGGCAATAGGGATGACCAGGGATGTTCTCTGTTTAGTGAGTCCTCCAGATCAGAGACAGTAGGGATGACCAGGGATGTTCTCTGTTTAGTGAGTCCTCCAGATCAGAGGCAGTAGGGATGACCAGGGATGTTCTCTGTTTAGTGAGTCCTCCAGATCAGAGGCAATAGGGATGACCAGGGATGTTCTCTGTTTAGTGAGTCCTCCAGATCAGAGACAGTAGGGATGACCAGGGATGTTCTCTGTTTAGTGAGTCCTCCAGATCAGAGGCAGTAGGATGACCAGGGATCTTCTCTGTTTAGTGAGTCCTCCAGATCAGAGGCAGTAGGGATGACCAGGGATGTTCTCTGTTTAGTGAGTCCTCCAGATCAGAGGCAGTAGGGATGACCAGGGATGTTCTCTGTTTTGTGAGTCCTCCAGATCAGAGGCAGTAGGGATGACCAGGGATGTTCTCTGTTTAGTGAGTCCTCCAGATCAGAGGCAATAGGGATGACCAGGGATGTTCTCTGTTTAGTGAGTCCTCCAGATCAGAGACAGTAGGGATGACCAGGGATGTTCTCTGTTTAGTGAGTCCTCCAGATCAGAGGCAGTAGGGATGACCAGGGATCTTCTCTGTTTAGTGAGTCCTCCAGATCAGAGGCAGTAGGGATGACCAGGGATGTTCTCTGTTTAGTGAGTCCTCCAGATCAGAGGCAGTAGGGATGACCAGGGATGTTCTCTGTTTAGTGAGTCCTCCAGATCAGAGGCAGTAGGGATGACCAGGGATGTTCTCTGTTTAGTGAGTCCTCCAGATCAGAGACAGTAGGGATGACCAGGGATGTTCTCTGTTTAGTGAGTCCTCCAGATCAGAGGCAGTAGGGATGACCAGGGATGTTCTCTGTTTAGTGAGTCCTCCAGATCAGAGGCAGTAGGGATGACCAGGGATGTTCTCTGTTTAGTGAGTCCTCCAGATCAGAGGCAGTAGGCATGACCAGGGATGTTCTCTGCTTAGTGAGTCCTCCAGATCAGAGGCAGTAGGGATGACCAGGGATGTTCTCTGTTTAGTGAGTCTTCCAGATCAGAGGCAGTAGGGATGACCAGGGATGTTTCTGTTTAGTGAGTCCTCCAGATCAGAGGCAGTAGGGATGACCAGGGATGTTCTCTGTTTAGTGAGTCCTCCAGATCAGAGGCAGTAGGGATGACCAGGGATGTTCTCTGTTTAGTGAGTCCTCCAGATCAGAGGCAGTAGGGATGACCAGGGATGTTCTCTGTAGAAGTTATAGAAGTTTCGTCTCAGTGTTATAGAGGTTTCATCTCAGTGTTGTAGAGGTTTCATCTCAGTTGAAATCTTTCTCTCTCTCTCTATCTCTCTCTGTCTCTCTCTCTCTAGTCTCTCTCTCTGTCTCTCTCTCTCTCTCTTTCAATCTCTCTCTCTCTCTCTCTCTCTCTCTCTCTCTTTCAATCTCTCTCTCTTTCAATCTCTCTCTCTCTCTTTCAATCTCTCCCTCTCTCTCTCTCTTTCTCTCTCTCTTTCAATCTCTCTCTCTCTCTCCTTTCAATCTCTCTCTCTCTCTCTTCTTTAAATTTCTCTCTCTCTCTCTTTTCAATCTCCCTCTCCATCTCTCTCTCTCTCTTTCAATGTCTCTCTCTCTCTCTCTTGCTCTCTCTCTCTCTCTCTACCTCTCTCTCTCTCTTTCAATCTCTCTCTCTCTCTCTTTCAATCTCTCTCTCTCTCTTTCTCTCTCTTTTAATCTCTCTCTCTCTCTTTCAATCGCCTCTCTCTCTGTCTCTCTCTCTCTCTTTCAATCTCTCTATCTCTCTCTCTCTCTTTCAATCTCTCTCTCTCTCTCTTTCAATCTCTCTCTCTCTTGCTCTCTCTTGCCTCTCTCTCTCTCTCTACCTCTCTCTCTCTCTCTTTCAATCTCTCTCTCTCTCTCTTTCAATTTCTCTCTCTCTCTCTTTCAATCTCTTCTCTCTCTATCTTTCAAGGTCTCTCTCTCTCTCTCTCTTTCAATTCTCTCCTCTCTCTTGCTCTCTCTCTCTCTCTACCTCTCTCTCTCTACCTCTCTCTCTCTCTCTTCTTTCAATCTCTCTCTCTCTCTCTCTCTCTCTCTCTCTCTCTCTCTCTCTCTCTCTTCAATCTCTTTCTCTCTCTCTTACACTAGTAGGTGGACCAGTGTCAACATGACTGAGAAGACACATGACCTGGTAGTGGTCCAGTGTCAACATGACTGAGAAGACACATGACCTGGTTAGTAGACCAGTCAACATGACTGAGAAGACACATGACCTGGTAGTAGACCAGTGTCAACATGACTGAGAAGACACATGACCTGTAGTGGACCAGTGTCAACACATGACCACATGACCAACAGACCCAATCTCATTACAACAGACCCCCATCTCATTACAACAGACCCCCATCTTCATACAACATCAGGCCCCATCTCATTACAACAGACCCCCATTCTCATTACAACAGACCCCATCTCATTACAACAGACCCCCATCTCATTACAACAACAGGACCCCATCTCATTACAACAGACCCCCATCTCATTACAACAACAGACCCCATCTCATTACAACAGACCCCCATCTCATAACAACAACAGCCCCCCATCTCATTACAACAGACCCCCCATCTCATTACAACAACAGACCCCATCTCATTACAACAACAGACCCCCATCTCATTACAACAAACAGACCCCCATCTCATTACAACAGACCCCATCTCATTACAACAGACCCCATCTCATTACAACAACAGACCCCATCTCATTACAACAGACCCCCATCTCAATACAACAACAGACCCCATCTCATTACAACAGACCCCCATCTCATTACAACAACAGACCCCCATCTCATTACAACAAACCCCCATCTCATTACAACAACAGACCCCATCTCAATACAACAAACCCCCATCTCAATACAACAACAGACCCCCATCTCATTACAACAGACCCCCATCTCATTACAACAGACCCCCATCTCAATACAACAGACCCCCATCTCATTACAACAGACCCCCATCTCATTACAACAGACCCCCATCTCATTACATCTCATTAACAACAGACCCCCATCTCATTACAACAACAGCCCCCATCTCATTACAACAGACCCCCATCTCATTACAACAACAGCCCCCCATCTCATTACAACAGACCCCATCTCATTACAACAACAGCCCCCCATCTCATTACAACAGACCCCCATCTCATTACATCTCAATACAACAGACCCCATCTCATTACAACAACAGCATGACACCATTATTGCTCCACAATCACTTCAAATTAGATCTACAAGTCAATACCGCCAGTCAATCTTTAATTTACTCATAGCAGGTGGCGATTTAGTCTGAACCGATCGTGGTTGATCACTCAACGCTCTCTCTCTCCCTCTCTCTTCTCTGTCTGTCTGTCTGTCTGTCTGTCTGTCTGTCTGTCTGTCTGTCCTGTCTGTCTGTCTGTCTGTCTGTCTCTCTCCCTCTCTCTTTCTCTGTCTGTCTGTCTGTCTGTCTGTCTGTCTGTCTGTCTGTCTGTCTGTCTGTCTGTCTGTCTGTCTGTCTGTCTCTCTCCCTCTCTCTTTCTCTGTCTGTCTGTCTGTCTGTCTGTCTGTCTGTCTGTCTGTCTGTCTGTCTGTCTGTCTGTCTGTCTGTCTGTCTGTCTGTCTGTCTGTCTGTCTGTCTGACTGTCTGACTGTCTGTCTGTCTGTCTGTCTGTCTGACTGTCTGTCTGTCTGTCTGTCTCTCTCCCTCTCTCTCTCTCTCTCTCTCTCTCTCTCTCTCTCTCTCTCTCTCTGTCTCTGTCTCTGTCTCTGTCTCTCTCTCTGTCTCTCTCTCTGTCTCTCTCTCTGTCTCTGTCTCTCTCTCGCTGTCTCTGTCTCTCTCTCACTCTCTCTCTCTCTGTCTCTTTCTCTCTCTCTCTCTCTCTCTCTTCTCTCTCTCTCCTGCTACGACAGACAGACAGACAGGGCCTGTGAGAGCCGTGTCCTTCATGTTAGAACACAGCGGGACTCTGGGTAGAAGACAGTCACACAGGGAGACCACGGCAATTAGGAAGGACACTTGGAGCACAGAGAGGGAGGTAGAAGAGGAGGGCGGATAATCAAGGTTGTTAGTTGTTGTCAGACAACAGACAGGAAGCAGACTGACTAAGAGAGAGAGAGAGAGAGAGAGAGAGAGAGAGAGAGAGGCAGGCAGAGATAGACAGAGAGAGATATAGAGAGCAGAATTATACCTGATTATCAAAATCCAGAAAAGCAAACCTTCCATCACCTACAGAGAGATGAACCTGGAGAAGAGTCCCCTAAGCAAGCTGGTCCTGGGGCTCTGTTCACAAACACAAACACACCCCACAGAGCCATCACCTACAGAGAGATGAACCTGGAGAAGAGTCCCCTAAGCAAGCTGGTCCTGGGGCTCTGTTCACAAACACAAACACACCCCACAGAGCCCCAGGACAGCAGCACAATTAGACCCAACCAAATCATGAGAAAACAAAAAGATAATTACTTGACACATTGGACAGAATTAACAAAAAAACAGAGCAAACTAGAATGCTATTGGCCCTAAACAGAGATTACACAGCGGCAGAATACCTGTCCACTGTGACTGACACAAACTTAAGGAAAGCTTTGACTATGTACAGACTCAGTGAGCATAGCCTTGCTATTGAGAAAGGTCTGTCTACGGCGGGGAGAGAGAGAGAGAGAGAGAGAGTGGAAGGGAGAGAGAGAGAGAGAGAGTGGAAGGGAGAGAGAGAGAGAGAGAGAGAGAGAGAGAGAGAGAGAGAGAGAGAGAGAGAGAGAGAGAGAGAGAGAGAGAGTGGAAGGGAGAGAGAGAGAGAGAAAGAGAGAGAGAGGTTGTACTCTCTCTCCCCTCAGAAGTAGAGGGTAGTTGGACTCTCTCTCCCCTCAGAGGTAGAGGGTAGTTGGACTCTCTCCCCCCTCAGAGGTAGAGGGTAGTTGGACTCTCTCTCCCCTCAGAGGTAGAGGGTAGTTGGAATCTCTCTCCCCTCAGAGGTAGAGGGTAGTTGGACTCTCTCTCCCCTCAGAGGTAGAGGGTAGTTGGACTCTCTCTCCCCTCAGAAGTAGAGGGTAGTTGGACTCTCTCTCCCCTCAGAGGTAGAGGGTAGTTGGACTCTCTCCCCCCTCAGAGGTAGAGGGTAGTTGGACTCTCTCTCCCCTCAGAGGTAGAGGGTAGTTGGAATCTCTCTCCCCTCAGAGGTAGAGGGTAGTTGGACTCTCTCTCCCCTCAGAGGTAGAGGGTAGTTGGACTCTCTCTCCCCTCAGAGGTAGAGGGTAGTTGGACTCTCTCTCCCCTCAGAGGTAGAGGGTAGTTGGACTCTCTCTCCCCTCAGAGGTAGAGGGTAGTTGGACTCTCTCTCCCCTCAGAGGTAGAGGGTAGTTGGACTCTCTCTCCCCTCAGGGCCAGAGTCTAGTCCCCTCAGCTCTGCTCCGTGCCCAAGCTGCCAAACAGAGAGATGCTGCTGAATGAATTTTGTCTGTTTCCCATCAGGCCAGGTGGGAGACTAGCAGAGACAGACAGGGTGAACTGAGTCCTAACAAAGGGAAGGAGGGGAGTCATCCTTCCTCTCTGTTTTGTGCTTTTCGCCGAGAGACTGTTTCAGAGAGAAATATAGTCTTATAGTCCTGTTGGATTTATTTAAGGCCCACCAGATCATTTACTAAGAAAGAACTCATCCGAGAATCATTGAGAGAGATGCTACTTCCGGCCTAGGACTCAATCAACACATTATTAACTCACCTTACAGCCTCCTGCCTGCCTGCCTCCCTCTCTCTGTCTCTCTCTCCTCTCTCTCTCTCTCTGTCTCTCTCTCTCTCTCTCTCTCTCTCAGCAGCTACTCTTCCTGGGGTTTATTATGGATCCCCATTAGTTCCTGCCAAGGCAGCAGCTACTCTTCCTGGGGTTTATTATGGATCCCCATTAGTTCCTGTCAAGGCAGCAGCTACTCTTCCTGGGGTTTATTATAATTAAGGCAGTTTATACAATTTAAAAAGCATTACATTACATTCACAGATTTCACAACACAAACTGTGTTCCCTCAGGACCACCCTATACGACCACCCTATATGAATACCACTGATATGACCACCCTATATGAATACCACTGATATGACCACTCTATATGAATACCACTGATATGACCACCCTCCTCTACCACTACCACATATCTACAACACACTGTGTGCCCTCAGGCCCCTCCTCCACCACTACCGCATATCTACAACACACTGTGTGCCCTCAGGCCCCTCCTCCACCACTACCACATATCTACAACACACTGTGTGCCCTCAGGCTCTCCTCCACCACTACCACATATCTACAACACACTGTGTGCCCTCAGGCCCCTCCTCCACCACTACCACATATCTACAACACACTGTGTGCCCTCAGGCCCCTCCTCCACCACTACCACATATCTACAACACACTGTGTGCCCTCAGGCCCCTCCTCCACCACTACCACATATCTACAACACACTGTGTGCCCTCAGGCCCCTCCTCCAGCACTACCACATATCTACAACACACTGTGTGCCCTCAGGCCCCTCCTCCACCACTACCACATATCTACAACACACTGTGTGCCCTCAGGCCCCTCCTCCACCACTACCACATATCTACAACACACTGTGTGCCCTCAGGCCCCTCCTCCACCACTACCACATATCTACAACACACTGTGTGCCCTCAGGCCCCTCCTCCACCACTACCACATATCTACAACACACTGTGTGCCCTCAGGCTCTCCTCCACCACTACCACATATCTACAACACACTGTGTGCCCTTAGGCCCCTCCTCCACCACTACCACATATCTACAACACACTGTGTGCCCTCAGGCCCCTCCTCCACCACTACCACATATCTACAACACACTGTGTGCCCTCAGGCCCCTCCTCCACCACTACCACATATCTACAACACACTGTGTGCCCTCAGGCCCCTCCTCCACCACTACCACATATCTACAACACACTGTGTGCCCTCAGGCCCCTCCTCCACCACTACCACATATCTACAACACACTGTGTGCCCTCAGGCCCCTCCTCTACCACTACCACATATCTACAACACACTGTGTGCCCTCAGGCCCCTCCTCCACCACTACCACATATCTACAACACACTGTGTGCCCTATATGTTATCAGTTTTTTATTTTTAAATCTCGTCCCTGCAGGAGGTCTTTTGCCTTTTGAGAGGACGTCATTGTAAATTTGAATTTTGTTCGTTAAATTAAAAATGAATACAAGTAAATAAAATAAATTGTGTGTTTGTGTTGCTTCACAGTCACAGCTGTGTGCCAGTAGTTTAAACAGACAGCTCGGTGCATTCAACATGTCAATACCTCTCATAAATACCAGTAGTGATGAAGTCCATCTCTCCTCCACTTTGAGCCAGGAGAGATTGACATGCATATTATTAATGTTAGCTCTCTGTGTACATCTAAGGGCCAGCTGTGCTGCCCTGTTCTGAGACAATTGCACATTTTTGTGGCACCTGACCACAGGACTGAACAGTAGTCCAGGTGTGACAAAACTAGGACCTGTAGGACCTGCCTTGTTGACAGTGCTGTTAAGAAGGTAGAAACTAGGGTCTGTAGGCCCTGCCTTGTTGATAGTGTTGTTAAGAAGGTAGAAACTAGAGCCTGTAGGACCTGCCTTGTTGATAGTGTTGTTAGGAAGGTAGAAACTAGGGCCTGTCGGACCTGCCTTGTTGATAGTGTTGTTAAGAAGGTAGAAACTAGGGCCTGTAGGACCTGCCTTGTTGATAGTGTTGTTAAGAAGGTAGAAACTAGGGCCTGTAGGACCTGCCTTGTTGATAGTGTTGTTAAGAAGGTAGAAACTAGGGCCTGTAGGACCTGCCTTGTTGATAGTGTTGTTAAGAAGGTAGAAACTAGGGCCTGTAGGACCTGCCTTGTTGATAGTGTTGTTAAGAAGGTAGAAACTAGAGCCTGTAGGACCTGCCTTGTTGATAGTGTTGTCCAGAAGGTAGAAACTAGGGCCTGTAGGACCTGCCTTGTTGATAGTGTTGTTAAGAAGGTAGAAACTAGAGCCTGTAGGACCTGCCTTGTTGATAGTGTTGTCTAGAAGGTAGAAACTAGGGCCTGTAGGACCTGCCTTGTTGATAGTGTTGTTAAGAAGGTAGAAACTAGGGCCTGTAGGACCTGCCTTGTTTATAGTGTTGTCTAGAAGGTAGAAACTAGGGTCTGTAGGACCTGCCTTGTTGATAGTGTTGTCTAGAAGGTAGAAACTAGGGCCTGTAGGACCTGCCTTGTTGATAGTGTTGTCTAGAAGGTAGAAACTAGGGTCTGTAGGACCTGCCTTGTTGACAGTGTTGTTAAGAAGGTAGAGCAGAGCTTTATTATGGACAGACTTCTCCCCATCTTAGCTACATGTTTTGACCATGACAGTTTCCAATCCAGGGTTACTCCAGCAGTTTAGTCACCTCAACTTGCTCAATTTCCACATGATTTATTAGTATATTTAGTTGAGGTTTGAGCTTTAGTGAATGATTTGTCCCAAATACAATGCTTTTAGTTTTAGACATATTTAGGGCTAATTTATTCCACCCACTCTGAAACTAACTACAGCTCTTTGTTGAGTGTTGCAGTCATTTCAGTCACTGTAGTAGCTGAAGTGTAGAGTGTTGAGTGTTGCAGTCATTTCAGTCACTGTAGTAGCTGAAGTGTAGAGTGTTGAGTGTTGCAGTCATTTCAGTCACTGTAGTAGCTGACGTGTAGAGTGTTGAGTGTTGCAGTCATTTCAGTCACTGTAGTAGCTGAAGTGTAGAGTGTTGAGTGTTGCAGTCATTTCAGTCACTGTAGTAGCTGACGTGTATAGTGTTGAGTGTTGCAGTCATTTCAGTCACTGTAGTAGCTGATGTGTATAGTGTTGAGTGTTGCAGTCATTTCAGTCGCTGTAGTAGCTGACGTGTAGAGTGTTGAGTGTTGCAGTCATTTCAGTCGCTGTAGTAGCTGACGTGTAGAGTGTTGAGTGTTGCAGTCATTTCAGTCACTGTAGTAGCTGATGTGTATAGTGTTGAGTGTTGCAGTCATTTCAGTCTCTGTAGTAGCTGACGTGTATAGTGTTGAGTGTTGCAGTCATTTCAGTCACTATAGTAGCTGACGTGTATAATGTTGAGTGTTGCAGTCATTTCAGTCACTGTAGTAGCTGACGGGTATAGTGTTGAGTGTTGCAGTCATTTCAGTCTCTGTAGTAGCTGACGTGTATAATGTTGAGTGTTGCAGTCATTAGTCACTGTAGTAGCTGACGTGTATAGTGTTGAGTGTTGCAGTCATTTCAGTCACTGTAGTAGCTGACGTGTATAATGTTGAGTGTTGCAGTCATTTCAGTCACTGTAGTAGCTGACGTGTATAATGTTGAGTGTTGCAGTCATTTCAGTCACTGTAGTAGCTGACGTGTGTAGTGTTGAGTGTTGCAGTCATTTCAGTCTCTGTAGTAGCTGACGTGTATAGTGTTGAGTGTTGCAGTCATTTCAGTCTCTGTAGTAGCTGACGTGTATAGTGTTGAGTGTTGCAGTCATTTCAGTCACTGTAGTAGCTGACGGGTATAGTGTTGAGTGTTGCAGTCATTTCAGTCTCTGTAGTAGCTGACGTGTAGAGTGTTGAGTGTTGCAGGCATTTCAGTCTCTGTAGTAGTTAACTTGTATAGTGTTGAGTGTTGCAGTCATTTCAGTCTCTGTAGTAGTTAACTTGTATAGTGTTGAGTCATCCTCATACATAGACACTCTGGCTTTACTCAAAGCCAATGGCAATTCATTAGTCAAGATTGAACAAATTAATGAGCCTAAACAGCTTCCCTTTTATCAATGCCTGATTCTACCTGGATTATGTTGGAGAGGCTTCCATTCTAGAACACCCTCTGTGTTCTGTTACCTGGATTATGTTGGAGAGGCTTCCATTCTAGAACACCCTCTGTGTTCTGTTACCTGGATTATGTTGGAGAGGCTTCCATTCTAGAACACCCTCTGTGTTCTGTTACCTGGATTATGTTGGAGAGGCTTCCATTCTAGAACACCCTCTGTGTTCTGTTACCTGGATTATGTTGGAGAGGCTTCCATTCTAGAACACCATCTGTGTTCTGTTAGACAGGAAACTCTTCATCCACATTATAGCAGGGGGTGTAAAGCCATAACACCCTCTGTGTTCTGTTAGACAGGAAACTCTTCATCCACATTATAGCAGGGGGTGTAAAGCCATAACACCCTCTGTGTTCTGTTAGACAGGAAACTCTTCATCCACATTATAGCAGGGGGTGTAAAGCCACAACACCCTCTGTATTCTGTTAGACAGGAAACTCTTCATCCACATTATAGCAGGGGGTGTAAAGCCACAACACCCTCTGTATTCTGTTAGACAGGAAACTCTTCATCCACATTATAGCAGGGGGTGTAAAGCCATAACACCCTCTGTGTTCTGTTAGACAGGAAACTCTTCATCCACATTATAGCAGGGGGTGTAAAGCCATAACACCCTCTGTGTTCTGTTAGACAGGAAACTCTTCATCCACATTATAGCAGGGGGTGTAAAGCCATAACACCCTCTGTGTTCTGTTAGACAGGAAACTCTTCATCCACATTATAGCAGGGGGTGTAAAGCCATAACACCCTCTGTGTTCTGTTAGACAGGAAACTCTTCATCCACATTATAGCAGGGGGTGTAAAGCCATAACACCCTCTGTGTTCTGTTAGACAGGAAACTCTTCATCCACATTATAGCAGGGGGTGTAAAGCCATAACACCCTCTGTGTTCTGTTAGACAGGAAACTCTTCATCCACATTATAGCAGGGGGTGTAAAGCCATAACACCCTCTGTGTTCTGTTAGACAGGAAACTCTTCATCCACATTATAGCAGGGGGTGTAAAGCCATAACACCCTCTGTGTTCTGTTAGACAGGAAACTCTTCATCCACATTATAGCAGGGGGTGTAAAGCCACAACACATACGTTTATCCAGCAGCAGACTATGATCGATAAATGTCAAAAAGCCCCACGGAAGTCTAACAAAAACAGCCCCCACAAAAAAAATGTATCATCAATTTCTCTCAGCCAATCATCAGTCATTTGTGTAAGTGCTGTGCTTGTTTGAATGACTGTAGAGTCCTACTGGTATTGGTCAGAAGAAGTGCACTGTGGGAATTGGTGCCATTTGGCTAGCATCATTATCGGGCAGCGACGTGATCCACACCAGACTGTTCTTACGACTCCTCTTTCCCTTTATGTTTTACCTCTTCTGACCAGATACCATTAGAGGGAATAGGGAACCATCTGGGACTCAGAGGAGGGAATAGGGAACCATCTGGGACTCAGAGGAGGGAATAGGGAACCATCTGGGACTCTTTTAAGAGGGAATAGGGAACCATCTGGGACTCTTTTAGAGGGAATAGGGAACCATCTGGGACTCTTTTAAGAGGGAATAGGGAACCATCTGGGACTCTTTTAGAGGGAATAGGGAACCATCTGAGACTCAGAGGAGGGAATAGGGAGCCACCTGGGACTCAGAGGAGGGAATAGGGAGCCACCTGGGACTCTTTTAGAGGGAAAAGGGAGCCATCTGGGACTCAGAGGAGGGGATAGGGAGCCACCTGGGACTCAGAGGAGGGGATAGGGAGCCACCTGGGACTCAGAGGAGGGAATAGGGAGCCATCTGGGACTCTTTTAGAGGGAATAGGGAGCCACCTGGGACTCAGATGAGGGAATAGGGAGCCATCTGGGACTCAGATGAGGGAATAGGGAGCCATCTGGGACTCAGAGGAGGCCTACGAGTGAACTCTCCTACAGTGTGATGGTAGATCCAGGGAGGGAGAGGGGGAGAGAGTGAGGAAGAAGGGGGGGAGTGAGAGAGAGACAGAGAGAGGGATAGAGAGAGTGGGAGGGAGAGGGAGAGGCAGAGAGAGAGTGGGCGGGAGGGGGAGAGAGGGATAGAGAGAGGGAGAGAGATAAATAGAGAGAGATAGAGAGTGAGGAAGAGAGAGGGAGAGAGGGTGAGGGAAAGGGAGAGAGAGACGGACAGAGAGAGAGACAAAGAGAGGGAGAGAGAAGTGTTTTCACTCATTTATTTTCTGGTGTGTATTTCCATAGTTCATTATTCTGCATTTATTTAGAAGCTCCCACTGTGTGAGTGTTCAGTAGCAATCTGTGATCCAATCACAGTCTGTCAACTGCAATATTTGTCTTTCCAAGACACCAAGTACAGTCGTGGACAAAAGTTTTGAGAATTACACAAATATTCATTTCCACAAAGTTTGCTGCCTCAGTATCTTTAGATATTTTTGTCAGATGTTACTATGGAATACTGAAGTATAATTGCAAGCATTTCATAAGTGTCAAAGGCTGTTATTGACAATTACATGAAGTTGATGCAAAGAGTCAATATTTGTAGTGTTGACCCTTCTTTTTCAAGACCTTTGCAATCCGCCCTGGCATGCTGCCAATTAACTTCTGGGCCACATCCTGACTGATGGCAGCCCATTCTTGCATAATCAATGCTTGGAGTTTGTCAGAAATTGTGGGTTTTTGTTTGTCCACCCGCCTCTTGAGGATTGACCACAAGTTCTCAATGGGATTAAGGTCTGAGGAGTTTCCTGGCCATGGACCCAAAATATCGATGTTTTGTTCCCCGAGCCACTTAGTTGTCACTTTTGCCTTATGGCAAGGTGCTCCATCATGCTGGAAAAGGCATTGTTCGTCACCAAACTGTTGGGAGAAGTTGCTCTCGGAGGATGTGTTGGTACCATTCTTTATTCATGGCTGTGTTCTTAGGCAAAATTGTGAGTGAGCCCAATCCTTTGGCTGAGAAGCAACCCCACACATGAATGGTTTCAGGATGCTTTACTGTTGGCATGAAACAGGACTGAAGGTAGCGCTCACCTTGTCTTCTCCGGACAAGCTTTATTTCCGGATGCCCCCAAACAATCGGAAAGGGGATTCATCAGAGAAAATGACATTTACCCCAGTCCTCACTAGTCCAATCCCTGTACCTTTTGTAGAGAGAGGTACTGTTGGGGGGTAGCTAGTGACTGTCTGACTGGATGGGGACTGTAGAGAGAGGTACTGTTGGGGGGTAGCTAGTGACTGTCTGAGTGGATGGGGACTTCTGTCTATTCTCTATTCCTCTCCTCCTCCTGTCTATTCTCTATTCCTCTCCTCCTCCTGTCTATTCTCTATGCCTCTCCTCCTCCTGTCTATTCTCTATTCCTCTCCTCCTCCTGTCTATTCTCTATGCCTCTCCTCCTCCTGTCTATTCTCTATGCCTCTCCTCCTCCTGTCTATTCTCTATTCCTCTCCTCCTCCTGTCTATTCTCTATGCCTCTCCTCCTGTCTATTCTCTATTCCTCTCCTCCTCCTGTCTATTCTCTATTCCTCTCCTCCTGTCTATTCTCTATTCCTCTCCTCCTCCTGTCTATTCTCTATTCCTCTCCTCCTCCTGTCTATTCTCTATGCCTCTCCTCCTCCTGTCTATTCTCTATTCCTCTCCTCCTGTCTATTCTCTATTCCTCTTATCCTCCTGTCTATTCTCTATTCCTCTCCTCCTCCTGTCTATTCTCTATTCCTCTCCTCCTCCTGTCTATTCTCTATTCCTCTCCTCCTGTCTATTCTCTATTCCTCTCCTCCTGTCTATTCTCTATTCCTGTCCTCCTGTCTATTCTCTATGCCTCTCCTCCTGTCTATTCTCTATTCCTCTTATCCTCCTGTCTATTCTCTATTCCTCTCCTCCTCCTGTCTATTCTCTATTCCTCTTATCCTCCTGTCTATTCTCTATTCCTCTCCTCCTCCTGTCTATTCTCTATTCCTCTCCTCCTCCTGTCTATTCTCTATTCCTCTCCTCCTCCGGTCTATTCTCTATTCCTCTCCTCCTGTCTATTCTCTATTCCTCTCCTCCTCCTGTCTATTCTCTATGCCTCTCCTCCTGTCTATTCTCTATTCCTCTTATCCTCCGGTCTATTCTCTATTCCTCTCCTCCTGTCTATTCTCTATTCCTCTCCTCCTCCTGTCTATTCTCTATTCCTCTCCTCCCGTCTATTCTCTATTCCTCTCCTCCTCCTGTCTATTCTCTATTCCTCTCCTCCTGTCTATTCTCTATTCCTCTCCTCCTCCTGTCTATTCTCTATGCCTCTCCTCCTGTCTATTCTCTATTCCTCTCCTCCTCCTGTCTATTCTCTATTCCTCTCCTCCTGTCTATTCTCTATTCCTCTCCTCCTGTCTATTCTCTATTCCTCTTATCCTCCGGTCTATTCTCTATTCCTCTCCTCCTGTCTATTCTCTATTCCTCTCCTCCTCCTGTCTATTCTCTATTCCTCTCCTCCTGTCTATTCTCTATTCCTCTCCTCCTCCTGTCTATTCTCTATTCCTCTCCTCCTGTCTATTCTCTATTCCTCTCCTCCTCCTGTCTATTCTCTATGCCTCTCCTCCTGTCTATTCTCTATTCCTCTCCTCCTCCTGTCTATTCTCTATTCCTCTCCTCCTGTCTATTCTCTATTCCTCTCCTCCTGTCTATTCTCTATTCCTGTCCTCCTGTCTATTCTCTATGCCTCTCCTCCTGTCTATTCTCTATGCCTCTCCTCCTGTCTATTCTCTATTCCTCTCCTCCTGTCTATTCTCTATTCCTCTTATCCTCCTGTCTATTCTCTATTCCTCTCCTCCTCCTGTCTATTCTCTATTCCTCTCCTCCTCCTGTCTATTCTCTATTCCTCTCCTCCTCCTGTCTATTCTCTATTCCTCTCCTCCTGTCTATTCTCTATTCCTCTCCTCCTCCTGTCTATTCTCTATTCCTCTCCTCCTCCGGTCTATTCTCTATTCCTCTCCTCCTGTCTATTCTCTATTCCTCTCCTCCTCCTGTCCATTCTCTATGCCTCTCCTCCTGTCTATTCTCTATTCCTCTCCTCCTCCTGTCTATTCTCTATGCCTCTCCTCCTGTCTATTCTCTATTCCTCTCCTCCTCCTGTCTATTCTCTATTCCTCTCCTCCTGTCTATTCTCTATTCCTCTCCTCCTCCTGTCTATTCTCTATTCTTCTCCTCCTGTCTATTCTCTATTCCTCTCCTCCTCCTGTCTATTCTCTATTCCTCTCCTCCTCCTGTCTATTCTCTATTCCTCTCCTCCTCCTGTCTATTCTCTATTCCTCTCCTCCTCCTGTCTATTCTCTATGCCTCTCCTCCTGTCTATTCTCTATTCCTCTTATCCTCCGGTCTATTCTCTATTCCTGTCCTCCTGTCTATTCTCTATGCCTCTCCTCCTGTCTATTCTCTATGCCTCTCCTCCTGTCTATTCTCTATTCCTCTCCTCCTGTCTATTCTCTATTCCTCTTATCCTCCTGTCTATTCTCTATTCCTCTCCTCCTCCTGTCTATTCTCTATTCCTCTCCTCCTGTCTATTCTCTATTCCTCTCCTCCTCCTGTCTATTCTCTATGCCTCTCCTCCTGTCTATTCTCTATTCCTCTTATCCTCCTGTCTATTCTCTATTCCTCTCCTCCTCCTGTCTATTCTCTATTCCTCTCCTCCTGTCTATTCTCTATTCCTCTCCTCCTCCTGTCTATTCTCTATTCCTCTCCTCCTGTCTATTCTCTATTCCTTTCCTCCTCCTGTCTATTCTCTATGCCTCTCCTCCTGTCTATTCTCTATTCCTCTCCTCCTCCTGTCTATTCTCTATTCCTCTCCTCCTGTCTATTCTCTATTCCTCTCCTCCTGTCTATTCTCTATTCCTCTTATCCTCCGGTCTATTCTCTATTCCTCTCCTCCTGTCTATTCTCTATTCCTCTCCTCCTCCTGTCTATTCTCTATTCCTCTCCTCCTGTCTATTCTCTATTCCTCTCCTCCTCCTGTCTATTCTCTATTCCTCTCCTCCTGTCTATTCTCTATTCCTCTCCTCCTCCTGTCTATTCTCTATGCCTCTCCTCCTGTCTATTCTCTATTCCTCTCCTCCTCCTGTCTATTCTCTATTCCTCTCCTCCTGTCTATTCTCTATTCCTCTCCTCCTGTCTATTCTCTATTCCTGTCCTCCTGTCTATTCTCTATGCCTCTCCTCCTGTCTATTCTCTATTCCTGTCCTCCTGTCTATTCTCTATTCCTCTCCTCCTGTCTATTCTCTATTCCTCTTATCCTCCTGTCTATTCTCTATTCCTCTCCTCCTCCTGTCTATTCTCTATTCCTCTCCTCCTCCTGTCTATTCTCTATTCCTCTCCTCCTCCTGTCTATTCTCTATGCCTCTCCACCTGTCTATTCTCTATTCCTCTTATCCTCCGGTCTATTCTCTATTCCTCTCCTCCTGTCTATTCTCTTCCTCTCCTCCTGTCTATTCTCTATTCTTCTCCTCTTCTACCAAATAAACATTTATTCTGGGTATCACAGCCTGTGAAAATATGTATTTTTTCAAACAAGAGGCTGAAAGGTTTGAAGATGCGAAGCGAGGCGAAGGGAACGTTTTCTTCAACCTTTCACCCTCGCCCATCTTCTTTTTAACTAGTTCATATTATCTCTGACACTTGGTTCTGCCACAGCTGAAAAGGCAATTATCTCCGATATAGAGTAGATTAAACATTCAGACTGATACACATCTTGATGACAGATGGAATCGAACAACAGTTCTTCTGTGTCTTGGCTGGAAAATAGATTGTGTTTATGTTTTGTATCACAACTGAGCCACACAGGGCCGTACAAATCAAATCACATTTTATTGGTCACATACACCACATGGTTAGCAGATGTTATTGGTCACATGGTTAGCAGATGTTATTGGTCACATGGTTAGCAGATGTTATTGGTCACATGGTTAGCAGATGTTATTGGTCACATGGTTAGCAGATGTTATTGGTCACATGGTTAGCAGATGTTATTGGTCACATGGTTAGCAGATGTTATTGGTCACATGGTTAGCAGATGTTAATGGTCACATGGTTAGCAGATGTTAATGGTCACATGGTTAGCAGATGTTATTGGTCACATGGTTAGCAGATGTTAATGGTCACATACACATGGTTAGCAGATGTTATTGGTCACATGGTTAGCAGATGTTATTGGTCACATGGTTAGCAGATGTTATTGGTCACATACACATGGTTAGCAGATGTTATTGGTCACATGGTTAGCAGATGTTAATGGTCACATACACCACATGGTTAGCAGATGTTATTGGTCACATGGTTAGCAGATGTTAATGGTCACATACACCACATGGTTAGCAGATGTTATTGGTCACATGGTTAGCAGATGTTATTGGTCACATGGTTAGCAGATGTTATTGGTCACATGGTTAGCAGATGTTATTGGTCACATGGTTAGCAGATGTTATTGGTCACATGGTTAGCAGATGTTAATGGTCACATACACATGGTTAGCAGATGTTATTGGTCACATGGTTAGCAGATGTTATTGGTCACATGGTTAGCAGATGTTATTGGTCACATACACATGGTTAGCAGATGTTATTGGTCACATGGTTAGCAGATGTTAATGGTCACATACACCACATGGTTAGCAGATGTTATTGGTCACATGGTTAGCAGATGTTATTGGTCACATACACATGGTTAGCAGATGTTATTGGTCACATGGTTAGCAGATGTTAATGGTCACATACACCACATGGTTAGCAGATGTTATTGGTCACATGGTTAGCAGATGTTATTGGTCACATACACATGGTTAGCAGATGTTATTGGTCACATGGTTAGCAGATGTTAATGGTCACATACACCACATGGTTAGCAGATGTTATTGGTCACATGGTTAGCAGATGTTAATGGTCACATACACCACATGGTTAGCAGATGTTATTGGTCACATGGTTAGCAGATGTTATTGGTCACATGGTTAGAAGATGTTATTGGTCACATGGTTAGCAGATGTTATTGGTCACATACACCACATGGTTAGCAGATGTTATTGGTCACATACACATGGTTAGCAGATGTTATTGGTCACATGGTTAGCAGATGTTAATGGTCACATGGTTAGCAGATGTTATTGGTCACATGGTTAGCAGATGTTAATGGTCACATACACCACATGTTAGCAGATGTGAGTGTAGTGAAATGCTTGTGCTTCTAGTTCTGACCATGCAGTAGTATCTGACAAGTAATATAACAAATTCACAACAACTACCTTCTACACCCGAGTGTAAAGGAATGAATAAGAATATGTATATAACGATATATGGATGAGCGATGGCCGAACGGCATAGGCAAGATACAGTAGATGGTATAGAGTACAGTATAACATATGAGATGAGTAATGTAGGGTATGTAAACAAAGTGGCATAGTTTAAAGTGGCTAGTGATACATGTATTACATAAAGATGCAGTAGATGGTATAGAGTACAGTATATACATATGAGAAGAGTAATGTTTGGTATGTAAACATTATATAAAGTGGCATTGTTTAAAGTGACTAGTGATACATTTATTACATCCCATTTTTAATCATTAAAGTGGCTGGAGTTGAGTCAGTGTGTTGGCAGCAGCCACTCAATGTTAGTGGTGGCTGTTTAACAGTCTGATGGCCTTGAGATAGAGAGTTGAGTCAGTGTGTTGGCAGCAGCCACTCAATGTTAGTGGTGGCTGTTTAACAGTCTGATGGCCTTGAGACAGAGAGTTGAGTCAGTGTGTTGGCAGCAGCCACTCAATGTTAGTGATGGCTGTTTAACAGTCTGATGACCAGAGAGTTGAGTCAGTGTGTTGGCAGCAGCCACTCAATGTTAGTGGTGGCTGTTAAACAGTCTGATGGCCTTGAGACAGAGAGTTGAGTCAGTGTGTTGGCAGCAGCCACTCAATGTTAGTGGTGGCTGTTTAACAGTCTGATGGCCTTGAGATAGGAGCTGATTTTCAATCTCTCGGTCCCTGCTTTGATGCACCTGTACTGACCTCGCCTTCTGGATGATAGCGGGGTGAACAGACAGTGGCTCGGGTGGTTGTTGTCCTTGACGATCTTTATGGCCTTCCTGTGACATCGGGTGGTGTAGGTGTCCTGGAGGGCAGGTAGTTTGCCCCCGTGATGCGTTGTGCAGACCTCACTACCCTCTGGAGAGCCTTACGGTTGAGGACTGTGTTGTTGCAATACCAGGCGGTGATACAGCCTGACAGGATGCTCTCGATTGTGCATCTGTAGAAGTTTGTGAGTGCTTTTGGTGACAAGCCGAATTTCTTCAGCCTCCTGAGGTTGAAGAGGCGCTGCTGCGCCTTCTTCATCACGGTGTCTGTGTGGGTGGACCAATTCAATTTGTCCGTGATGTGTATGCCGAGGAACTTAAAACTTTACACCTTCTCCACCACTGTACCGTCGATGTGGATAGGGGGGTGTTCCCTCTGCTGTTTCCTGAAGTCCACAATCATCTCCTTAGTTTTGTTGACGTTGAGTGTGAGGTTATTTTCCTGGCCCTCACCTCCTCCCTGTAGGCCGTCTCGTCGTTGTTGGTAATCAAGCCTACCATTGTAGTGTCATCTGCAAACTTGATCATTTGAGTTGGAGGCGTGCATGGCCACGCAGTCGTGGGTGAACAGGGAGTACAGGAGAGGGCTCAGAACACACCCTTGTGGGGCCCCCAGTGTTGAGGATCAGCGGGGTGGAGATGTTGTTGCCTACCCTCACCACCTGGGGGCGGCCCGTCAGAAAGTCCAGGACCCAGTTGCACAGGGCGGGGTCTAGACCCAGGGTCTCGAGCTTAATGATGAGCTTGGATGGTACTATGGTGTTGAATGCTGAGCTGTAGTCGTGCAGTGTGATTGCGATTCCGTCGTCTGTGGACCTATTGGGGCGGTAAGCAAATTGGAGTGGGTCTAGGGTGTCAGGTAGGGTGGAGGTGGTCCTTGACTAGTCTCTCAAAGCACTTCATTTGGGATCTTTTATTTCAGCTGCTGATACATGGGACCAACACTTTACATGTTGTGTTTATATTGTAGTTCAGTGTTGGTAGGTAATATGTACATGTAGGTAGGGGTAAAGTGTCTAGACAATCAGGATAGATTAAAAACAGTAACAGTAACAGTTCCAGTGTAGTGTTCCAGTATAGTGTTCCAGTGTAGTGTTCCAGTATAGTGTTCCAGTGTAGTGTTCCAGTGTAGTGTTCCAGTATAGTGTTCCAGTATAGTGTTCCAGTATAGTGTTCCAGTATAGTGTTCCAGTGTAGTGTTCCAGTATAGTGTTCCAGTATAGTGTTCCAGTGTAGTGTTCCAGTATAGTGTTCCAGTGGAGCGTTCCAGTGTAGTGTTCAAGTGGAGCGTTCCAGTATAGTGTTCCAGTGTAAGTGTTCCAGTATAGTGTTCCAGTATAGTGTTCCAGTATAGTGTTCCAGTATAGTGTTCCAGTGTAGTGTTCCAGTGTAGTGTTCCAGTGTAAGTGTTCCAGTATAGTGTTCCAGTATAGTGTTCCAGTGGAGCGTTCCAGTGTAGTGTTCCAGTGTAAGTGTTCTAGTATAGTGTTCCAGTATAGTGTTCCAGTATAGTGTTCCAGTGTAGTGTTCCAGTGTAGTGTTCCAGTGTAGTGTTCCAGTGTAATGTTCCAGTATAGTGTTCCAGTGTAGTGTTCCAGTGTAGTGTTCCAGTGTAGTGTTCCACATGTGTTCCAGTTTAGTGTTCCAGTATAGTGTTCCAGTGGTGTGTTCCAGTGTAGTGTTCAAGTGTAATGTTCCAGTGTAAGTGTTCCAGTATAGTGTTCCAGTGTAGTGTTCCAGTGGAGTGTTCCAGTATAGTGTTCCAGTATAGTGTTCCAGTGTAGTGTTCCAGTGGTGTGTTCCAGTGTAGTGTTCAAGTGTAATGTTCCAGTGTAAGTGTTCCAGTATAGTGTTCCAGTATAGTGTTCCAGTATAGTGTTCCAGTGTAGTGTTCCAGTGTAGTGTTCCAGTGTAGTGTTCCAGTGTAATGTTCCAGTGTAGTCTTCCAGTATAGTGTTCCAGTGTAGTGTTCCAGTGTAGTGTTCCAGTATAGTGTTCCAGTGTAGTGTTCCAGTGTAGTGTTCCAGTGTAGTGTTCCACACGTGTTCCAGTGTAGTGTTCCAGTATAGTGTTCCAGTGTAGTGTTCCAGTGTAGTGTTCAAGTGTAGTGTTCCAGTGTAGTGTTCCAGTGTAGTGTTCCAGTGTAGTGTTCCAGTGTAGTGTTTCATACGTGTTCCAGTGTAGTGTTCCAGTGGAGTGTTCCAGTGTAGTGTTCCAGTATAGTGTTCCAGTGTAGTGTTCCAGTGTAGTGTTCAGTATAGTGTTCCACACGTGTTCCAGTATTGTGTTCCAGTGTTGTGTTCCAGTGTAGTGTTCCAGTATAGTGTTCCACACGTGTTCCAATATAGTGTTCCAGTGTAGTGTTCCACATGTGTTCCAGTGTAGTGTTCCACACGTGTTCCAGTGTTGTGTTCCAGTGTTGTGTTCCAGTGTTGTGTTCCACACGTCTTCCAGTGTAGTGTTCACCACGTGTTCCAGTGTAGTGTTCACCACGTGTTCCAGTGTTGTGTTCCAGTGTTGTGTTCCAGTGTTGTATTCCAGTGTAGTGTTCCAGTGTAGTGTTCCAGTACAGTGTTTCAGTATAGTGTTCCACACGTGTTCCAGTATTGTGTTCCAGTGTTGTGTTCCAGTGTAGTATTCCAGTATAGTGTTCCAGTATAGTGTTCCAGTGTTGTGTTCCAGTGTTGTGTTCCACACATCTTCCAGTGTAGTGTTCACCACGTGTTCCAGTGTAGTGTTCCACACGTGTTCCAGTATTGTGTTCCAGTGTTGTGTTCCAGTGTAGTATTCCAGTATTGTGTTCCAGTATTGTGTTCCAGTGTTGTGTTCCAGTATTGTGTTCCAGTGTGCCTGTGTGTTGAATGGATTTCCTCCTGAAGTTATCCTTGCAGTGCCACCATGGCCTGATGCTTATTACCAGGGCAAACAGAGAGAGAGAGTCCTGGCCCTACGCCCAGAGAGACCCTGCCACCCCTGGAGCTATGCCCAGAGAGAAGCACCCAGCCTGGGGGGGAGAGAAGCAGGGAGAGCAGGGTTCCTGGTGCTTCAATATGGAGCCTCATACAGCATAAAGAGCCCAGAGCACCCCCCCCCCCTGTGGTAATCCCATGCCCTCTCTGGGTGACCCCAACTGGGTTAGGGTCCTGAGGGGAGCACCCCCCCTGTGGTAATCCCATGCCCTCTCTGGGTGACCCCAACTGGGTTAGGGTCCTGAGGGGAGCACCCCCCCCTGTGGTAATCCCATGCCCTCTCTGGGTGACCACAACTGGGTTAGGGTCCTGAGGGGAGCACCCCCCCCTGTGGTAATCCCATGCCCTCTCTGGGTGACCACAACTGGGTTAGGGTCCTGAGGGGAGCACCCCCCCCTGTGGTAATCCCATGCCCTCTCTGGGTGACCCCAACTGGGTTAGGGTCCTGAGGGGAGCACCCCCCCCCTGTGGTAATCCCATGCCCTCTCTGGGTGACCCCAACTGGGTTAGGGTCCTGAGGGGAGCACCCCCCCCTGTGGTAATCCCATGCCCTCTCTGGGTGACCCCAACTGGGTTAGGGTCCTGAGGGGAGCACCCCCCCCTGTGGTAATCCCATGCCCTCTCTGGGTGACCCCAACTGGGTTAGGGTCCTGAGGGGAGCACCCCCCCCTGTGGTAATCCCATGCCCTCTCTGGGTGACCCCAACTGGGTTAGGGTCCTGAGGGGAGCACCCCCCCTGTGGTAATCCCATGCCCTCTCTGGGTGACCCCAACTGGGTTAGGGTCCTGAGGGGAGCACCCCCCCCTGTGGTAATCCCATGCCCTCTCTGGGTGACCCCAACTGGGTTAGGGTCCTGAGGGGAGCACCCCCCCCTGTGGTAATCCCATGCCCTCTCTGGGTGACCCCAACTGGGTTAGGGTCCTGAGGGGAGCACCCCCCCCTGTGGTAATCCCATGCCCTCTCTGGGTGACCCCAACTGGGTTAGGGTCCTGAGGGGAGCACCCCCCCCTGTGGTAATCCCATGCCCTCTCTGGGTGACCCCAACTGGGTTAGGGTCCTGAGGGGAGCACCCCCCCTGTGGTAATCCCATGCCCTCTCTGGGTGACCCCAACTGGGTTAGGGTCCTGAGGGGAGCACCCCCCCCTGTGGTAATCCCATGCCCTCTCTGGGTGACCCCAACTGGGTTAGGGTCCTGAGGGGAGCACCCCCCCCTGTGGTAATCCCATGCCCTCTCTGGGTGACCCCAACTGGGTTAGGGTCCTGAGGGGAGCACCCCCCCCTGTGGTAATCCCATGCCCTCTCTGGGTGACCCCAACTGGGTTAGGGTCCTGAGGGGAGCACACCTGCGTGTTTATTAAAACAGTGGACCTGAAGGCCCACATCTGCTGTGGCAGACCTTCTGTCCAACACAGGGCAGCAGTACCACCTCCCACAGCTGGAGGTAGAGAACAGGACTCAGTACCACCTCCTACAGCTGGAGGTAGAGAACAGGACTCATTACCACCTCCCAGAGCTGGAGGTAGAGAACAGGACTCAGTACCACCTCCTACAGCTGGAGGTAGAGAACAGGACTCAGTACCACCTCCCAGAGCTGGAGGTAGAGAACAGGACTCAGTACCACCTCCCAGAGCTGGAGGTAGAGAACAGGACTCAGTACCACCTCCCAGAGCTGGAGGTAGAGAACAGGACTCAGTACCACCTCCCACAGCTGGAGGTAGAGAACAGGACTCAGTACACCTCCCACAGCTGGAGGTAGAGAACAGGACTCAGTACCACCTCCCAGAGCTGGAGGTAGAGAACAGGACTCAGTACCACCTCCTACAGCTGGAGGTAGAGAACAGGACTCAGTACCACCTCCCACAGCTGGAGGTAGAGAACAGGACTCAGTACCACCTCCCATAGCTGGAGGTAGAGAACAGGACTCAGTACCACCTCCCATAGCTGGAGGTAGAGAACAGGACTCAGTACCACCTCCCAGAGCTGGAGGTAGAGAACAGGACTCAGTACCACCTCCCACAGCTGGAGGTAGAGAACAGGACTCAGTACCACCTCCTACAGCTGGAGGTAGAGAACAGGACTCATTACCACCTCCCACAGCTGGAGGTAGAGAACAGGACTCAGTACCACCTCCCAGAGCTGGAGGTAGAGAACAGGACTCAGTACCACCTCCTACAGCTGGAGGTAGAGAACAGGACTCAGTACCACCTCCCACAGCTGGAGGTAGAGAACAGGACTCAGTACCACCTCCCACAGCTGGAGGTAGAGAACAGGACTCAGTACCACCTCCTACAGCTGGAGGTAGAGAACAGGACTCAGTACCACCTCCCACAGCTGGAGGTAGAGAACAGGACTCAGTACCACCTCCTACAGCTGGAGGTAGAGAACAGGACTCAGTACCACCTCCCACAGCTGGAGGTAGAGAACAGGACTCAGTACCACCTCCCAGAGCTGGAGGTAGAGAACAGGACTCAGTACCACCTCCCAGAGCTGGAGGTAGAGAACAGGACTCAGTACCACCTCCCAGAGCTGGAGGTAGAGAACAGGACTCAGTACCACCTCCTACAGCTGGGGGTAGAGAACAGGACTCAGTACCACCTCCCAGAGCTGGAGGTAGAGAACAGGACTCAGTACCACCTCCCAGAGCTGGAGGTAGAGAACAGGACTCAGTACCACCTCCCACAGCTGGAGGTAGAGAACAGGACTCAGTACCACCTCCCAGAGCTGGAGGTAGAGAACAGGACTCAGTACCACCTCCCAGAGCTGGAGGTAGAGAACAGGACTCAGTACCACCTCCCAGAGCTGGAGGTAGAGAACAGGACTCAGTACCACCTCCCAGAGCTGGAGGTAGAGAACAGGACTCAGTACCACCTCCCAGAGCTGGAGGTAGAGAACAGGACTCAGTACCACCTCCTACAGCTGGGGGTAGAGAACAGGACTCAGTACCACCTCCCAGAGCTGGAGGTAGAGAACAGGACTCAGTACCACCTCCTACAGCTGGAGGTAGAGAACAGGACTCAGTACCACCTCCCAGAGCTGGAGGTAGAGAACAGGACTCAGTAGGATCTACCACCTCCCACAGCTGGAGGTAGAGAACAGGACTCAGTACCACCTCCCAGAGCTGGAGGTAGAGAACAGGACTCAGTACCACCTCCTACAGCTGGAGGTAGAGAACAGGACTCAGTACCACCTCCCAGAGCTGGAGGTAGAGAACAGGACTCAGTACCACCTCCCAGAGCTGGAGGTAGAGAACAGGACTCAGTACCACCTCCTACAGCTGGAGGTAGAGAACAGGACTCAGTACCACCTCCCAGAGCTGGAGGTAGAGAACAGGACTCAGTACCACCTCCCAGAGCTGGAGGTAGAGAACAGGACTCAGTACCACCTCCTACAGCTGGAGGTAGAGAACAGGACTCAGTACCACCTCCTACAGCTGGAGGTAGAGAACAGGACTCAGTACCACCTCCTACAGCTGGAGGTAGAGAACAGGACTCAGTACCACCTCCTACAGCTGGAGGTAGAGAACAGGACTCAGTACCACCTCCTACAGCTGGAGGTAGAGAACAGGACTCAGTACCACCTCCTACAGCTGGAGGTAGAGAACAGGACTCAGTACCACCTCCCAGAGCTGGAGGTAGAGAACAGGACTCAGTACCACCTCCTACAGCTGGAGGTAGAGAACAGGACTCAGTACCACCTCCTACAGCTGGGGGTAGAGAACAGGACTCAGTACCACCTCCCAGAGCTGGAGGTAGAGAACAGGACTCAGTACCACCTCCTACAGCTGGAGGTAGAGAACAGGACTCAGTACCACCTCCTACAGCTGGAGGTAGAGAACAGGACTCAGTACCACCTCCTACAGCTGGAGGTAGAGAACAGGACTCAGTACCACCTCCTACAGCTGGAGGTAGAGAACAGGACTCAGTACCACCTCCTACAGCTGGAGGTAGAGAACAGGACTCAGTACCACCTCCTACAGCTGGAGGTAGAGAACAGGACTCAGTACCACCTCCTACAGCTGGAGGTAGAGAACAGGACTCAGTACCACCTCCTACAGCTGGAGGTAGAGAACAGGACTCAGTACCACCTCCTACAGCTGGGGGTAGAGAACAGGACTCAGTACCACCTCCTACAGCTGGAGGTAGAGAACAGGACTCAGTACCACCTCCCAGAGCTGGAGGTAGAGAACAGGACTCAGTACCACCTCCCAGAGCTGGAGGTAGAGAACAGGACTCAGTACCACCTCCTACAGCTGGAGGTAGAGAACAGGACTCAGTACCACCTCCCAGAGCTGGAGGTAGAGAACAGGACTCAGTACCACCTCCCAGAGCTGGAGGTAGAGAACAGGACTCAGTACCACCTCCCAGAGCTGGAGGTAGAGAACAGGACTCAGTACCACCTCCCAGAGCTGGAGGTAGAGAACAGGACTCAGTACCACCTCCCAGAGCTGGAGGTAGAGAACAGGACTCAGTACCACCTCCTACAGCTGGGGGTAGAGAACAGGACTCAGTACCACCTCCCAGAGCTGGAGGTAGAGAACAGGACTCAGTACCACCTCCTACAGCTGGAGGTAGAGAACAGGACTCAGTACCACCTCCCAGAGCTGGAGGTAGAGAACAGGACTCAGTAGGATCTACCACCTCCCACAGCTGGAGGTAGAGAACAGG
>NW_022261985.1:15822965-15837965 GCF_002021735.2 Oncorhynchus kisutch | reverse complement strand
ATTCACATCCACATCCTGATTCACATCCGGATCCACATCCACACCCTGATTCACACCCTGATCCACATCCTGATTCACATCCACATCCTGATACACATCCTGATTCTGATCCACATCCACATCCTGATCTACATCCACATCCGTATCAACATACTGATCCACATCCTGATCCACATCCTGATCCACACCCACGTCCTGATCCACATACTGATCCTCATCCTTATCCACATCAACATCCTGATCCACATCCTGATCCACATCAACATCCTGATCCACATCCTGATCCACATCCATATCCTGATCCACATCAACATCCTGATCCACATCCTGGTCCACATCCACATCCACATCCTGATCCACATCCTGATCCACATCCTGATCCACATCGACATCCTGATCTACATCCTGATCCACATCCTGATGGATTGTGTTTTCTATTTGTTGACTTGTCATTTCCATGAATCCACCCTGCACCAAAGATGGAGGAGGGAGGGAGGGAGAGGGGGGAGGAAGGAGAGAGAGGGGGAGAGGGGCATAGAGAGAGGGGGAGAGGGAGGGAGGGAGGGAGGGAGGGAGGGAGGGAGGGAGGGAGGGAGGGAGGGAGGGAGGGAGGGGGTGAGGGTAGTAGAGAGAGAGAGGAGAGAGAGAATGAAAGAGAGCACCCTGGTGAGAGTCTGAAACATTCTCCTTCTTGTTCGACATGCTGATTAGAGTGGATTTTGACACAAAGAGAGAATTTAGTTTCCACGGAGACCTACCCCCTCCCTCTCTCCTCCTCTCTCCTATTCCCTAACCCTTATAGAACGTACCTCACCCCAACTCTCCCCTCCCCCTCCTCTTCCCCTCCTCTCCTCTCCTCTCCTCACCTCCCCCTCCTCTCCCCTCCTCACCTCCCCCTCCTCTCCACTCCTCTCCCCCCCTCCTTCCATTCCTCAGAGCTGAGTCATTAGTGAAGACTGGGCGACAGAGGCAGGCTGGGTGGAGGCCTTGGCTACCTGATTAGATATTCAGTGGCGCAGGCTGGCTGTAGCCCCAAAATTAATGACCTCCTCCTCTACCTCCTCCCCCGTGAACGAAGCCCCTAGTCTGGTCTGTGTGTGTCTGGGTTAGTGTGAGTTCACCAGGCTATTCTATCCTCCCACCCCCCCCCTCTCTCTCTCTGTCTCTCTCTCTCCACACTCTCTCTCTCTCTGTCTCTCTCACTCTCTCTCTCTCTGTCTCTCTCTCTATCTCCCCTACTCTCCACACTCTCTGTCTCTCTCTCTCTCTCTCTCTCTCTCTCTCTCTCTTCTGAAAACTGACAAACACTGAATATCATCCAATTGGTTGTATTTTATTCTTCAAAGTCATTACACAGCGATAGAGTGACTTATTCTCATGTATCTTCACAGAGGAATATACATTATGGACATACTGCACTGCAGACAGACTGGACATACTGCACTGCAGACAGACTGGACCTACTGCACTGCAGACAGACTGGACATACTGCACTGCAGACAGACTGGACATACTGCACTGCAGACAGACTGGACATACTGCACTGCAGACAGACTGGACATACTGCACTGCAGACAGACTGGACATACTGCACTGCAGACAGACTGGACATACTGCACTGCAGACAGACTGGACATACTGCACTGCAGACAGACTGGACATACTGCACTGCAGACAGACTGGACATACTGCACTGCAGACAGACTGGACATACTGCACTGCAGACAAACTGGACATACTGCACTGCAGACAGACTGGACCTACTGCACTGCAGACAGAACAACTGGAGACAGACTGGACCTACTGCACTGCAGACAGAATGACTGGAGACAGACTGGACCTACTGCACTGCAGACAGAATGACTGGAGAAAGACTGAAGTACAGGATGGTAAACAGAATGACTCGAGATGTTTCAAACAGACTGAACTACAGGACAGTAAACAGAATGACTCGAGATGTTTCAGACTGAACTAATGGACAGGTAACAGAATGACTCGAGATGTTTCAGACAGACTGAACTACAGGACAGTAAACAGAATGACTCGAGATGTTTCAGACAGACTGAACTACAGGACAGTAAACAGAATGACTTGAGATGTTTCAGACTGAACTAATGGACAGGTAACAGAATGACTCGAGATGTTTCAGACAGACTGAACTACAGGACGGTAAACAGAATGACTCGAGATGTTTCAGACAGACTGAACTACAGGACGGTAAACAGAATGACTCGAGATGTTTCAGACAGACTGAACTACAGGACGGTAAACAGAATGACTTGAGATGTTTCAGACAGACTGAACTACAGGACAGGTAACAGAATGACTCGAGATGTTTCAGACAGACTGAACTACAGGACGGTAAACAGAATGACTCGAGATGTTTCAGACAGACTGAACTACAGGACGGTAAACAGAATGACTCGAGATGTTTCAGACAGACTGAACTACAGGACAGTAAACAGAATGACTCGAGACAGACTGAACTACAGGATGGTAACAGAATGACTCGAGATGTTTCAGACAGACTGAACTACAGGACGGTAAACAGAATGACTTGAGATGTTTCAGACAGAACTAAAGGACAGGTAACAGAATGACTCGAGATGTTTCAGACAGACTGAACTAATGGACAGTAAACAGAATGACTTGTGATGTTTCAGACTGAACTAACGGACAGGTAACAGAATGACTCGAGACAGACTGAACTACAAGACGGTAAACAGAATGACTCTAGATGTTTCAGACAGACTGAACTAATGGACAAGTAACAGAATGACTCGAGATGTTTCAGACAGACTGAACTACAGGACAGTAAACAGAATGACTCGAGATGTTTCAGACAGACTGAACTAATGGACAGGTAACAGAATGACTCGAGACAGACTGAACTACAGGACGTTAAACAGAATGACTCTAGATGTTTCAGACAGATTGAACTAATGGACAGGTAACAGAGTGACTCAAGATGTTTCAGACAGACTGAACTACAGGATGGTAAACAGAATGACTCGAGATTTTTCAGACAGACTGAACTAATGGACAGGTAACAGAATGACTCGAGATGTTTCAGACAGACTGAACTAATGGACAGGTAACAGAATGACTCGAGATGTTCAGAAGTGGTTGGTCACCTGTACTCTTTCGTTCTGAACATCCTGTCATTTCTTTCTGGGAGTAGTTGAGCTGATAATGTAAGTGTGAACTAAGCGTTAGCTATTTGTGGGGTACTCAAAGAACCCTCAGCGAGACACACAAGAAAGTGGGAAGGAGGCAGGAGGTGTTCAGAAAGCTTTTTACTAAAGCCTGTAGAACAGAGAAAGCCAGTTTAGCTAAACAGCAACTATGCAAAAAAAAACAAGATCCCACAATCTAAGGTAGAAAAATGGCTGCCTAAGTATGATCCCCAATCAGGGACAACGATTGACAGCTGCCTCTGATTGGGAACCATACCAGGCCAAACACAGAAATAGAAAAACTAGAATGCCCACCCTAGTCACACCCCGACCTAACCTAATAGAGAAATAAACAGGCTCTCTAAGGTCAGAGAGCCTGTTTAAAAACCGAACGATTGCGCTCGCATAACTTCCTTAAAAGACCTTCGATTGAAAAACGAGAAACAAATCGGTATTAGTACCGGTTTGTCCATTTTGAGCCGGTAATCACTTCTTCAAAATAGTCCGAATTAATCTAAGAGAGCTCAAGAAATCTGTCATTAATTTTGACATTGTTGCCAAGGATACCTCAGTCATGTAATTTTGCATCTTGACTAGGATGTTTGGTGCAGTATTTCTCAAGTGGAAAAACAATGTGCACGAGGACGAGACGTCCCTGGTTGAATGACAACAGGCACTTCATTGAAGAATCCCTTCTGTTGACCAATCGCCGACGAGGAAGAGAGGGGGGGGCGGGACTTAAAAACGGGACCGGATGTGACTGAATAATACTGTATATGCACCAACTTCTGTTGACCAATCGCCGACGAGGAAGGGAGGGGGGCGGGACTTAAAAACGGGACCGGATGTGGCTGAATAATACTGTATATGCACCAACTGTTCCCAAACTGTTTGGTCTGAGAAGGATACGGACGCCTTTAGACAGAAACCCAGTTGAGAATTAAAAAGCATTGACCCCCCCCTGTTTTCTCCTCCCTCCCTCCACCTCTCCCCCATCACTCTGTACTCAATGGAAAACCATAACAGAGAGCTTTGAAATAAGAACGGGGCAGTGGAATGGAATATCAAATATTTAGAGTGCCTGCCTGTTATTTTAGTGGAGAGGGAACCAGATGTACAGGCTTTGGAAGATATATATTCTTAACTGAGTAGAGAGGGAGTTGGAGGGTAGAGAGACAGGGGAGTAGAGGGAGTAGAGAGACAGGGGAGTAGAGGGGGTAGAGAGACAGGGGAGTAGAGGGGGTAGAGAGACAGGCGAGTAGAGGGGGTAGAGAGACAGGGGAGTAGAGGGGGTAGAGAGACAGGGGAGTGAGGGAGTAGAGGGAGTAGAGAGACAGGGGAGTAGAGGGGGTAGAGAGACAGGGGAGTAGAGGGGGTAGAGAGACAGGCGAGTAGAGGGGGTAGAGAGACAGGGGAGTGGAGGGAGTTGGAGGGTAGAGAGACAGGGAAGGAGTTGGGGGTAGAGAGACAGGGGAGTAGAGGGGGTAGAGAGACAGGGAGTAGAGGGAGTAGAGAGACAGGGGAGTAGAGAGACAGGGGAGTAGAGGGATAGAGAGACAAGGGGAGTAGAGGGAGTAGAGAGACAGGGGAGTAGAGAGACAGGGGAGTAGAGGGGGTAGAGAGACAGGGGAGTAGAGGGGATAGAGAGACGGGGGAGTAGAGGGAGTAGAGAGACAGGGGAGTAGAGAGACAGGGGAGTAGAGGGGGTAGAGAGACAGGGGAGTACAGAGACAGGGGAGGAAGGGGGTAGAGAGACAGGGGGAGTAGAGAGACAGGGGAGTAAGGGGGGTATAGAGACAGGGGAGTAGAGGGAGTTGGTGGGAGAGAGACAGTGGGTGGAGGGGATTTGGGGTGAGAGAAAGTGGAGTAGAGGGGGGTAGAGAAGGGGGTGGAATGGTTGGGGGTAGAGAGACAGGGGAGGCATGCGGGGGTAGAGAAACAAGGGGAGTGGAGGGAGTTGGGGGTAGAGAGACAGGGGATTATAGGGGGGGTAGAGGACAGGGGCGTGGAGGGAGTTGGGGGTAGAGAGACAGGGGAGTAGAGGGGGTAGAGAGACAGGGGAGTAGAGGGAGTTGGGGGTAGAGAGACAGGGAAGTAGAGAGACAGGGGAGTAGAGAGATCAGGGGAGTAGAGGGGGTAGAGAGACCAGGGGAGTACAGAGACAGTGGGAGGAGAGGGGGTAGAGAGACAGGGGAGTAAGAGAGACAGTGGGAGTAGAGGGGGTCAGAGAGACAAGGGGAGTAGAGGGGGTAGAGAGACAGGGGAGTAGAGGGGCGTAGAGAGACAGGGGAGTAGAGGGGGTAGAGAGACAGGGGAGTAGAGGGGGGTAAAGAGACAGGGGAGTAGAGGGGGTAAGAGAGGACAGGGGAGTAGAGGGGGTAGAGAGACAGGGGAGTAGAGGGGGTAGAGAGACAGGGGAGTAGAGGGGGTAGAGAGACAGGGGAGTAGAGAGACAGGGGGGGAGAGGGGGTAGTCTACCTCAGTCTAATTTACCTTGCCTGTCCTCTAAGTCTGATCCTGGATCTGTATCAATGTTTCTCTTTCAGGTGGAGCTTCATCTGCACTGTGTTTTAAACACCAAGGTGTTCTCTGATGAAGCACCATTCAATCTGTAGCACGTTGAGTAGAGCAACACTCCTAAGGTCACCAACACGACCAGTCCACTGTGTGTCTATTCCTGTTTATCTCTCTTTTCTAACCATGTCTCTCTCTCCTCCCTCCCCTCCCCCCTCCATTTTCTCTCCTCCCCTCCTCTCTCTCCTCCCTCTCTCCCTTCCCTCCCTCCCTCCCTTCTCTCTCCTCCCCTCCTCCCTCCCTCCCTCCCTCCATTCTCTCTCCTCCCCTCCTCTCTCTCCTCCCTCTCCTCCCTCCCCTTCTCTCTCCTCCCCTCCTCCCCTCCCTCCCTTCCTCCCCTTCCCTCCCTCCCTCCTCTCTCCCCTCCCCCCCCTCTCCTCCCTTCCCTTCCCTTCCCTTCCCTTCCCTTCCCTTCCCTTCCCTTCCCTTCCCTTCCCTTCCCTTCCCTTCCCTTCCCTTCCCTCCCTCCCTCCTCCCTCCCTCCCTCCCTCCTCTCTCCTCCCCTCCCTCCTCTCTCCTCCCCCTTCCCTCCCTCCCCTTCCCTTCCCTCCCTCCCCTCCCTCCCTCCCTCCCTCCCTCCCTCCCTCCCTCCTCTCTCTCTCCTCCCTCCCCTCAACAGAAGAAGCTGACTGTTAGAAGTTGTCCCGTAGGAGGGGCCACCAAGCCCCTCTCCCTCATCAAGCCCCCTCCTCCCTCCTCACAAAGCATCTCCATCTCCGTTCTACCGGCCAACCCGGTCGCCAAGACAGCTCCCGTTGCCATGGTGACAGCGCACATGACCGGTGGACAAAAGGTGGTGTCGGGAAGCGCAGCTCCAGGGAGCTCCTCCTCTCCTCCTCCTCTACAGACATCCTCCATCAACCTCCAGACCAATAGAGGGTCGGGAGGGGCGGTGCTACAGCCTTACAGTAGGAGAGAGGTACGACATTGTTACTACTATACTGCTACTATACTGCTACTATACTACTACCATACTACTACTACTATAATGCTACTACTATACTGCCACTATACTACTACTATGCTACTACAGCCTTACAGTAGGAGAGAGGTACTACACTGTTACTACTATACTGCTACTATACTACTACTACACTACTACAGCCTTACAGTGGGAGAGAGGTACTACAATGTTACTACTATACTGCTACTATACTGCTACTATACTACTACAGCCTTACAGCAGGAGAGAGGTACTACACTGTTACTACTATACTGCCACTATACTGCTACTATACTACTACCATACTACTACTACTATAATGTTACTACTATACTGCTACTATGCTGCTACTATACTACTACAGCCTTACAGTAGGAGAGAGGTACTACACTGTTACTACTATACTGCTAATTTACTGCTACTATACTACTACTATGCTACTACAGCCTTACAGTAGGTGAGAGGTACTACACTGTTACTACTACACTGCTACTATACTGCTACTATACTACTACTATACTACTACAGCCTTACAGTAGGAGAGAGGTGCTACACTGTTACTACTATACTGCAACTATACTACTACTATACTACTACTATACTACTACAGCCTTACAGTAGGAGAGAGGTACGACACTGTTACTACTATACTGCTACTATACTACTACTATACTACTACAGCCTTACAGTAGGAGAGAGGTACTACACTGTTACTACTATACTGCCACTATACGACTACTATACTACTACTATACTACTACAGCCTTACAGTAGGAGAGAGGTACGACACTGTTACTACTATACTGCTACTATACTGCTACTATACTACTACCATACTACTACTACTATAATGTTACTACTATACTGCTACTATACTACTACTATACTACTACTATACTACTACAGCCTTACAGTAGGAGAGAGATACTACACTGTTACTACTATACTGCTACTATACTACTACTATACTACTACAGCCTTACAGTAGGAGAGAGGTACGGCACTGTTACTACTATACTGCTACTATACCGCTACTATACTACTACAGCCTTACAGCAGGAGAGAGGTACTACACTGTTACTACTATACTGCTACTATACTACTACTATACTACTACAGCCCTACAGTAGGAGAGAGGTACTGCACTGTTACTACTATACTGCCACTATACTACTACTATACTACTACTATACTACTACAGCCTTACAGTAGGAGAGAGGTACGACACTGTTACTACTATACTGCTACTATACTACTACTATACTACTACAGCCTTACAGTAGGAGAGAGGTACTACACTGTTACTGCTATACTGCTACTATACTACTACAGCCTTACAGTAGGAGAGAGGTACTACACTGTTACTACTATACTGCCACTATACTACTACTATACTACTACAGCCTTACAGTAGGAGAGAGGTACGACACTGTTACCACTATACTGCTACTATACGACTACTATACTACTACAGCCTTACAGTAGGAGAGAGGTACTACATTGTTACTACTATACTGCTACTATACTGTTACTATACTACTACTATACTACTACAGCCTTACAGTAGGAGAGAGGTACTACACTGTTACTACTATACTGCTACTATACTACTACTATATACTACTACTATACTACTACAGCCTTACAGTAGGAGAGAGGTACTACACTGTTACTACTATACTGCTACTATACTACTACTATACTACTACAGCCTTACAGTAGGAGAGAGGTACTACACTGTTACTACTATACTGCTACTATACTACTACTATACTACTACAGCCTTACAGTAGGAGAGAGGTATTACACTGTTACTGCTATACTGCTACTATACCACTACTATACTACTACCATACTACTACTATACTGCTACAGCCTTACAGTAGGAGAGAGGTACTACACTGTTACTACTATACTACTACTATACTGCTACTATACTACTACTATACTACTACAGCCTTACAGTAGGAGAGAGGTACGGCACTGTTACTACTATACTGCTACTATACCGCTACTATACTACTACAGCCTTACAGCAGGAGAGAGGTACTACACTGTTACTACTATACTGCTACTATACTACTACTATACTACTACAGCCTTACAGAAGGAGAGAGGTACTGCACTGTTACTACTATACTGCCACTATACTACTACTATACTACTACTATACTACTACAGCCTTACAGTAGGAGAGAGGTACGACACTGTTACTACTATACTGCTACTATACTACTACTATACTACTACAGCCTTACAGTAGGAGAGAGGTACTACACTGTTACTGCTATACTGCTACTATACTACTACAGCCTTACAGTAGGAGAGAGGTACTACACTGTTACTACTATACTGCCACTATACTACTACTATACTACTACTATACTACTGCAGCCTTACAGTAGGAGAGAGGTACGACACTGTTACTACTATACTGCTACTATACGACTATTATACTACTACAGCCTTACAGTAGGAGAGAGGTACTACATTGTTACTACTATACTGCTACTATACTGTTACTATACGACTACTATACTACTACAGCCTTACAGTAGGAGAGAGGTACTACACTGTTACTACTATACTGCTACTATACTACTACTATACTAATACTATACTACTACAGCCTTACAGTAGGAGAGAGGTACTACACTGTTACTACTATACTGCTACTATACTACTACTATACTACTACAGCCTTACAGTAGGAGAGATGTACTACACTGTTACTACTATACTGCTACTATACTACTACTATACTACTACAGCCTTACAGTAGGAGAGAGGTACTACACTGTTACTGCTATACTGCTACTATACCACTACTATACTACTACCATACTACTACTATACTGCTACAGCCTTACAGTAGGAGAGAGGTACTACACTGTTACTACTATACTACTACTATACTGCTACTATACTACTACTATACTACTACAGCCTTACAGTAGGAGAGAGGTACTACACTGTTACTGCTATACTGCTACTATACTACTACTATACTACTACAGCCGTACAGCAGGAGAGAGGTACTGCACTGTTACTACTATACTGCTACTATACTACTACTATACTACTACAGCCTTACAGTAGGAGAGAGGTACTACACTGTTACTGCTATACTGCTACTATACCGCTACTATACTACTACCATACTACTACTATACTGCTACAGCCTTACAGTAGGAGAGAGGTACTACACTTTTACTACTATACTGCTACTATACAACTACTATACTACTACTATACTACTACAGCCTTACAGTAGGAGAGAGGTACTACACTGTTACTACTATACTGCTACTATACTACTACTATACCACTACAGCCTTACAGCAGGAGAGAGGTACTACACTGTTACTACTATACTGCTACTATACTACCACTATACTGCTACAGCCTTACAGTAGGAGAGAGGTACTACACTGTTACTACTATACTACTACTATACTGCTACTATACTACTACTATACTACTACAGCCTTACAGTAGGAGAGAGGTACTGCACTGTTACTGCTATACTGCTACTATACTGCTACTATACTACTACTATACTACTACAGCCTTACAGTGGGAGAGATGTACTACACTGTTACTGCTATACTGCTACTATACTGCTACTATACTACTACTATACTACTACAGCCTTACAGTAGAAGAGAGGTACTACACTGTTACTACTATACTGCTACTATACTACTACCATACTACTACTATACTGCTACAGCTCCAGGGAGCTCCTCCTCTCCTCCTCCTCTACAGACATCCTCCATCAACCTCCAGACCAATAGAGGGTCGGGAGGGGCGGTGCTACAGCCTTACAGTAGGAGAGAGGTACGACACTGTTACTACTATACTGCTACTATACTACTACCATACTACTACTACTATACTGTTACTACTATACTGCTACTATACTACTACTATACTACTATTATACTACTACAGCCTTACAGTAGGAGAGAGGTACGACACTGTTACTACTATACTGCTACTATACTGCTACTATACTACTACTATACTACTACAGCATTACAGTAGGAGAGAGGTACTACACTGTTACTACTATACTGCCACTATACTACTACTATACTACTACTATACTACTACAGCCTTACAGTAGGAGAGAGGTACGGCACTGTTACTACTATACTGCTACTATACTGCTACTATACTACTACTATACTACTACAGCCTTACAGTAGGATAGAGGTACTACACTGTTACTACTATACTGCTACTATACTACTACAGCCTTACAGTAGGAGAGAGGTACTACACTGTTACTACTATACTGCTACTATACTACTACTATACTACTACAGCCTTACAGTAGGAGAGAGGTACTACATTGTTACTACTATACTGCTACTATACTGTTACTATACTACTACTATACTACTACAGCCTTACAGTAGGAGAGAGGTACTACACTGTTACTACTATACTGCTACTATACTACTACTATACTACTACTATACTACTACAGCCTTACAGTAGTAGAGAGGTACTACCCTTTTACTACTATACTGCTACTATACTACTACTATACTACTACAGCCCTACAGTAGGAGAGAGGTACTACACTGTTACTACTATACTGCTACTATACTACTACTATACTACTACAGCCTTACAGTAGGAGAGAGGTACTACACTGTTACTGCTATACTGCTACTATACCGCTACTATACTACTACCATACTACTACTATACTGCTACATCCTTACATTAGGAGAGAGGTACTACACTGTTACTCCTATACTACTACTATACTGCTACTATACTACTACTATACTACTACAGCCTTACGGTAGGGGAGAGGTACTACACTGTTACTACTATACTGCTACTATACTACTACTATACTACTACAGCCTTACAGTAGGAGAGAGGTACTACACTGTTACTGCTATATTGCTACTATACTACTACCATATTACTACTATACTGCTACAGCCTTACATTAGGAGAGAGGTACTACACTGTTACTACTATACTACTACTATACTGCTGCTATACTACTACTATACTACTGCAGCCTTACAGTAGGAGAGAGGTACCACACTGTTACTGCTATACTGCTACTATACTACTACCATACTACTACTATACTGCTACAGCCTTACAGTAGGAGAGAGGTACTACACTGTTACAACTATACTACTACTATACTGCCACTATACTACTACCATACTACTACAGCCTTACAGTAGGAGAGAGGTACTACACTGTTACTACTATACTGCTACTATACTGCTACTATACTGCTACTATACTACTACAGCCTTACAGTAGGAGAGAGTTGCTACACTGTTACTACTATACTGTTACTATACTACTACTATACTGCTACTATACTGCTACAGCCTTACAGTAGGAGAGGTACTACACTGTTACTACTATACTGCTACTATACTGTTACTACTACTATATTACTATACTACTACAGCCTTACAGTAGGAGAGAGGTACTATACTGCTACTATACTGCTACTATACTACTACCATACTACTACCGCCTTACAGTAGGAGAGAGGTACTACACTGTTGCTACTATACTGCTACTATACTGTTACTATACTACTACCATACTACTACAGCATTACAGTAGGGGAGAGGTACTACACTGTTACTACTATACCGCTACTATACTACTACTATACTACTACAGCCTTACAGCAGGAGAGCGGTACTACACTGTTACTACTATACTGCTACTATACTACTACTATACTACTACAGCCTTACGGTAGGGGAGAGGTACTACACTGTTACTACTATACTGCTACTATACTACTACCATACTACTACTACTATACTGTTACTACTATACTGCTACTATACTACTACTATACTACTATTATACTACTACAGCCTTACAGTAGGAGAGAGGTACGACACTGTTACTACTATACTGCTACTATACTGCTACTATACTACTACTATACTACTACAGCATTACAGTAGGAGAGAGGTACTACACTGTTACTACTATACTGCCACTATACTACTACTATACTACTACTATACTACTACAGCCTTACAGTAGGAGAGAGGTACGGCACTGTTACTACTATACTGCTACTATACTGCTACTATACTACTACTATACTACTACAGCCTTACAGTAGGATAGAGGTACTACACTGTTACTACTATACTGCTACTATACTACTACAGCCTTACAGTAGGAGAGAGGTACTACACTGTTACTACTATACTGCTACTATACTACTACTATACTACTACAGCCTTACAGTAGGAGAGAGGTACTACATTGTTACTACTATACTGCTACTATACTGTTACTATACTACTACTATACTACTACAGCCTTACAGTAGGAGAGAGGTACTACACTGTTACTACTATACTGCTACTATACTACTACTATACTACTACTATACTACTACAGCCTTACAGTAGTAGAGAGGTACTACCCTTTTACTACTATACTGCTACTATACTACTACTATACTACTACAGCCCTACAGTAGGAGAGAGGTACTACACTGTTACTACTATACTGCTACTATACTACTACTATACTACTACAGCCTTACAGTAGGAGAGAGGTACTACACTGTTACTGCTATACTGCTACTATACCGCTACTATACTACTACCATACTACTACTATACTGCTACATCCTTACATTAGGAGAGAGGTACTACACTGTTACTCCTATACTACTACTATACTGCTACTATACTACTACTATACTACTACAGCCTTACGGTAGGGGAGAGGTACTACACTGTTACTACTATACTGCTACTATACTACTACTATACTACTACAGCCTTACAGTAGGAGAGAGGTACTACACTGTTACTGCTATATTGCTACTATACTACTACCATATTACTACTATACTGCTACAGCCTTACATTAGGAGAGAGGTACTACACTGTTACTACTATACTACTACTATACTGCTGCTATACTACTACTATACTACTGCAGCCTTACAGTAGGAGAGAGGTACCACACTGTTACTGCTATACTGCTACTATACTACTACCATACTACTACTATACTGCTACAGCCTTACAGTAGGAGAGAGGTACTACACTGTTACAACTATACTACTACTATACTGCCACTATACTACTACCATACTACTACAGCCTTACAGTAGGAGAGAGGTACTACACTGTTACTACTATACTGCTACTATACTGCTACTATACTGCTACTATACTACTACAGCCTTACAGTAGGAGAGAGTTGCTACACTGTTACTACTATACTGTTACTATACTACTACTATACTGCTACTATACTGCTACAGCCTTACAGTAGGAGAGGTACTACACTGTTACTACTATACTGCTACTATACTGTTACTACTACTATATTACTATACTACTACAGCCTTACAGTAGGAGAGAGGTACTATACTGCTACTATACTGCTACTATACTACTACCATACTACTACCGCCTTACAGTAGGAGAGAGGTACTACACTGTTGCTACTATACTGCTACTATACTGTTACTATACTACTACCATACTACTACAGCATTACAGTAGGGGAGAGGTACTACACTGTTACTACTATACCGCTACTATACTACTACTATACTACTACAGCCTTACAGCAGGAGAGCGGTACTACACTGTTACTACTATACTGCTACTATACTACTACTATACTACTACAGCCTTACGGTAGGGGAGAGGGTACTACACTGTTACTACTATACTGCTACTATACTACTACTATACTACTACAGCCTTACAGTAGGAGAAAGGTACTACACTGTTACTACTATACTGCTACTATACTGTTACTATACTACTACTATACTACTACAGCCTTACAGTAGGAGAGAGGTACTACACTGTTACTACTATACTGCTACTATACTACTGCTATACTACTGCTATGCTACTACAGCCTTACAGTGGGAGAGAGGTACTACACTGTTACTACTATACTGCTACTATACTGCTACTATACTACTACTATGCTACTACAGCCTTACAGTAGGAGAGAGGTACTACACTGTTACTACTATACTGCTACTATACTACTACTATGCTACTACTATGCTACTACAGCCTTACAGTAGGAGAGAGGTACTACACTGTTACTACTATACTGCCACTATACTACTACTATACTACTACAGCCTTACAGTAGGGGAGAGGTACTACACTGTTACTACTATACTGCTACTATACTACTACTATACTACTACAGCCTTACAGTAGGAGAGAGGTACTACACTGTTACTACTATACTGCTACTATACTGCTACTATACCACTACTATACTACGACTATACTG
>NW_022261985.1:15750465-15820465 GCF_002021735.2 Oncorhynchus kisutch | reverse complement strand
TATCATGTAATTGGTACCAGGGCCCAGTAATATCATGTAATTGATACTAGGGCCCAGTAATATAATGTAATTGATACTAGGGCCCAGTAATATAATGTAATTGGTACCAGGTCCCAGTAATATAATGTAATTGATACTAGGGCCCAGTAATATAATGTAATTGGTACTAGGGCCCAGTAATATAATATAATTGGTACTAGGGCCCAGTAATATAATGTAATTGGTACTAGGGCCCAGTAATATAATGTAATTTATACTGGGGCCCAGTAATATAATGTAATTGGTACTAGGGCCCAATAATATAATGTAATTGGTACTAGGGCCCAGTAATATAATGTAATTGGTACTAGGGCCCAGTAATATAATGTAATTGGTACCAGGGCCCAGTAATATGACATATAATGTAATTGGTACCAGGGCCCAGTAATATGCCATATAATGTTATTGGTACCAGGGCCCAGTAATATAATGTAATTGGTACTAGGGCCCAGTAATGTAATGTAATTGGTACTAGGGCCCAGTAATATAATATAATTGGTACTAGGGCCCAGTAATATAATGTAATTGGTACCAGGGCCCAGTAATATCATGTAATTGGTACCAGGGCCCAGTAATATAATGTAATTGATACTAGGGCCCAGTAATATAATGTAATTGATACTAGGGCCTAGTAATGTAATGTAATTGGTACCAGGGCCCAGTAATATAATGTAATTGATACTAGGGCCCAGTAATATAATGTAATTGATACTAGGGCCCAGTAATGTAATGTAATTGGTACCAGGGCCCAGTAATATAATGTAATTGATACTAGGGCCCAGTAATATAATGTAATTGATACTAGGGCCCAGTAATATAATGTAATTGGTACTAGGGCCCAGTAATATAATGTAATTGGTACTAGGGCCCAGTAATATAATATAATTGGTACTAGGGCCCAGTAATATAATGTAATTGGTACTAGGGCCCAGTAATATAATATAATTGGTACTAGGGCCCAGTAATATAATGTAATTTATACTGGGGCCCAGTAATATAATGTAATTGGTACTAGGGCCCAGTAATATAATGTAATTGGTACTAGGGCCCAGTAATATAATGTAATTGGTACTAGGGCCCAGTAATATAATGTAATTGGTACCAGGGCCCAGTAATATGACATATAATGTAATTGGTACCAGGGCCCAGTAATATAATGTAATTGGTACTAGGGCCCAGTAATATAATGTAATTGGTACTAGGGCCCAGTAATATAATGTAATTGATACTAGGGCCCAGTAATATAATGTAATTGGTAATAGGGCTCAGTAATATAATGTAATTGGTACCAGGGCCCAGTAATATAATGTAATTGGTACTAGGGCCCAGTAATATGACATTCCAGGCCCTCCATTCAGTAATGTGTAATGATTAAATCTGTATACGACCTAAATGGACAGTTATCTACTCAAACAGTGACTCAACAATTGAGGATATTTCGATGTTAGTGTCTCTTTTAATAGTAAATTCCTGCAATGAATGACGGACAGTCTACAATCTAGTAATGACTGTCCCTCTATATACAACCCCACAGAGTAGTAATGACTGTCCCTCTATATACAACCCCACAGAGTAGTAATGACTGTCCCTCTATATACAACCCCACAGAGTAGTAATGACTGTCCCTCTATATACAACCCCACAGAGTAGTAATGACTGTCCCTCTATATACAACCCCACAGAGTAGTAATGACTGTCCCTCTATATACAACCCCACAGAGTAGTAATGACTGTCCCTCTATATACAACCCCACAGAGTAGTAATGACTGTCCCTCTATATACAACCCACAGAGTAGTATGACTGTCCCTCTATATACAACCCCACAGAGTAGTAATGACTGTCCCTCTATATACAACCCCACAGAGTAGTAATGACTGTCCCTCTATATACAACCCCACAGAGTAGTAATGACTGTCCCTCTATATACAACCCCACAGAGTAGTAATGACTGTCCCTCTATATACAACCCCACAGAGTAGTAATGACTGTCCCTCTATATACAACCCCACAGAGTAGTAATGACTGTCCCTCTATATACAACCCCACAGAGTAGTAATGACTGTCCCTCTATATACAACCCCACAGAGTAGTAATGACTGTCCCTCTATATACAACCCCACAGAGTAGTAATGACTGTCCCTCTATATACAACCCCACAGAGTAGTAATGACTGTCCCTCTATATACAACCCCACAGAGTAGTAATGACTGTCCCTCTATATACAACCCCACAGAGTAGTAATGACTGTCCCTCTATATACAACCCCACAGAGTAGTAATGACTGTCCCTCTATATACAACCCCACAGAGTAGTAATGACTGTCCCTCTATATACAACCCCACAGAGTAGTAATGACTGTCCCTCTATATACAACCCCACAGAGTAGTAATGACTGTCCCTCTATATACAACCCCACAGAGTAGTAATGACTGTCCCTCTATATACAACCCCACAGAGTAGTAATGACTGTCCCTCTATATACAACCCCATGATAGGATGAGAATGATAAACACAGAGAAAAAAACACCTCAGCTCATTCCATCTCTCTACCTTTTTCTCCCCTTATCACTCTCCTCCTTCTCCCTCCTTTCTCTCTTCTCATCTCCCCTTATCACTCTCCTCCTTCTCCCTCCTTTCTCTCGTCTCGTCTCCCCTTATCACTCTCCTCCCTCTCTCCTCCTTCTCCCTCCTTTCTCTCTTCTCGTCTCCCCTTATCACTCTCCTCCCTCTCTCCTCCTTCTCCCTCCTTTCTCTCTTCTCGTCTCCCCTTATCACGATCTTCCCTCTCTCCTCCTTCTCCCTCCTTTCTCTCTTCTCGTCTCCCCTTATCACTCTCCTCCTTCTCCCTCCTTTCTCTCTTCTCGTCTCCCCTTATCACTCTTCTCCCTCTCTCCTCCTTCTCCCTCCTTTCTCTCTTCTCGTCTCCCCTTATCACTCTCCTCCCTCTCTCCTCCTTCTCCCTCCTTTCTCTCTTCTCGTCTCCCCTTATCACGATCTTCCCTCTCTCCTCCTTCTCCCTCCTTTCTCTCTTCTCGTCTCCCCTTATCACGATCTTCCCTCTCTCCTCCTTCTCCCTCCTTTCTCTCTTCTCGTCTCCCCTTATCACTCTCCTCCTTCTCCCTCCTTTCTCTCTTCTCATCTCCCCTTATCACTCTCCTCCCTCTATCCTCCTTCGCCCTCCTATCTCTTCCTGCCTCTCTTTCTATCTCTCTTCCCTCACTCCCTCCATCTCTATCTCTCTCTGCAGTGTGTTTCCCTCTCTACTCTCTCCGACTGTGAGTAACATTGTTGACACGACAAACGATAACAAACAGACTAGCTGGAGACAAACTGCTGGACCAGGATCCAGGCTCTCCTCTCCTTTCCTTTCCTCTCCTCTTCTCTCCTTTCTCCTCTGCTCTCCTCTCTCTGCTCTCCTCTCTCTCCTCTCCCCTACCCTCTACTACCCTCCTCTCTCCTCCTTTGCCCTCCTCCGCTCTCCTCCTCTCTCCTCATCTCTCCTCTCCTCTGCTCTCCTCCCCTCTTCTCTCCTCTTTCCTATCCTCTTCTCTCCTCTCCTCCTCGCCTCTTTGCTCCTCTCTCCTCTCCTCTTCTCTCCTCTTCCCTCCTCTCCTCTGCCCTCCTCTCTCCTCTCCTCTTCTCTCCTCTTCCCTCCTCTCTCCTCTCCTCTCCTCCTCTGCCCTCGTCTCTCCTCTCCTTTCCTCTTCCCTCTCCTCTCCTCTCCTCTGCCCTCCTCTCTCCTCTTCTCTCCTCTTCTCTCCTCTTCCCTCCTCTCTCCTCTCTCCTCTCCTCTCCTCTCCTCTCCTCTCCTCTCCTCTCCTCTCCTCTCCTCTCCTCTCCTCTCCTCTCCTCTCCTCTCCTCCTCTCCTCTCCTCTCCTCTCCTCTCCTCTCCTCTCCTCTCCTCTCCTCTCCTCTCCTCTCCTCTCCTCTCTCTCCTCTCCTCTCCTCTCCTCTCCTCTCCTCTCCTCTCCTCTCCTCTCCTCTGCCCTCCTCTCCTCTGCCCTCCTCTCCTCCTCTCCTCTCCTCTGCCCTCCTCTCCTCTGCCCTCCTCTCCTCTCCTCTGCCCTCCTCTCTCCTCTCCTCTCCTCTTCCCTCCTCTCTCCTCTCTCCTCTGCCCTCGTCTCTCCTCTCCTCTTCTCTCTCCTCTCCCCTCTCCTCTCCTCTCCTCTTCCCTCCTCTCCTCTTCCCTCCTCTCTCCTCTCCTCTTCCCTCCTCTCTCCTCTCCTCCTCTCCTCTTCCCTCCTCTCTCCTCTTCCCTCCTCTCCTCTTCCCTCCTCTCTCCTCTCCTCTTCCCTCCTCTCTCCTCTCCTCTTCCCTCCTCTCTCCTCTCTTTCAAGGAATGTAAGACATGTTGCCTGTGAACAACATATTATAACTATAGGGCTTTTCCGAGTGCTTTCAGCAATTGTCTGTTGAGATAAAGTTCTTTAATAGAATCCCTGTTGTGTCTCTGGTCTCAGCTGGCCACTAATAGTAGTAGTTCTGGTTTGTTGACCTTGGAAGACAGAGACAGAGTGACGCTACTGTGAAAGTTAATAGAAGATTTTATAACACACTGGCTGTCCCAAATGGCACCCTATTCCCCCATAGAGCTCTGGTCAAAAGAAGTGCACTATGTAGGAAATAGGGTGCCTTGTGCCCATAGGTCTCTGGTCAAAAGAAGTGCACGCTGTAGGGAATAGGGTGCCTTGTGCCCATAGGTGTCTGGTCAAAAGAAGTGCACGCTGTAGGGAATAGGGTGCCTTGTGCCCATAGGTCTCTGGTCAAAAGAAGTGCACTATGTAGGGAATAGGGTGCCTTGTGCCCATAGGACTCTGATCAAAAGAAGTGCACTATGTAGGGAATAGGGTGCCTTGTGCCCATAGGACTCTGGTCAAAAGAAGTGCACTATGTAGGGAATAGGGTGCCTTGTGCCCATAGGACTCTGGTCAAAAGAAGTTAAATAAATAGAACCCTTTAAACAGAACCACACCAGAACCCTTTAAACAGAACCACACCTGTGTGTAAATGGGGTGGGGAGGTGTGTGTGTAAATGGGGTGGGGAGGTGTGTGTGTAAATGGGGTGGGGAGGTGTGTGTGTGTGTGTGTAATTGGGGTGGGGAGATGTGTGTGTGTGTGTGTGTGTAAATGGGGTGGGAAGGTGACTCTCTCACACAGAAGGTCGGGGGTCAAGAAGTCAGAATCTGCATGAGAAATGTTAGACATACAGTATCCTGTTGAAACGGGCTTCAAATGTGATGTTTTATTAGTCTCATGTACTCGATAATAGGCATGGTATACATCATCCAACGGGCATCATGGGAGACATGAGGGGGAGGTTGGGGGTCATGGGGGAGGTGAGGTGGGAGGAAGGTTGGGGGTCATGGGAGACGTGAGGGGGAAGAAGGTTGGAGGTCATGGGGGAGGTGAGGGGGGAGGAAGAAGGTTGGGGGTCATGGTGGAGGTGAGGGGGGAGGAAGGTTGGGGGTCATGGGGGAGGTGAGGGGGGAGGAAGAAAGTTGGGGGTCATGGGGGAGGAAGGTTGGGGGTCATGGGGGAGGTGAGGTGGGAGGAAGGTTGGGGGTCATGGGGGAGGTGAGGTGGGAGGAAGGTTGGAGGTCATGGGGGAGGTGAGGGGGGAGGAAGAAGGTTGGGGGTCATGGTGGAGGTGAGGGGGGAGGAAGGTTGGGGGTCATGGGGGAGGTGAGGTGGGAGGAAGCTTGGAGGTCATGGGGGAGGTGAGGTGGGAAGAAGGTTGGGGGTCATGGGGGAGGTGAGGGGGGAGGAGAAGGTTAGGGGTCATGGGGGAGGTGAGGTGGGAGGAAGAAGGTTGGGGGTCAAGGGGGAGGTGAGGGGGGAGGAGGAAGGTTGGGGGTCATGGGGGAGGTGAGGTGGGAGGAAGAAGGTTGGGGGTCATTGGGGAGGTGAGGGGGGAGGAGGAAGGTTGGGGGTCATGGGGGAGGTGAGGTGGGAGGAAGAAGGTTGGAGGTCATGGGGGAGGTGAGGTGGGAGGAAGATTGGGGGTCATGGGGGAGGTGAGGGGGGAGGAAGAAGGTTGGGGGTCATGGGGGAGGAAGGTTGGGGGTCATGGGGGAGGTGAGGTGGGAGGAAGGTTGGGGGTCATGGGGGAGGTGAGGTGGGAGGAAGGTTGGAGGTCATGGGGGAGGTGAGGGGGGAGGAAGAAGGTTGGGGGTCATGGTGGAGGTGAGGGGGGAGGAAGGTTGGGGGTCATGGGGGAGGTGAGGGGGGGAGGAAGAAGGTTGGGGGTCATGGGGGAGGAAGGTTGGGGGTCATGGGGGAGGTGAGGTGAGGTGGGAGGAAGGTTGGGGGTCATGGGGGAGGTGAGGTGGGAGGAAGGTTGGAGGTCATGGGGGAGGTGAGGGGGGAGGAAGAAGGTTGGGGGTCATGGTGGAGGTGAGGGGGGAGGAAGGTTGGGGGTCATGGGGGAAGTGAGGGGGGAGGAAGAAGGTTGGGGGTCATGGTGGAGGAAGGTTGGGGGTCATGGGGGAGGTGAGGTGAGGTGGGAGGAAGGTTGGGGGTCATGGGGGAGGTGAGGTGGGAGGAAGGTTGGAGGTCATGGGGGAGGTGAGGGGGGAGGAAGAAGGTTGGGGGTCATGGTGGAGGTGAGGGGGGGAGGAAGGTTGGGGGTCATGGGGGAGGTGACGTGGGAGGAAGCTTGGAGGTCATGGGGGAGGTGAGGTGGGAAGAAGGTTGGGGGTCATGGGGGAGGTGAGGGGGGAGGAGAAGGTTAGGGGTCATGGGGGAGGTGAGGTGGGAGGAAGAAGGTTGGGGGTCAAGGGGGAGGTGAGGGGGGAGGAGGAAGGTTGGGGGTCATGGGGGAGGTGATGTGGGAGGAAGAAGGTTGGGGGTCATGGTGGAGGTGAGGGGGGAGGAAGGTTGGGGGTCATGGGGGAGGTGAGGGGGGAGGAAGAAGGTTGGGGGTCATGGTGGAGGTGAGGGGGGAGGAAGGTTGGGGGTCATGGGGGAGGTGAGGTGGGAGGAAGCTTGGAGGTCATGGGGGAGGTGAGGTGGGAAGAAGGTTGGGGGTCATGGGGGAGGTGAGGGGGGAGGAGAAGGTTAGGGGTCATGGGGGAGGTGAGGTGGGAGGAAGAAGGTTGGGGTCAAGGGGGAGGTGAGGGGGGAGGAGGAAGGTTGTGGGTCATGGGGGAGGTGAGGGGGGAGGAGGAAGTTTGGGGGTCATGGGGGAGGTGAGGGGGAAGGTTGGGGTCCAGCAGGCAGCGGGCCACTCCAGAGAAGGACCTTGTTATTGGGCTGCTGTCTTGAAGAAAAGTGGAGGTAAATGGATGCCCTCCCTTGTCTCCTCCACCCCTCATCTCCTCCACCCCTCGTCTCCTCCACCCCTCGTCTCCTCCACCCCTCGTCTCCACCACCCCTCGTCTTCTCCACCCCTCGTCTCCTCCACCCCTCATCTCCTCCACCGCTCGTCTCCTCCACCGCTCGTCTCCTCCACCGCTCGTCTCTTCCACCGCTCGTCTCCTCCACCGCTCGTCTCCTCCACCACTAGTCTCCTCCACCACTCCATTCCCAATGCACAAATTTCCATTTTAGCTTGTTTCCATGGGAACTGGCCTTCAATAGCATGAAGAACAGAAGGCCTTTCTGGTTTACAGGCTGAATTACACACTAAAGAAGACCCAGCTGGATTGCACTCTACAGAAGACTGGCTGGATTACACATGACACATCCTGTTGAGTGTCATGGAGGGTTCTCACTGTGTTTCTGTCCTTCAACACATCCTGTTGAGTGTCATGGAGGGTTCTCACTGTGTTTCTGTCCTTCAACACATCCTGTTGAGTGTCTTGGAGGGTTCTCACTGTGTTTCTGTCCTTCAACACATCCTGTTGAGTGTCATGGAGGGTTCTCACTGTGTTTCTGTCCTTCAACACATCCTGTTGAGTGTCATGGAGGGTTCTCACTGTGTTTCTGTCCTTCAACACATCCTGTTGAGTGTCATGGAGGGTTCTCACTGTGTTTCTGTCCTTCAACACATCCTGTTGAGTGTCATGGAGGGTTCTCACTGTGTTTCTGTCCTTCAACACATCCTGTTGAGTGTCATGGAGGGTTCTCACTGTGTTTCTGTCCTTCAACACATCCTGTTGAGTGTCATGGAGGGTTCTCACTGTGTTTCTGTCCTTCAACACATCCTGTTGAGTGTCTTGGAGGGTTCTCACTGTGTTTCTGTCCTTCAACACATCCTGTTGAGTGTCTTGGAGGGTTCTCACTGTGTTTCTGTCCTTCAACACATCCTGTTGAGTGTCATGGAGGGTTCTCACTGTGTTTCTGTCCTTCAACACATCCTGTTGAGTGTCATGGTGGGTTCTCACTGTGTTTCTGTCCTTCAACACATCCTGTTGAGTGTCATGGAGGGTTCTCACTGTGTTTCTGTCCTTCAACACATCCTGTTGAGTGTCATGGAGGGATAATGCCCCTAAAACATGCTAATATCTCACCATTACCAATAACTGGGGAGGGGGGGGGGGGCTATGATATTTATGCCTACGTAACTTTCTCATTCATCATTATTCAAGATTATTCGTGATTATCCGTAACCATGGTAGCATCCACGTTAATGTAGAAGTGTTCAGAAACATATTGTGTTCTTATTTACAATAAAAGTGACTCCAAAATGACACAATACATTATTACCATTAATTTCTACTGGGCACAAAATAATCTGAAACACAACCAGAACAAACAGCAAATGCATCCAACAAGTGTGTAGAGTCACAAGCATTTTGTCTGCTATGAATATAGACTGAATACAGACAAGGTCACTGTCCATACCTGTTATATTACAATATGTTGTGGTGAAACTAACTTCCTCTCCTCCTCCTCTCCTCTCCTCTCCTCTCCCTCTCCTCTCCTCTCCTCTCCTCTCCTCTCCTCTCCTCTCCTCTCCTCTCCTCTCCTCTCCTCTCCTCTCCTCTCCTCTCCTCTCCTCTCTCTCTCTCTCTCTCTCTCCTTCTCCTCCCTCTCTCCCCCTCTCCTCCTTCCTCTCCTCTGCTCTCTCTCTCCTCTCCTCCTCCTCTCCTCTCCTCTCCTCTCCTCTCCTCTCCCTCCTCCGTCCTTCCTCCTCTCCTTTCCTCATCCTCTCCGCTCCTCTCCTCTCCTCTCCGCTCCTCTCCTTCTCCTCTCTCTCTCCTCTCCTCTCCTCTCTTCTCTCCTTTTCCTCTCCTCTTCCTCTCCTCTCTTCTCTTCTCATCTCTTCTCTTCTCTTCTCTCTCTTCTCTTCTAATTTCTCTTCTCTTCTCTTCTCTTCGCTTCTCTCTTCTCCTTCTCTTTCTCTTCTCTTCTCTCTCTCCTCTCCTCTCCCTCTCCTCCTCCTCTCCTCTCTCCTCTCCCTCATTCCTCATCTCTCTCTCTCTCTCTTCTCTCTTCATTCTCTCTCTCTCTCTACTCTCCTCTCGCTCTCCTCTCCTCTCTCTCCTCTCCTCTCCTCTCCTCTCCTTCTCCTCTCCTCTCCTCTCCTCCTCCTCTCCTCTCCTCCTCATTCTCTCTCCTCATTCTCTCTCTCTCATTCTCTCTCCTCTCTTGTCCTCTCCTCCTCTCTAGATGCTGGGAAACCTAACAGTAGTGCCCATCAAGGTTCCTCAGGTCAGCTCTCTACACCGGCTGTCTGGACAGACCTCCACTGTTCTACCTCAGGTACAAACAAACAAACACACACACACACACACACACACACACACACACACACACACACACACACACACACACACACACACACACACACACACACACACACACACCACACACACACCACTCCCCCCCCACACACACACGCACTCCCTCCCACACACACACCACACTCCCCCCACCACACACACACTCACACTCCCCCCCCCCCCCCCCCCCCCCCCCCCCCCCCCCCCACACACACACACACACACACACTCCCCCCACACACACACACTCCCCCCCACACACACACACACTCCCCCACCCACACACGCACACGCACACGCACACGCACACACACACACACTCACCTGTTATATAGGCTGTAATGGTCCGAACCAGTATCCCTCTGGTATATGGAGAACATTGTGTTTCTCAGACTGCTGGGAGGCTGTAATGGTCTGAACCAGTATCCCTCTGGTATATGGAGAACATTGTGTTTCTCAGACTGCTGGGAGGCTGTAATGGTCTGAACCAGAAGTTGCATAGCAGCATATCGTCTGTTTAAAACCCTCAGAGGAAAAACCACAGCTAAACAAAACACAATTTAGCCTGTGACTATAGTCTATAACCGGCTGTGAAGGCAGATCTGAGAGGTCATCCAGGCAGGATCTCTGCTCATAACGCTAGAGGCCTGGTGGTGTATCAGATCGCAGGTGTTGAAGTAACCACCAGGTGTTGTAGTAACCACCAGGTATCAGCACCATTACAAACCCAGGTTGTTGTAGTAACCACCAGGTATCAGCACCATTTCAAACCCAGGCTGTTGTAGTAACCACCAGGTATCAGCACCATTACAAAACCAGGTTGTTGTAGTAACCACCAGGTATCAGCACCATTACAAACCCAGGTTGTTGTAGTAACCACCAGGTATCAGCACCATTACAAAACCAGGTTGTTGTAGTAACCACCAGGTATCCGCACCATTACAAACCCAGGTTGTTGTAGTAACCACCAGGTATCAGCACCATTACAAACCCAGGTGTTGTAGTAACCACCAGGTGTTGTAGTAATCGCCAGGTGTTGAAGTAACCACCAGGTGTTGTAGTAACCACCAGGTATCAGCACCATTACAAACCCAGGTTGTTGTAGTAACCACCAGGTATCAGCACCATTACAAACCCAGGTGTTGAAGTAACCACCAGGTGTTGTAGTAACTTCCAGGTGTTGAAGTAACCACCAGGTGTTGTAGTAACCACCAGGTATCAGCACCAATACAAACCCAGGTGTTGTAGTAACCACCAGGTATCATCACCATTACAAACCCAGGTTTTTGTAGTAACCACCAGGTATCAGCACCATTACAAACCCAGGTTGTTGTAGTAACCACCAGGTATAAGCACCATTACAAACCCAGGTTGTTGTAGTAACCACCAGGTGGCAGCACCATTACAAACCAGGTGTTGTAGTAACCACCAGGTGTTGAAGTAACCTCCAGGTATCAGCACCATTACAAACCCAGGTTGTTGAAGTAACCCACCAGGTATCATCACCATTACAAACCCAGGTGTTGAAGTAACCTCCAGGTATCAGCACCATTACAAACCCAGGTGTTGTAGTAACCACCAGGTGGCAGCACCATTACAAACCCAGGTGTTGAAGTAACCACCAGGTGTTGAAGTAACCTCCAGGTGTTGTAGTAACCACCAGGTATCAGCACCAATACAAACCCAGGTGTTGTAGTAACCACCAGGTATCATCACCATTACAAACCCAGGTTTTTGTAGTAACCACCAGGTATCAGCACCATTACAACCCAGGTTGTTGTAGTAACCACCAGGTATAAGCACCATTACAAACCCAGGTTGTTGTAGTAACCACCAGGTGGCAGCACCATTACAAACCCAGGTGTTGTAGTAACCACCAGGTGTTGAAGTAACCTCCAGGTATCAGCACCATTACAAACCCAGGTTGTTGAAGTAACCACCAGGTATCATCACCATTACAAACCCAGGTGTTGAAGTAACCTCCAGGTATCAGCACCATTACAAACCCAGGTGTTGTAGTAACCACCAGGTGGCAGCACCATTACAAACCCAGGTGTTGAAGTAACCACCAGGTGTTGAAGTAACCTCCAGGTGTTGTAGTAACCACCAGGTATCAGCACCATTACAAACCCAGGTGTTGTAGTAACCACCAGGTGTTGAAGTAACCTTCAGGTGTTGTAGTAACCACCAGGTGTTGAAGTAACCTTCAGGTGTTGTAGTAACCACCAGGTGTTGAAGTAACCACCAGTTGTTGAAGTAACCTTCAGGTGTTGTAGTAACCACCAGGTGTTGAAGTAACCTTCAGGTGTTGTAGTAACCACCAGGTGTTGAAGTAACCTTCATGTGTTGTAGTAACCACCAGGTGTTGAAGTAACCTTCAGGTGTTGTAGTAACCTTCAGGTGTTGTAGTAACCACCAGGTGTTGAAGTAACCACCAGGTGTTGAAGTAACCTTCAGGTGTTGTAGTAACCTTCAGGTGTTGTAGTAACCACCAGGTGTTGAAGTAACCTTCAGGTGTTGTAGTAACCTTCAGGTGTTGTAGTAACCTTCAGGTGTTGTAGTAACCACCAGGTGTTGAAGTAACCTTCAGGTGTTGTAGTAACCACCAGGTGGCAGCACCATTACAAACCCAGGTGTTGAAGTAACCACCAGGTGTTGAAGTAACCTCCAGGTGTTGTAGTAACCACCAGGTGGCAGCACCATTACAAAACCCAGGTGTTGAAGTAACCACCAGGTGGCAGCACCATTAACCATGAACCAAAAACCAGCCTGAAACTCTTTCTAAAGACTATTGACATCTAGTGGAAGCCCTAGGAACTGCAATTTGGGAAGATTTGGGCTTATAATTATAGTACTAGCCATTGAAAATAGTGGTAAGCCAAATTGTTTTTGGGGGATGTTTGTCCTCTGGGTTTCGCCTGCCATATCAGTTCTGTTATACTCACATACATCAGTTTAACAGTTTCAGAAACTTTAGAGTGTTTTCTATCTAAATCTACCAATTATATGTGTATTCTAGCTTCTGGGCCTGAGTAACAGGCAGTTTACTTTGGGCACGCTTTTCATCCGGACGTGAAAATACTGCCCCCTATCCCAAAGAAGTTGTAACATGCTCCTTCTCTCCCTCCCTCCTCTCCAGGTTCAGCCAAAGAGTGTGATCCCAGCCAGCCTCCTCCCCAGCCACAGCCCTGTGTCTCTCCCTAAGGAGCAGCCAGCCAGCCTCCTCCCCAGCCACAGCCCTGTGTCTCTCCCTCAGGAGCAGCCAGCCAGCCTCCTCCCCAGCCACAGCCCTGTGTCTCTCCCTCAGGAGCAGCCAGCCAGCCAGAAACAGTCATCCTGTCAGGCCCTCAGTCTCCTCAACCTCCAGAGAGCTACCGCTGTAATCAGCCCTAAGAGCCGCGCCCACAGTTTTAACCACACCCACAGCTCTAGCCACACCCTCACCCAGAGCCACACCCTCGGCCCGGCCCTGCCTACAGCCAACAGCACGTTCAGCCCAGAACGTCTCTCCATAGGCCAGGGAGACACAGCCACCTCCACAACCTCCTCACCCCCTCCCCTGGCCCAGACACTGGCCTCTTCCCTGGCCCAGACCCTGGTCTCTCCCCTGGCCCAGACCCTGGTCCCTCCCCTGGTCTCTCCCCTGGCCCAGACCCTGGTCTGCCCCCTGGCCCAGACCCTGGTCTCTCCCCTGGCCCAGACCCAGTCTCTCTCCCCAGCCCAGACCCAGTCTCTCTCCTCGGCCCAGACCCAGTCTCTCTCCTCGGCCCAGACCCAGTCTCTCTCCCCGGCCCAGACCCAGTCTCTCTCCCCGGCCCAGACCCAGTCTCTCTCCCCGGCCCAGACCCAGTCTCTCTCCCCGGCCCAGACCCAGTCTCTCTCCCGGCCCCGACCCAGTCTCTCACCCTGGCCCAGACCCAGTCTCTCTCCCCGGCCCTAGCCTGGCCTGGAGGCATCTCCCCCACCTCTACCAGCAGCAGCAGCCCAACAGCCACCTCAGCCTCAGTTGCCCCCGGTGTGACCTTCTCCATCATCTCTGCCTCTCCGCCCGCCGACACCGGGAACAACAGGGTGTGGACCATCAATGAGGCTGTCAAGGTCCAGCCTCTGGTCTTCAACACTGACAATAAGGTGAAAGACTGTCCCTGTCCAACACATCCTTCTGTCTGTCCTACCAGCCCTACTGACTGTCTCTGTCCAACACATCCTTCTGTCTGTCCTACCAGCCCTACTGACTGTCTCTGTCCAACACATCCTTCTGTCTGTCCTACCAGCCCTACTGACTGTCTCTGTCCAACACATCCTTCTGTCTGTCCTACCAGCCCTACTGACTGTCTCTGTCCAACACATCCTTCTGTCTGTCCTACCAGCCCTACTGACTGTCCCTGTCCAACACATCCTTCTGTCTGTCCTACCAGCCCTACTGACTGTCCCTGTCCAACACATCCTTCTGTCTGTCCTACCAGCCCTACTGACTGTCTCTGGTAGCATGGTCTCTACAACCACACACTTCATGCTGATCTAACTCTTCTGTCTGTCCTACCAGCCCTACTGACTGTCTCTGGCAGCATGGTCTCTACAACCACACACTTCATGCTGATCTAACTCTTCTGTCTGTCCTACCAGCCCTACTGACTGTCTCTGGTAGCATGGTCTCTACAACCACACACTTCATGCTGATCTAACTCTTCTTCTGTCTGTCCTACCAGCCCTACTGACTGTCTCTGGTAGCATGGTCTCTACAACCACACACTTCATTCTGATCTAACTCTTCTGTCTGTCCTACCAGCCCTACTGACTGTCTCTGGCAACATGGTCTCTACAACCACACACTTCATGCTGATCTAACTCTTCTGTCTGTCCTACCAGCCCTACTGACTGTCTCTGGTAGCATGGTCTCTACAACCACACACTTCATGCTGATCTAACTCTTCTGTAGAGGTGGGGGAGGCATCATTACAGGCATCATTACAGGCATCATTACAGGCATCATTACAGGCCTCATTATAGGCATCAACACAGGCATCATTACAGGCATCATTATAGGCATCATTACAGGCATCATTACAGACATCAATACAGGCATCATTACAGACATCATTAAAGGCATCATTACAGGCATCTATACAGGCATCATTACAGGCATCATTACAGGCATCATTATAGGTCTCATTATAGGCATCATTACAGGCATCACTACAGGCATCATTACAGGCATCACTACAGGCATCATTACAGGCATCATTACAGGCCTCATTACAGGCATCATTACAGGCATCACTACAGGCATCATTACATGCATCAACACAGGCATCATTACAGGCATCATCACAGGCATCATCACAGGCATCATCACAGGCATCACTACAGGCATCATCACAGGCATCACTACAGGCATCATTACAGGCATCATTACAGGCATCACAACAGGCATCATTACAGACATCATTACAGGCCTCATTACAGGCATCACTACAGGCATCATTACAGACATCAATACAGGCATCAATTCAGGCATCATTACAGACATCACTACAGGCATCACTACAGGCATCATTACAGGCCTCATTACAGGCATCATTACAGGCACCATTACAGACATCAATACAGGCATCATTACAGGCATCATTACAGGCATCACTGCAGGCATCATTACATACATCAATACAGGCATCATTACAGGCATCATTACAGGCCTCACTACAGGCATCACTACAGGCATTATTACAGGCATCACTACAGGCATCATTACAGGCCTCATTACAGGCATCATCACTACAGGCCTCACTACAGGCATCATCACAGGCATCACTACAGGCATCACTACAGGCATCATTACAGGCATCATCACAGGCATCACTACAGGCATCATTACAGGCATCATTACAGGCATCATTACAGGCATCATCACAGGCATCACTACAGGCCTCACCACAGGCATCACTACAGGCATCACTACAGGCATCACTACAGGCATCATTACAGGCATCACTGCAGGCATCATTACATACATAAATACAGGCATCATTACAGGCCTCACTACAGGCATCACTACAGGCATCATTACAGGCATCACTACAGGCATCACTACAGGCATCACTACAGGCATCATTACAGGCATCATCACAGGCATCACTACAGGCATCATTACAGGCATCACTGCAGGCATCATTACATACATAAATACAGGCATCATTACAGGCCTCACTACAGGCATCACTACAGGCATCATTACAGGCATCACTACAGGCATCACTACAGGCATCACTACAGGCATCATTACAGGCATCATCACTACAGGCATCACTACAGGCATCATCACAGGCATCACTACAGGCATCACTACAGGCATCATACAGGCATCACTACAGGCATCACTACAGGCATCACTACAGGCATCACTACAGGCATCATCACAGGCATCACTACAGGCATCATTACAGGCATCATCACAGGCATCACTACAGGCATCAATACAGGCATCACTACAGGCATCATCACAGGCATCATCACAGGCATCATCACAGGCATCACTACAGGCATCATTACAGGCATCATCACAGGCATCACTATAGGCATCATTACATGCATCACTACAGGCATCATCACAGGCATCACTACAGGCCTCATCACAGGCATCACTACAGACATCATTACAGGCATCATTACAGGCCTCACTACAGGCATCATTACAGGCATCACTACAGGCATCATTACAGGCATCACTACAGGCCTCATTACAGGCATCACTACAGGCATCATCACAGGCCTCATTTACAGGCATCATCACAGGCATCCCCACAGGCATCACTACAGGCCTCATTACAGGCATCACTACAGGCATTATTACAGGCATCACTACAGGCATCATTACAGGCATCACTACAGGCATCATTACAGGCATCATCACAGGCATCATCACAGGCATCACTACAGGCATCATTACAGGCATCATTACAGGCATCATTACAGACATTATTACAGGCATCAACACAGGCATCATCACAGGCATCATCACAGGCATCACTACAGGCATCACTACAGGCATCATTACAGGCATCATCACAGGCATCATCACAGGCATCACTACAGGCATCACTACAGGCATCACTACAGGCATCATTACAGACATTAATACAGGCATCACTACAGGCATCATCACAGGCCTCATTTACAGGCATCATCACAGGCATCATCACAGGCCTCATTTACAGGCATCACTACAGGCATCACTACAGGCATCATCACAGGCCTCATTTACAGGCATCATCACAGGCATCACTACAGGCATCATTACAGGCATCATCACAGGCCTCATTTACAGGCATCATCACAGGCCTCATTTACAGGCATCACTACAGGCATCATCACAGGCATCACTACAGGCATTATCACAGGCATCATCACAGGCATCACTACAGGCATCATCACAGGCATCACTGCAGGCATCATCACAGGCATCATCACAGGCCTCATTTACAGGCATCAATCCAGGCATCATCACAGGCATCACTACAGGCATCATCACAGGCATCATCACAGGCATCACTACAGGCATCATCACAGGCATCATCACAGGCATCACTACAGGCATCATCACAGGCATCATCACAGGCCTCATTTACAGGCATCATCACAGGCATCATCACAGGCATCACTACAGGCATCATCACAGGCATCATCACAGGCCTCATTTACAGGCATCATCACAGGCATCATCACAGGCCTCATTTACAGGCATCATTACAGGCATCATCACAGGCATCACTACAGGCATCATCACAGGCATCATCACAGGCCTCATTTACAGGCATCATCACAGGCATCACTACAGGCATCATCACAGGCCTCATTTACAGGCATCATCACAGGCATCATCACAGGCATCACTACAGGCATCATCACAGGCATCATCACAGGCCTCATTTACAGGCATCATCACAGGCATCACTACAGGCATCATTACAGGCATCACTACAGGCATCACTACAGGCATCACTACAGGCATCATCACAGGCCTCATTTACAGGCATCATCACAGGCATCACTACAGGCATCATTACAGGCATCACTACAGGCATCACTACAGGCATCACTACAGGCATCATCACAGGCATCACTACAGGCATCATTACAGGCATCACTACAGGCATCATTACAGACATTATTACAGGCATCATTACAGACATTATTACAGGCATCACTACAGGCATCATCACAGGCATCACTACAGGCATCACTACAGGCATCACTACAGGCATCACTACAGGCATCATTACAGGCATCATAACAGACATTATTACAGGCATCATTACAGGCATCACTACAGGCATCATTACAGGCATCATAACAGACATTATTACAGGCATCACTACAGGCATTATTACAGGCATCACTACATGCATCATTACAGGCATCATTACAGGCATCACTACAGCATCACTACAGGCATCATTACAGGCATCACTACAGGCATCACTACAGGCATCATCACAGGCATCATTACAGGCATCACTACAGGCATCATCACAGGCATCATTACAGGCATCACTACAGGCATCACTACAGGCATCATTACAGGCATCATAACAGACATTATTACAGGCCATCACTACAGGCATTATTACAGGCATCACTACAGGCATCATTACAGGCATCATTACAGGCAATCACTACAGGCATCATTACAGGCATCACTACAGGCATCACTACAGGCATCACTACAGGCATCATTACAGGCATCATTACAGGCATCACTACAGGGATCACTACAGGCATCACTACAGGCATCACTACAGGCATCATTACAGGCCCTCACTACAAGCATCACTACAGGCATCATTACAGGCATCATTACAGGCATCACTACAGGCATCGACTACAGGCATCATACAGCATCACTACAGGCATCACTACAGGCATCATTACAGGCATCACTACAGGCATCCACTACAGGCATCACTACAGGCATCATTACAGGCATCATTACAGGATCACTACAGGCATCACTACAGGCATCACTACAGGGCATCACTACAGGCATCACAACAGGCATCATTACAGGCATCACTACAGGCATCATCACAGGCATCACTACAGGCATCACCTACAGCATCACTACAGGCAATCACTACAGGCATCACTACAGCATCACTACAGGCATCACTACAGGCATCACTACAGGCATCACTACAGGCATTCATTACAGGCATCCACAGGCTCACTACAGGCATCCACTACAGGCCTCAACTACAGGCATCACTACAGGCATCACTACAGGCATCATACAGGCATCACTACAGGCATCACTTACAGGCATCATTACAGGCATCACACAGGCATCACTACAGGCATCATCACAGGCCTCACTACGCATCATCACAGGCATCACTACAGGCATCACTACGGCATCACTACAGGCATCACTACAGGCATCACTACAGGCATCACTACAGGCATCACTACAGGCATCACACAGGCATCACCAAGGCCATCACTACAGGCATCACTACAGGCATCACTACAGGCATCACTACAGGCATCACTACAGGCATCACTACAGGCATCATTACAGGCATCACACAGGCATCACTACAGGCATCACTACCAGCATCACTACCAGGCATCACTACAGGCATCACTACAGGCATCACTACAGCATCATCACAGGCATCACTACAGGCATCACTACAGGCATCACTACAGGCATCATAACAGGCATCATCACAGGCATCATAACAGCATCACTACAGGCATCACTACAGGCCATCACTACAGGCATCACTACAGGGCATCATCACAGCATCACTACAGGCATCACTACAGGCATCACTACAGCATCACTACAGGCATCACTACAGGCATCACTACAGGCATCACTACAGGCATCACTACAGGCATCACTACAAGTAGAGTTGTGTGATTTAATTGTTAATATAAATCAATCACAATCAATTGTTTTACCTTCCCTTCGCACTAAATAGTTATTAGAACCAACAGCCAATTAACTGACTAACGCTTAACGCTGTCCCCGCCTGCATGCGTGTCTGTGTGTGTGTGTGGTGTGGTGTGTTTTCCCAGTTGAAAATAATCCAGCCGGAGGCAGAGACCCCCAGCTCCTCCCAGGACCCCCAGGAGGGACCCCAGGGGGCCGACAGCCCCTCACAGGAGATCCCCTCCATCACCTCGACCACCAACCCCTCCACCTCTCCCTCCTCTACACCAGCCAAGAAGAAGAAGAAGGATGAGGACTCAGAGGTAAAACCACAATCCTAAATAATTATACATCAATAACAAGAAACACAACCATGTTGTATCAGAGGATAAAGCCTGTTTTTTAAAATAGTGGTTGTATTACATAAATAAGGATTTAAATAAAACATTATCATTTATCTAAGTAACACGCTGACTATCAGGTTCTCTGGTATGGTGCCACACGCTGACTATCAGGTTCTCTGTATGGTGCCACACGCTGACTATCAGGTTCTCTGGTATGGTGCCACACGCTGACTATCAGGTTCTCTGGTATGGTGCCACACGCTGACTATCAGGTTCTCTGGTGGTGCCACACGCTGACTATCAGGTTCTCTGGTGTGCCACACGCTGACTATCAGGTTCTCTGGTGGTGCCACACGCTGGACTATCAGGTTCTCTGGTAGGTGCCACACGCTGACTATCAGGTTCTCTGGTATGGTGCCCACGCTGACTATCAGGTTCTCTGGTATGGTGCCACACGCTGACTATCAGGTTCTCTGGTATGGTGCCACACGCTGACTATCAGGTTCTCTGGTATGTGCCCACACGCTGACTATCAGGTTCTCTGGTATGGTGCCACACGCTGACTATCAGGTTCTCTGGTATGGTTGCCACACGCTGACTATCAGGTTCTCTGGTATGGTGCCACACGCTGACTATCAGGTTCTCTGGTGGTGCCACACGCTGACTATCAGGTTCTCTGGTATGGTGCCACACGCTGACTATCAGGTTCTCTGGTATGGTGCCACACGCTGACTATCAGGTTCTCTGTATGGTGCCACACGCTGACTATCAGGTTCTCTGGTATGGTGCCACACGCTGACTATCAGGTTCTCTGGTATGGTGCCACACGCTGACTATCAGGTTCTCTGGTATGGTGCCACACGCTGACTATCAGGTTCTCTGATATGGTGCCACACGCTGACTATCAGGTTCTCTGGTATGGTGCTACTGCTGACTATCAGTTCTCTGGTGGTGCCACACGCTGACTATCAGGTTCTCTGGTATGGTGCTACTGCTGACTATCAGGTTCTCTGGTGGTGCCACACGCTGGACTATCAGGTTCTCTGGTATGGTGCCACACGCTGACTATCAGGTTCTCTGGTATGGTGCCACACGCTGTACTATCAGGTTCTCTGGTTATGGTGCCACACGCTGACTATTCAGGTTCTCTGGTATGGTGCCACACGCTGACTATCAGGTTCTCTGGTATGGTGCCACACGCTGACTATCAGGTTCTCTGGTATGGTGCCACACGCTGACTATCAGGTCTCTGGTATGGTGCCACACGCTGACTATCAGGTTTCTCTGGTATGGTGCCACACGCTGACTAATCAGGTTTCTCTGGTGGTGCCACACGCTGACTATCAGGTTCTCTGGTGGTGCCACACCATGACTATCAGGTTCTCTGGTATGGTGCCTCACGCTGACTATCAGGTTCTCTGGTGGTGCCACACGCTGACTATCAGGTTCTCTGATGGTGCCACACGCTGACTATCAGGTTCTCTGATGGTGCCACACGCTGACTATCAGGTTCTCTGATGGTGCCACACGCTGACTATCAGGTTCTCTGGTATGGTGCCACACGCTGACTATCAGGTTCTCTGGTATGGTGCCACACGCTGACTATCAGGTTCTCTGGTATGGTGCCTCACGCTGACTATCAGGTTCTCTGGTATGGTGCCACACGCTGACTATCAGGTTCTCTGGTATGGTGCCACACGCTGACTATCAGGTTCTCTGGTATGGTGCCACACGCTGACTATCAGGTTCTCTGGTATGGTGCCACACGCTGACTATCAGGTTCTCTGGTATGGTGCCACACGCTGACTATCAGGTTCTCTGGTATGGTGCCTCACGCTGACTATCAGGTTTCTCTGGTATGGTGCCACACGCTGACTATCAGGTTCTCTGGTATGGTTGCCACACGCTGACTATCAGGTTCTCTGGTATGGTGCCACACGCTGACTATCAGGTTCTCTGGTATGTGCCACACGCTGACTATCAGGTTCTCTGATGTGCTACTTCTGACTATCAGGTTCTCTGGTATGGTGCCACACGCTGACTATCAGGTTCTCTGGTATGGTGCCACACGCTGACTATCAGGTTCTCTGATATGGTGCCACACGCTGACTATCAGGTTCTCTGATGGTGCCACACGCTGACTATCAGGTTCTCTGGTATGGTGCCACACGCTGACTATCAGGTTCTCTGGTATGGTGCCACACGCTGACTATCAGGTTCTCTGGTGGTGCCACACGCTGACTATCAGGTTCTCTGGTATGGTGCCACACGCTGACTATCAGGTTCTCTGGTGGTGCCACACGCTGACTATCAGGTTTCTCTGGTATGGTGCCACACGCTGACTATCAGGTTCTCTGGTGGTGCCACATGCTGACTATCCAGGTTCTCTGGTATGGTGCCACACGCTGACTATCAGGTTCTCTGGTATGGTGCCACACGCTGACTATCAGGTTCTCTGGTATGGTGCCACACGCTGACTATCAGGTTCTCTGGTATGGTGCCACACGCTGACTATAGGTTCTCTGGTGGTGCCACACGCTGACTATCAGGTTCTCTGGTATGGTGCCACACGCTGACTATCAGGTTCTCTGATATGGTGCCACACGCTGACTATCAGGTTCTCTGGTATGGTGCCACACGCTGACTATCAGGTTCTCTGGTATGGTGCCACACGCTGACTATCAGGTTCTCTGGTATGGTGCCACACGCTGACTATCAGGTTCTCTGGTATGGTGCCACACGCTGACTATCAGGTTCTCTGGTGGTGCCACACGCTGACTATCAGGTTCTCTGGTATGGTGCCACACGCTGACTATCAGGTTCTCTGGTATGGTGCCACACGCTGACTATCAGGTTCTCTGGTATGGTGCCACACGCTGACTATCATGTTCTCTGGTATGGTGCCACACGCTGACTATCAGGTTCTCTGGTATGGTGCCACACGCTGACTATCAGGTTCTCTGGTATGGTGCCACACGCTGACTATCAGGTTCTCTGGTATGGTGCCTCACGCTGACTATCAGGTTCTCTGGTATGGTGCCACACGCTGACTATCAGGTTCTCTGGTATGGTGCTACTGCTGACTATCAGGTTCTCTGATGGTGCCACACGCTGACTATCAGGTTCTCTGGTATGGTGCCACACGCTGACTATCAGGTTCTCTGGTATGGTGCTACTGCTGACTATCAGGTTCTCTGGTATGGTGCCACACGCTGACTATCAGGTTCTCTGGTATGGTGCTACTGCTGACTATCAGGTTCTCTGGTATGGTGCCACACGCTGACTATCAGGTTCTCTGGTATGGTGCTACTGCTGACTATCAGGTTCTCTGGTATGGTGCCACACGCTGACTATCAGGTTCTCTGGTATGGTGCCACACGCTGACTATCAGGTTCTCTGGTATGGTACCACACGCTGACTATCAGGTTCTCTGGTATGGTGCCACACGCTGACTATCAGGTTCTCTGGTATGGTGCCACACGCTGACTATCAGGTTCTCTGGTATGGTGCCACACGCTGACTATCAGGTTCTCTGATATGGTGCCACACGCTGACTATCAGGTTCTCTGATGGTGCCACACGCTGACTATCAGGTTCTCTGATGGTGCCATACGCTGACTATCAGGTTCTCTGGTATGGTGCCACACGCTGACTATCAGGTTCTCTGGTATGGTGCCACACGCTGACTATCAGGTTCTCTGGTATGGTGCCTCACGCTGACTATCAGGTTCTCTGATATGGTGCCACACTCTGACTATCAGGTTCTCTGGTATGGTGCCACACGCTGACTATCAGGTTCTCTGGTATGGTGCCACACGCTGACTATCAGGTTCTCTGGTATGGTGCCACACGCTGACTATCAGGTTCTCTGGTATGTTGCTACTTCTGACTATCAGGTTCTCTGTATGGTGCCACACGCTGACTATCAGGTTCTCTGGTATGTTGCTACTTCTGACTATCAGGTTCTCTGGTATGGTGCCACACGCTGACTATCAGGTCTCTGGTATGGTGCCACACGCTGACTATCAGGTTCTCTGGTATGGTGCCACACGCTGACTATCAGGTTCTCTGGTATGGTGCCACACGCTGACTATCAGGTTCTCTGGTATGGTGCCACACGCTGACTATCAGGTTCTCTGGTATGGTGCCACACGCTGACTATCAGGTTCTCTGGTATGGTGCCACACGCTGACTATCAGGTTCTCTGGTATGGTGCCACACGCTGACTATCAGGTTCTCTGATATGGTGCCACACGCTGACTATCAGGTTCTCTGATGGTGCCACACGCTGACTATCAGGTTCTCTGATGGTGCCATACGCTGACTATCAGGTTCTCTGGTATGGTGCCACACGCTGACTATCAGGTTCTCTGGGTATGGTGCCACACGCTGACTATCAGGTTCTCTGGTATGGTGCCACACGCTGACTATCAGGTTCTCTGATGGTGCCACACGCTGACTATCAGGTTTCTCTGTATGGTGCCACACGCTGACTATCAGGTTCTCTGGTATGGTGCCACACGCTGACTATCAGGTTCTCTGGTATGGTGCCACACGCTGACTATCAGGTTCTCTGGTATGGTGCCACACTGCTGACTATCAGGTTCTCTGGTATGGTGCCACATGCTGACTATCAGGTTCTCTGGTATGGTGCCACACGCTGACTATCAGGTTCTCTGGTATGGTGCCACACGCTGACTATCAGGTTCTCTGGTATGGGTGCCACACGCTGACTATCAGGTTCTCTGATGGTGCCACACGCTGACTATCAGGTTCTCTGATATGGTGCCACACGCTGACTATCAGGTTCTCTGGTATGGTGCCACACGCTGACTATCAGGTTCTCTGGTATGGTGCCACACGCTGACTATCAGGTTCTCTGGTATGGTGCCACACGCTGACTATCAGGTTCTCTGGTATGGTGCCACACGCTGACTATCAGGTTCTCTGGTATGGTGCCACACGCTGACTATCAGGTTCTCTGTATGGTGCCACACGCTGACTATCAGGTTCTCTGGTATGGTGCCACACGCTGACTATCAGGTTCTCTGGTATGGTGCCTCACGCTGACTATCAGGTTCTCTGGTATGGTGCCACACGCTGACTATCAGGTTCTCTGGTATGGTGCTACTGCTGACTATCAGGTTCTCTGATGGTGCCACACGCTGACTATCAGGTTCTCTGGTATGGTGCCACACGCTGACTATCAGGTCTCTGGTATGGTGCTAACTGCTGACTATCAGGTTCTCTGGTATGGTCACACGCTGACTATCAGGTTCTCTGGTATGGTGCTACTGCTGACTATCAGGTTCTCTGGTATGGTGCCACACGCTGACTATCAGGTTCTCTGTATGGTGCCACACGCTGACTATCAGGTTCTCTGGTATGGTACCACACGCTGACTATCAGGTTCTCTGGTATGGTGGCCAACACGCTTGGATGGGTGCCACACGCTGACTTCAGGTTCTCTGGTATGGTGCCACACGCTGACTATCAGGTTCTCTGTGATGGTGCACACGCTGACTATCAGGTTCTCTGATATGGTGCCAACGCTGACTATCAGGTTCTCTGATGGTGGCCACACGCTGACTATCAGGTTCTCTGATGGTGCCACACGCTGACTATCAGGTTTCTCTGGATGGTGCCACACGCTGACTATCAGGTTCTCTGGTATGGTGCCACACGCTGACTATCAGGTTCTCTGGTATGGTGCACACGCTGACTATCAGGTTTCTGGTATGGTGCCACACGCTGACTATCAGGTTCTCTGGTATGGTGCCACACGCTGACTATCAGGTTCTCTGGTATGGTGCCACACGCTGACTATCAGGTTCTCTGGTATGGTGCCCACACGCTGACTATCAGGTTCTCTGGTATGGTGCCATACTGCTGACTATCAGGTTCTCTGGTATGGTGCCACACGCTGACTATCAGGTTCTCTGGTATGGTGCCACACGCTGACTATCAGGTTCTCTGGTATGGTGCCACACGCTGACTATCAGGTTCTCTGGTATGGTGCCACACGCTGACTATCAGGTTCTCTGGTATGGTGCCACACGCTGACTATCAGGTTCTCTGGTATGTGCCACAGCTGACTATCAGGTTCTCTGGTATGGTGCCACACGCTGACTATCAGGTTCTCTGGTATGTGCCACACGCTGACTATCAGGTTCTCTGGTATGGTGCCAACACGCTGACTATCAGGTTCTCTGGTATGGTGCACACGCTGACTATCAGGTTCTCTGGTATGGTGCCACACGCTGACTATCAGGTTCTCTGATTGTGCCACACGCTGACTATCAGGTTCTCTGATGGTGCCACACGCTGACTATCAGGTTCTCTGATGGTGCCATAACGCTGACATCCAGGTTCTCTGGTATGGTGCCACACGCTGACTATCAGGTTCTCTGGTATGGTGCCACACGCTGACTATCAGGTTCTCTGGTATGGTGCCACACGCTGACTATCAGTTCTCTGTGGGTGCCACACGCTGACTATCAGGTTCTCTTGTATGGTGCCACACGCTGACTATCAGGTTCTCTGGTATGGTGCCACACGCTGACTATCAGGTTCTCTGGTAATGGTTGCCACAGTGCTGAACTATCAGGTTCTCTGGTATGGTGCCACACGCTGACTATCAGGTTCTCTGGTATGGTGCCACATCGCTGACTATCAGGTTCTCTGGTATGGTGCCACAACGCTGACTATCAGGTTCTCTGGTATGGTGCCACACGCTGACTATCAGGTTCTCTGGTATGGTGCCACACGCTGACTATCCAGGTTCTCTGATGGTGCACACGCTGACTATCAGGTTCTCTGATATGGTGCCACACGCTGACTATTCAGGTTTCTCTGGTATGGTGCCACACGCTGACTATCAGGTTCTCTGGTATGGTGCCACACGCTGACTATCAGGTTCTCTGGTATGGTGGCCACACGCTGACTATCAGGTTCTCTGGTATGGTGCCACACGCTGACTATCAGGTTCTCTGGTATGGTGCCACACGCTGACTATCAGGTTCTCCTGGTATGGTGCCACAACGCTGACTATCAGGTTTCTGATATGGTGCCACACGCTGACTATCAGGTTCTCTGATGGTGCCACACGCTGACTATCAGGTTCTCTGGTATGGTGCCACACGCTGACTATCAGGTTCTTGGTATGGTGCCACACGCTGCTATCAGGTTCTCTGATGGTGCTACCTCTGACTATCAGGTTTCTCTGATGGTGCTACTACTGACTATCAGGTTCTCTGGTATGGTGCTACTTCTGACTATCAGGTTCTCTGGTATGGTGCCACACGCTGACTATCAGGTTCTCTGATGGTGCTACTTCTGACTATCAGGTTCTCTGGTATGGTGCCTCACGCTGACTATCAGGTTCTCTGGTATGGTGCTCACGCTGACTATCAGGTTCTCTGGTATGGTGCCACACGCTGACTATCAGGTTCTCTGGTATGGTGCCACACGATGACTATCAGGTTCTCTGGTATGGTGCCACACGCTGACTATCAGGTTCTCTGTATGGTGCACACGCTGACTATCAGGTTCTCTGATGGTGCCACACGCTGACTATCAGGTTCTCTGATGGTGCACACGCTGACTATCAGGTTCTCTGATGGTGCCATACGCTGACTATCAGGTTCTCTGGTATGGTGCCACACGCTGACTATCAGGTTCTCTGGTATGGTGCCACACGCTGACTATCAGGTTCTCTGGTATGGTGCCACACGCTGACTATCAGGTTCTCTGATGGTGCCACACGCTGACTATCAGGTTCTCTGGTATGGTGCCACACGCTGACTATCAGGTTCTCTGGTATGGTGCCACACGCTGACTATCAGGTTCTCTGGTATGGTGCCACATGCCTGACTATCAGGTTCTCTGGTATGGTGCCACACGCTGACTATCAGGTTCTCTGGTATGGTGCCACACGCTGACTATCAGGTTCTCTGGTATGGTGCACACGCTGACTATCAGGTTCTCTGATGGTGCCACACGCTGACTATCAGGGTTCTCTGATATGGTGCCACACGCTGACTATCAGGTCTCTGGTATGGTGCCACACGCTGACTATCAGGTTCTCTGGTATGGTGCCACACGCTGACTATCAGGTTCTCTGGTATGGTGCCACACGCTGACTATCAGGTTCTCTGGTATGTGCCCACGCTGACTATCAGGTTCTGGTATGGTGCCACACGCTGACTATCAGGTTCTCTGGTATGGTGCCACACGCTGACTATCAGGTTCTCTGGTATGGTGCCACACGCTGACTATCAGGTTCTCTGTATGGTGGCCACACGCTGACTATCAGGTTCTCTGGTATGGTGCCACACGCTGACTATCAGGTTCTCTGGTATGGTGCCACACGCTGACTATCAGGTTCTCTGGTATGGTGCCACACGCTGACTATCAGGTTCTCTGGTATGGTGCCACACGCTGACTATCAGGTTCTCTGATGGTGCCACACGCTGACTATCAGGTTCTCTGATATGGTGCCACACGCTGACTATCAGGTTCTCTGATGGTGCCACACGCTGACTATCAGGTTCTCTGGTATGGTGCCACACGCTGACTATCAGGTTCTCTGGTATGGTGCCACACGCTGACTATCAGGTTCTCTGGTATGGTGCCACACGCTGACTATCAGGTTCTCTGATGGTGCCACACGCTGACTATCAGGTTCTCTGGTATGGTGCCACACGCTGACTATCAGGTTCTCTGGTATGGTGCCACACGCTGACTATCAGGTTCTCTGGTATGGTGCCACACGCTGACTATCAGGTTCTCTGGTATGGTGCCACACGCTGACTATCAGGTTCTCTGGTATGGTGCCACACGCTGACTATCATGTTTCTCTGGTATGGTGCCACATGCTGACTATCAGGTTCTCTGGTATGGTGCCACACGCTGACTATCAGGTTCCTGGTATGGTGCCACACGCTGACTATCAGGTTCTCTGGTATGGTGCCACACGCTGACTATCAGGTTCTCTGGTATGGTGCCACACGCTGACTATCAGGTTCTCTGGTATGGTGCCACACGCTGACTATCAGGTTCTCTGGTATGGTGCCACACGCTGACTATCAGGTTCTCTGGTATGGTGCCACACGCTGACTATCAGGTTCTCTGGTATGGTGCCACACGCTGACTATCAGGTTCTCTGGTATGGTGCCACACGCTGACTATCAGGTTCTCTGGTATGGTGCTACTGCTGACTATCAGGTTCTCTGATATGGTGCCACACACTGACTATCAGGTTCTCTGATATGGTGCCACACGCTGACTATCAGGTTCTCTGGTATGGTGCCACACGCTGACTATCAGGTTCTCTGGTATGGTGCCACACGCTGACTATCAGGTTCTCTGATGGTGCTACCTCTGACTATCAGGTTCTCTGATGGTGCTACTACTGACTATCAGGTTCTCTGGTATGGTGCTACTTCTGACTATCAGGTTCTCTGGTATGGTGCCACACGCTGACTATCAGGTTCTCTGATGGTGCTACTTCTGACTATCAGGTTCTCTGGTATGGTGCCTCACGCTGACTATCAGGTTCTCTGGTATGGTGCCTCACGCTGACTATCAGGTTCTCTGGTATGGTGCCACACGCTGACTATCAGGTTCTCTGGTATGGTGCACACGCTGACTATCAGGTTCTCTGGTATGGTGCCACACGCTGACTATCAGGTTCTCTGGTATGGTGACACACGCTGACTATCAGGTTCTCTGATGGTGCCACACGCTGACTATCAGGTTCTCTGATGGTGCCCACGCTGACTATCAGGTTCTCTGATGGTGCATACGCTGACTATCAGGTTCTCTGGTATGGTGCCACACGCTGACTATCAGGTTCTCTGGTATGGTGCCACACGCTGACTATCAGGTTCTCTGGTAGGTGCCACACGCTGACTATCAGGTTCTCTGATGGTGCCACACGCTGACTATCAGGTTTCTCTGGTATGGTGCCACACGCTGACTATCAGTTCTCTGGTATGGTGCCACACGTGACTATCAGGTTCTCTGGTATGGTGCCACATGCTGACTATCAGGTTCTCTGGTATGGGTGCCACACCGCTGACTATCCAGGTTCCTCTGGTATGGTGCCACACGCTGACTATCAGGTTCTCCTGGTATGGTGCCACACGCCTGACTATCAGGTTCTCTGATGGTGCCACACCGCTGACTATCAGGTTCTCTGATATGGTGCCACACGCTGACTATCAGTTCTCTGGTATGGTGCCACAACGCTGCACTATGCAGGTTTTCTCTGGTATGGTGCCACAACGCTGACTATCAGGTTCTCTGGTATGGTGCCCACACGCTGACCATCAGGTTCTCTGGTATGGTGCCAACATCGCTGACCTATCAGGTTCTCATGGTATGGTGCCACACGCTGACTATCAGGTTCTCTGGTATGGTGCCACACGCTGACTATCAGGTTCTCTGGTATGGTGCCACACGCTGACTATCAGGTTCTCTGGTATGGTGCCACACGCTGACTTCAGGTTCTCTGGTATGGTGCACACGCTGACTATCAGGTTCTCCTGTATGGTGCCACACGCTGACTATCAGGTTCTCTGGTATGGTGCCACACGCTGACTATCAGGTTCTCTGGTATGGTGGCCACACGCTGACTATCAGGTTCTCCTGGTATGGTGCCACAACGCTGACTATCAGGTCCTCTGATATGGTGCCCACACTGACCAGCTTCTCTGGGAAACTGGTGCATCCCTACAGGGGGTTCTCTGAATGGTGCCACAACGGCTGACTATCACATGGTTCTCTGGTATGGTGCCACACGCTGACTATCAGGTTCTCTGGTTGGTGGCCGTGCCACACGCTGACTATCAGGTTCTCTGGTAATGGTGCCACACGCTGCTAATCAGGTTCTCTGATGTGCCACACGCTGACTATCAGGTTTCTCTGGTATGGTGCACACCGCTGACTATCAGGTTCTCTGGTATGGTGCCACACGCTGACTATCAGGTTCTCTGGTATGGTGCCACACGCTGACTATCAGGTTCTCTGGTATGGGTGCCACACGCTGACTATCAGGTTCTCTGGTATGGTGCCACACGCTGACTATCAGGTTCTCTGGTATGGTGCCACATGCTGACTATCAGGTTCTCTGGTATGGTGGCCACATCGCTGACTATCAGGTTCTCTGGTATGGTGCCACACGCTGACTATCAGGTCTCTGTATGGTGCCACACGCTGACTATCAGGTTCTCTGGTATGGTGCACACGCTGACTATCAGGTTCTCTGGTATGGTGCCACACCTGACTATCAGGTTCTCTGGTATGGTGCCACACGCTGACTATCAGGTTCTCTGGTATGGTGCCACACGCTGACTATCAGGTTCTCTGGTATGGTGCCACACGCTGACTATCAGGTTCTCTGGTATGGTGCCACACGCTGACTATCAGGTTCTCTGGTATGGTGCCTACATGCTGACTATCAGGTTCTCTGGTATGGTGCTACTGTGACTATCAGGTTCTCTGATATGGTGCCACACACTGACTATCAGGTTCTCTGATATGGTGCACACGCTGACTATCAGGTTCTCTGGTATGGTGCCACACGCTGACTATCAGGTTCTCTGGTATGGTGCCACACGCTGACTATCAGGTTCTCTGGTATGGTGCCACACGCTGACTATCAGGTTCTCTGATATGGTGCCACACGCTGACTATCAGGTTCTCTGATGGTGCCACACGCTGACTATCAGGTTCTCTGGTATGGTGCCACACGCTGACTATCAGGTTCTCTGATGGTGCCACACGCTGACTATCAGGTTCTCTGGTATGGTGCCACACGCTGACTATCAGGTTCTCTGGTATGGTGCCACACGCGACTATCAGGTTCTCTGATGGTGCCCACACGCTGACTATCAGGTTCTCTGATATGGTGCCACACGCTGACTATCAGGTTCTCTGATGGTGCCACACGCTGACTATCAGGTTCTCTGGTATGGTGCTACTGCTGACTATCAGGTCTCTGGTATGGTGCCCACACGCTGACTATCAGGTTCTCTGGTATGGTGCCACACGCTGACTATCAGGTTCTCTGATGGTGCCACACACTGACTATCAGGTTCTCTGATATGGTGCCACACGCTGACTATCAGGTTCTCTGATGGTGCCACACGCTGACTATCAGGTTCTCTGGTATGGTGCTACTGCTGACTATCAGGTTCTCTGGTATGGTGCCACACGCTGACTATCAGGTTCTCTGGTATGGTGCCACACGCTGACTATCAGGTTCTCTGATGGTGCCACACGCTGACTATCAGGTTCTCTGGTATGGTGCTACTGCTGACTATCAGGTTCTCTGGTATGGTGCCACACGCTGACTATCAGGTTCTCTGGTATGGTGCCACACGGTGACTATCAGGTTCTCTGATATGGTGCTACTGCTGACTATCAGGTTCTCTGATGGTGCCACACGCTGACTATCAGGTTCTCTGATGGTGCCACACGCTGACTATCAGGTTCTCTGGTATGGTGCTACTGCTGACTATCAGGTTCTCTGGTATGGTGCCACACGCTGACTATCAGGTTCTCTGATATGGTGCCACACGCTGACTATCAGGTTCTCTGGTATGGTGCCACACGCTGACTATCAGGTTCTCTGGTATGGTGCCACACGCTGACTATCAGGTTCTCTGGTATGGTGCTACTTCTGACTATCAGGTTCTCTGATATGGTGCCACACGCTGACTATCAGGTTCTCTGGTATGGTGCCACACGCTGACTATCAGGTTCTCTGATGGTGCCACACGCTGACTATCAGGTTCTCTGGTATGGTGCCACACGCTGACTATCAGGTTCTCTGGTATGGTGCCACACGCTGACTATCAGGTTCTCTGGTATGGTGCCACACGCTGACTATCAGGTTCTCTGGTATGGTGCCACACGCTGACTATCAGGTTCTCTGGTATGGTGCCACACGCTGACTATCAGGTTCTCTGGTATGGTGCCACATGCTGACTATCAGGTTCTCTGGTATGGTGCCACACGCTGACTATCAGGTTCTCTGGTATGGTGCCACACGCTGACTATCAGGTTCTCTGGTATGGTGCTACTGCTGACTATCAGGTTCTCTGGTATGGTGCCACACGCTGACTATCAGGTTCTCTGGTATGGTGCCACACGCTGACTATCAGGTTCTCTGATATGGTGCCACACGCTGACTATCAGGTTCTCTGGTATGGTGCCACACGCTGACTATCAGGTTCTCTGGTATGGTGCCACACGCTGACTATCAGGTTCTCTGGTATGGTGCCACACGCTGACTATCAGGTTCTCTGATATGGTGCCACACGCTGACTATCAGGTTCTCTGGTATGGTGCCACACGCTGACTATCAGGTTCTCTGGTATGGTGCCACACGCTGACTATCAGGTTCTCTGGTATGGTGCCACACGCTGACTATCAGGTTCTCTGGTATGGTGCCACACGCTGACTATCAGGTTCTCTGATATGGTGCCACACGCTGACTATCAGGTTCTCTGGTATGGTGCCACACGCTGACTATCAGGTTCTCTGGTATGGTGCCACACGCTGACTATCAGGTTCTCTGGTATGTTGCCACACGCTGACACGCTGACTATCAGGTTCTCTGGTATGGTGCCACACGCTGACTATCGGGTTCTCTGATGGTGCCACACGCTGACTATCAGGTTCTCTGGTATGGTGCCACACGCTGACTATCAGGTTCTCTGATGGTGCCACACGCTGACTATCAGGTTCTCTGGTATGGTGCCACACGCTGACTATCAGGTTCTCTGGTATGGTGCCACACGCTGACTATCAGGTTCTCTGATGGTGCCACACGCTGACTATCAGGTTCTCTGGTATGGTGCCACACGCTGACTATCAGGTTCTCTGATGGTGCCACACGCTGACTATGAGGTTCTCTGGTATGGTGCTACTGCTGACTATCAGGTTCTCTGGTATGGTGCAACACGCTGACTATCAGGTTCTCTGGTATGGTGCCACACGGTGACTATCAGGTTCTCTGATATGGTGCTACTGCTGACTATCAGGTTCTCTGATGGTGCCACACGCTGACTATCAGGTTCTCTGATGGTGCCACACGCTGACTATCAGGTTCTCTGGTATGGTGCTACTGCTGACTATCAGGTTCTCTGGTATGGTGCCACACGCTGACTATCAGGTTCTCTGATATGGTGCCACACGCTGACTATCAGGTTCTCTGGTATGGTGCCACACGCTGACTATCAGGTTCTCTGGTATGGTGCCACACGCTGACTATCAGGTTCTCTGGTATGGTGCCACACGCTGACTATCAGGTTCTCTGGTATGGTGCTACTTCTGACTATCAGGTTCTCTGATATGGTGCCACACGCTGACTATCAGGTTCTCTGGTATGGTGCCACACGCTGACTATCAGGTTCTCTGATGGTGCCACACGCTGACTATCAGGTTCTCTGGTATGGTGCCACACGCTGACTATCAGGTTCTCTGGTATGGTGCCACACGCTGACTATCAGGTTCTCTGGTATGGTGCCACACGCTGACTATCAGGTTCTCTGGTATGGTGCCACACGCTGACTATCAGGTTCTCTGGTATGGTGCCACACGCTGACTATCAGGTTCTCTGGTATGGTGCCACATGCTGACTATCAGGTTCTCTGGTATGGTGCCACACGCTGACTATCAGGTTCTCTGGTATGGTGCCACACGCTGACTATCAGGTTCTCTGGTATGGTGCTACTGCTGACTATCAGGTTCTCTGGTATGGTGCCACCACGCTGACTATCAGGTTCTCTGGTATGGTGCCACACGCTGACTATCAGGTTCTCTGATATGGTGCCACACGCTGACTATCAGGTTCTCTGGTATGGTGCCACACGCTGACTATCAGGTTCTCTGGTATGGTGCCACACGCTGACTATCAGGTTCTCTGGTATGGTGCCACACGCTGACTATCAGGTTCTCTGATATGGTGCCACACGCTGACTATCAGGTTCTCTGGTATGGTGCCACACGCTGACTATCAGGTTCTCTGGTATGGTGCCACACGCTGACTATCAGGTTCTCTGGTATGGTGCCACACGCTGACTATCAGGTTCTCTGGTATGGTGCCACACGCTGACTATCAGGTTCTCTGATATGGTGCCACACGCTGACTATCAGGTTCTCTGGTATGGTGCCACACGCTGACTATCAGGTTCTCTGGTATGGTGCCACACGCTGACTATCAGGTTCTCTGGTATGTTGCCACACGCTGACACGCTGACTATCAGGTTCTCTGGTATGGTGCCACACGCTGACTATCGGGTTCTCTGATGGTGCCACACGCTGACTATCAGGTTCTCTGGTATGGTGCCACACGCTGACTATCAGGTTCTCTGATGGTGCCACACGCTGACTATCAGGTTCTCTGGTATGGTGCCACACGCTGACTATCAGGTTCTCTGGTATGGTGCCACACGCTGACTATCAGGTTCTCTGATGGTGCCACACGCTGACTATCAGGTTCTCTGATGGTGCCACACGCTGACTATCAGGTTCTCTGATATGGTGCCACACGCTGACTATCAGGTTCTCTGATGGTGCCACACGCTGACTATCAGGTTCTCTGGTATGGTGCTACTGCTGACTATCAGGTTCTCTGGTATGGTGCCACACGCTGACTATCAGGTTCTCTGGTATGGTGCCACACGCTGACTATCAGGTTCTCTGATGGTGTCACACGCTGACTATCAGGTTCTCTGGTATGGTGCTACTGCTGACTATCAGGTTCTCTGGTATGGTGCCACACGCTGACTATCAGGTTCTCTGGTATGGTGCCACACGGTGACTATCAGGTTCTCTGATATGGTGCTACTGCTGACTATCAGGTTCTCTGATGGTGCCACACGCTGACTATCAGGTTCTCTGATGGTGCCACACGCTGACTATCAGGTTCTCTGGTATGGTGCTACTGCTGACTATCAGGTTCTCTGGTATGGTGCCACACGCTGACTATCAGGTTCTCTGATATGGTGCCACACGCTGACTATCAGGTTCTCTGGTATGGTGCCACACGCTGACTATCAGGTTCTCTGGTATGGTGCCACACGCTGACTATCAGGTTCTCTGGTATGGTGCTACTTCTGACTATCAGGTTCTCTGATATGGTGCCACACGCTGACTATCAGGTTCTCTGGTATGGTGCCACACGCTGACTATCAGGTTCTCTGGTATGGTGCTACTGCTGGGTTCTCTGATATGGTGCTACTGCTGGGTTCTCTGGTATGGTGCTACTGCTGACTATCAGGTTCTCTAAAATGGTGCTACTGCTGGGTTCTCTGGTATGGTGCTACTGCTGACTATCAGGTTCTCTGGTATGGTGCTACTGCTGAATATCAGGTTCTCTGGTATGGTGCTACTGCTGACTATCAGGTTCTCCGGTATGGTGCTACTGCTTACTATCAGGTTCTCTGATATGGTGCTACTGCTGACTATCAGGTTCTCCGGTATGGTGCTACTGCTGACTATCAGGTTCTCTGATATGGTGCTACTGCTGGGTTCTCTGGTATGGTGCTACTGCTGACTATCAGGTTCTCTAAAATGGTGCTACTGCTGGGTTCTCTGGTATGGTGCTACTGTTGACTATCAGGTTCTCTGATATGGTGCTACTGCTGACTATCAGGTTCTCTAATATGGTGCTACTGCTGGGTTCTCTGGTATGGTGCTACTGCTGGCTATCAGGGTCTCCGGTATGGTGCTACTGCTGACTATCAGGGTCTCCGGTATGGTGCTACTGCTGACTATCAGGTTCTCTGATATGGTGTTACTGCTGACTATCAGGTTCTCCGGTATGGTGCTACTGCTGACTATCAGGTTCTCTGGTATGGTGCTACTGCTGGGTTCTCTGGTATGGTGCTACTGCTGACTATCATGTTCTCTGATGGTGCTACTGCTGACTATCAGGTTCTCTGGTATGGTGCTACTGCTGACTATCAGGGTCTCTGGTATGGTGCTACTGCTGACTATCAGGTTCTCTGATATGGTGCTACTGCTGACTATCAGGTTCTCTGATATGGTGCCACACGCTAACTATCAGGTTCTCTGATATGGTGCCACACGCTGACTATCAGGTTCTCTGGTATGGTGCTACTGCTGGGTTCTCTGGTATGGTGCTACTGCTGACTATCAGGTTCTCTGGTGTGGTGCTACTGCTGACTATCAGGTTCTCTGGTATGGTGCTACAGCTGGGTTCTCTGATATGGTACTACTGCTGACTATCAGGTTCTCCGGTATGGTGCTACTGCTGACTCAGAGCTGGAGCAGATGTCTATCTATCTGATCACTGTAACTCTGATTGGTTAATCCATCTAATTATTCAGTTAGATAATCCCAGATAATCCTGACTCAGCCTTCCTTTCCCTGGAAACCCCTCTAACCCGTGTCCCCCTCTCCCCCCTCTATCCCTCATCCCCCTCTCCTCCCTCTATCCCTGGTTCCCCTCTATCCCTCGTCCCCCTCTCCCCCCTCTATCCCTGGTCCCCCTCTATCCCTCGTCCCCCTCTCCCCCCTCTATCCCTGGTCTCCCTCTATCCCTCATCCCCCTCTCCCCCTGGTAAGTAACTATGAGAGTGATTCACTTTCTGACTGATTCAACAAGCAGTAACTAATGAGAGTTATTCACTACGGACTGACTGATTCAATAAGCGGTTACTAATGAGAGTGATTCACTACGGACTGACTGATTCAACAAGCAGTAACTAATGAGAGTGATTCACTACGGACTGACTGATTCAACAAGCGGTTACTAATGAGAGTGATTCACTACGGACTGACTGATTCAACAAGCAGTGACTAATGAGAGTGATTCACTACGGACTGATTGATTCAACAAGCAGTAACTAATGAGAGTTATTCACTACGGACTGACTGATTCAACAAGCAGTGACTAATGAGAGTGATTCACTACGGACTGACTGATTCAACAAGCAGTGACTAATGAGAGTGATTCACTACGGACTGACTGATTCAACAAGCAGTATCTAATGAGAGTGATTCACTACGGACTGACTGATTCAACAAGCAGTGACTAATGAGAGTGATTCACTACGGACTGATTGATTCAACAAGCAGTATCTAATGAGAGTGATTCACTATGGATTGACTGATTCAACAAGCAGTAACTAATGAGAGTGATTCACTACGGACTGACTGATTCAACAAGCGGTTACTAATGAGAGTGATTCACTACGGACTGACTGATTCAACAAGCAGTGACTAATGAGAGTGATTCACTACGGACTGATTGATTCAACAAGCAGTATCTAATGAGAGTGATTCACTATGGATTGACTGATTCAACAAGCAGTAACTAATGAGAGTGATTCACTACGGACTGACTGATTCAACAAGCGGTTACTAATGAGAGTGATTCACTACGGACTGACTGATTCAACAAGCAGTGACTAATGAGAGTGATTCACTACGGACTGACTGATTCAACAAGCAGTGACTAATGAGAGTGATTCACTACGGACTGACTGATTCAGAGATGGATCACGTGACATGGGAACACAGGAGTCACTGGGGGAGACATCACAACGGTTCCCTTACTACTAAGTGTTGCTGTTGCTAGGAAACCACACGTACTAGCCCTGCTCCCACCCTGCCCACCTCTACCTGGAGTACTTGAGGGAGAAAACAAGCCTATGACACCCGAGTAGTAGAACATTCCAGACATTGTAGAGGAGAGTGAGAGTGGCAGGGTGAAAGAGAGTTTTTGGATAATGAGAGAGAGAGAGACAGGGAGGGAGGGGAGGGGAGGGGAGGGGAGGGGAGGGGAGGGGAGGGGAGGGGAGGGGAGGGAGGGAGGGGCGGGAGGGAGATAGACCCAGACAGGGAGGGAGGGGGGAGATAGACCCAGACAGGGAGGGAGGGTAATAGACCCAAACAGGGAGGGAGGGAGGGACCCAGACAGGGAGGGAGGGTAATAGACCCAAACAGGGAGGGAGGGAGGGACCCAGACAGGGAGGGAGGGTAATAGACCCAGACAGGGAGGGAGGGAGGGACCCAGACAGGGAGGGAGGGTAATAGACCCAAACAGGGAGGGAGGGAGGGACCCAGACAGGGAGGGAGGGACCCAGACAGGGAGGGAGGGTAATAGACCCAGACAGGGAGGGAGGGAGATAGACCCAGACAGGGACTGAGGGGGGAGATAGACCCAGACAGGGACTGAGGGGGAGATAGACCCAGACAGGGAGTGAGGGGGGAGATAGACCCAGACAGGGACTGAGGGGGGAGATAGACCCAGACAGGGAGTGAGGGGGGAGATAGACCCAGACAGGGAGTGAGGGGGGAGATAGACCCAGACAGGGAGTGAGGGGGGAGATAGACCCAGACAGGGAGGGAGGGGAGATAGACCCAGACAGGGAGGGAGGGGGGAGATAGACCCAGACAGGAAGGGAGGGGGAGATAGACCCAGACAGGGAGTGAGGGGGGAGATAGACCCAGACAGGGAGTGAGGGGGGAGATAGACCCAGACAGGGACTGAGGGGGGAGATAGACCCAGACAGGGAGTGAGGGGATAGACCCAGACAGGGAGGGAGGGGGGAGATAGACCCAGACAGGGAGGGAGGGAGGGACCCAGACAGGGAGAGAGGGGGGAGATATACCCAAATAGGGAGGGAGGGGGGAGATAGACCCAGACAGGGAGTGAGGGGGGAGATAGACCCAGACAGGGAGTGAGGGGGGAGATAGACCCAGACAGGGAGGGAGGGGGAGATAGACCCAGACAGGGAGGGAGGGGGGAGATAGACCCAGACAGGGAGGGAGGGAGGGACCCAGACAGGGAGAGAGGGGGGAGATATACCCAAATAGGGAGGGAGGGTAATAGACCCAGACAGGGAGGGAGGGACCCAGACAGGGAGGGTGGGAGGGAGGGAGGGACCCAGACAGGGAGGGAGGGGGGAGATAGACCCAGACAGGGAGAGAGGGAGGGAGGGAGGGACCCAGACAGGGAGGGGAGAGATAGACCCAGACAGGGAGGGAGGGAGATAGACCCAGACAGGGAGGGGGGGGAGATAGACCCAGACAGGGAGAGAGGGAGGGAGGGGAGGGGAGGGAGGGAGATAGACCCAGACAGGGAGGGAGGGGGGACCCAGACAGGGAGAGAGGGAGATAGACTCAGACAGGGAGGGAGGGGGAGATAGACCCAGACAGGGAGAGAGGGAGATAGACTCAGACAGGGAGGGAGGGGGAGATAGACCCAGACAGGGAGGGAGGGAGGGATCCAGACAGGGAGGGAGGGAGGGACCCAGACAGGGAGGGAGGAGATAGACCCAGACAGGGAGGGAGGGAGGGACCCAGACAGGGAGGGATGAGATAGACCCAGACAGGGAGGGGGGAGATAGACCCAGACAGGGAGGGAGGGAGGGACCCAGACAGGGAGGGAGGAGATAGACCCAGACAGGGAGGGAGGGAGGGACCCAGACAGGGAGGGGGGAGATAGACCCAGACAGGGAGGGGGGAGATAGACCCAGACAGGGAGGGAGGGAGGGACCCAGACAGCGAGGGAGGGACCCAGACAGGGAGGGAGGGAGGGACCCAGACAGGGAGGGAGGGTAATAGACCTAGACAGGGAGGGAGGGAGGGACCCAGACAGGGAGGGATGAGATAGACCCAGACAGGGAGGGGGGAGATAGACCCAGACAGGGAGGGAGGGAGGGACCCAGACAGGGAGGGAGGAGATAGACCCAGACAGGGAGGGAGGGAGGGACCCAGACAGGGAGGGGGGAGATAGACCCAGACAGGGAGGGGGGAGATAGACCCAGACAGGGAGGGAGGGAGGGACCCAGACAGCGAGGGAGGGACCCAGACAGGGAGGGAGGGAGGGACCCAGACAGGGAGGGAGGGTAATAGACCTAGACAGGGAGGGAGGGACCCGGACAGGGAGAGAGGGGGAGATAGACCCAGACAGGGAGGGAGGGTAATAGACCCAGACAGGGAGGGAGGGACCCAGACAGGGAGGGAGGGTAATAGACCCAAACAGGGAGGGAGGGAGGGACCCAGACAGGGAGGGAGGGTAATAGACCCAAACAGGGAGGGAGGGACCCAGACAGGGAGGGAGGGTAATAGACCCAGACAGGGAGGGAGGGAGGGACCCAGACAGGGAGGGAGGGTAATAGACCCAAACAGGGAGGGAGGGACCCAGACAGGGAGGGAGGGACCCAGACAGGGAGGGAGGGTAATAGACCCAGACAGGGAGGGAGGGAGGGACCCAGACAGGGAGGGAGGGTAATAGACCCAAACAGGGAGGGAGGGAGGGACCCAGACAGGGAGGGAGGGTAATAGACCCAAACAGGGAGGGAGGGCATCTCTGAGTGTTCTCCGGCTAGATAATAGAGGGTAGATTTTCCAGTTGACATGCCTCCTACAGTGGGGCTGGAATGGTAATACTATACACTACCTTGTTATCAATCTATATGATATAACTGTTCCCTTTCCACCTGTATGGTATTCATATGGGTGTCCCACTCTAACATGTCCCCTCTCCACCTGTATGGTATTCATATGGGTGTCACACTGTTACGTGTCCCCTCTCCACCTGTATGGTATTCATAGGGGTGTCACACTCTAACATGTCCCCTCTCCACCTGTATGGTATTCATATGGGTGTCACACTCTAACATGTCCCCTCTCCACCTGTATGGTATTCATATGGGTGTCACACTCTAACATGTCCCCTCTCCACCTGTATGGTATTCATATGGGTGTCACACTCTAACATGTCCCCTCTCCACCTGTATGGTATTCATATGGGTGTCACACTCTAACATGTCCCCTCTCCACCTGTATGGTATTCATATGGGTGTCACACTCTAACATGTCCCCTCTCCACCTGTATGGTATTCATATGGGTGTCACACTGTTACGTGTCCCCTCTCCACCTGTATGGTATTCATATGGGTGTCACACTGTTACGTGTCCCCTCTCCACCTGTATGGTATTCATATGGGTGTCACACTCTAACATGTCCCCTCTCCACCTGTATGGTATTCATATGGGTGTCACACTCTAACATGTCCCCTCTCCACCTGTATGGTATTCATGTGGGTGTCACACTCTAACATGTCCCCTCTCCACCTGTATGGTATTCATATGGGTGTCACACTCTAACATGTCCCCTCTCCACCTGTATGGTATTCATATGGGTGTCACACTCTAACATGTCCCCTCTCCACCTGTATGGTATTCATATGGGTGTCACACTGTTACGTGTCCCCTCTCCACCTGTATGGTATTCATATGGGTGTCACACTGTTACGTGTCCCCTCTCCACCTGTATGGTATTCATATGGGTGTCGCACTGTAACGTGTCCCCTCTCCACCTGTATGGTATTCATATGTGTGTCACACTTTAATGTGTCCCCTCTCCACCTGTATGGTATTCATATGGGTGTCGCACTGTAACGTGTCCCCTCTCCACCTGTATGGTATTCATATGGGTGTCACACTCTAACATGTCCCCTCTCCACCTGTATGGTATTTATATGGGTGTCACACTGTTACGTGTCCCCTCTCCACCTGTATGGTATTCATATGGGTGTCACACTGTAACGTGTCCCCTCTCCACCTGTATGGTATTCATGTGGGTGTCACACTCTAACATGTCCCCTCTCCACCTGTATGGTATTCATATGGGTGTCCCACTCTAACATGTCCCCTCTCCACCTGTATGGTATTCATATGGGTGTCACACTCTAACATGTGTCACACCTGCTTCACCTGTATGGTATTCATATGGGTGTCACACTCTAACATGTCCCCTCTTCACCTGTATGGTATTCATATGGGTGTCACACTCTAACATGTCCCCTCTCCCCTACAGAAAATGTCCTTCATGGTGGCTCTTGGCCTGGTCACTACAGAGACACTGGAAGGTGAGTTCTTCCTCTGACACTAACTAACACAGAGAATGAACAGAGAAACCCACACACTGCTCTGGCTAGTATCACTGTTTTACCCACACAGAGAATGAACAGAGAAACCCACACACTGCTCTGGCTAGTATCACTGTTTTTGCCCACACAGAGAATGAACAGAGAAACCCACACACTGCTCTGGCTAGTATCACTGTTTTTACCCACACAGAGAATGAACAGAGAAACCCACACACTGCTCTGGCTAGTATCACTGTTTTTACCCACACAGAGAATGAACAGAGAAACCCACACACTGCTCTGGCTAGTATCACTGTTTTTACCCACACAGAGAATGAACAGAGAAACCCACACACTGCTCTGGCTAGTAGCACTCTTTTTACCCACACAGAGAATGAACAGAGAAACCCACACACTGCTCTGGCTAGTATCACTGTTTTTACCCACACAGAGAATGAACAGAGAAACCCACACACTGCTCTGGCTAGTAGCACTGTTTTTACCCACACAGAGAATGAACAGAGAAACCCACACACTGCTCTGGCTAGTATCACTGTTTTTACCCACACAGAGAATGAACAGAGAAACCCACACACTGCTCTGGCTAGTATCACTGTTTTTACCCACACAGAGAATGAACAGAGAAACCCACACACTGCTCTGGCTAGTATCACTGTTTTTACCCACACAGAGAATGAACAGAGAAACCCACACACTGCTCTGGCTAGTATCACTGTTTTTACCCACACAGAGAATGAACAGAGAAACCCACACACTGCTCTGGCTAGTAGCACTGTTTTTACCCACACAGAGAACGAACAGAGAAACCCACACACTGCTCTGGCTAGTATCACTGTTTTTACCCACACAGAGAATGAACAGAGAAACCCACACACTGCTCTGGCTAGTATCACTGTTTTTACCCACACAGAGAATGAACAGAGAAACCCACACACTGCTCTGGCTAGTATCACTGTGTTAAAACGTGTTCATCCACACATCAGCGGCAGATGTATATTTTACCTGTACCGGCTGTGTCTACCTGTCTGTCCCATCTAGCTGTACTGTCTGTCTGTCTGTCTGTCCCAAATACCTGTACCGGCTGTGTCTACCTGCCTGTCCCATCTAGCTGTATTGGCTATGTCTACCTCTCTGTCCCATCTAGCTGTACCGGCTGTGTCTACCTGTCTGTCTGTCCCATCTAGCTGTACTGGCTATGTCTACCTGTCCCATCTAGCTGTACCAGGTGTGTCTACCTGTCCCATCTAGCTGTACCGGCTGTGTCTACCTGTCCCATCTAGCTGTACTGGCTGTGTCTACCTGTCCCATCTAGCTGTACCGGCTGTGTCTACCTGTCTGTCCCATCTAGCTGTACTGGCTTTGTCTACCTGTCTGTCCCATCTAGCTGAACCGGCTGTGTCTACCTGTCTGTCCCATCTAGCTGTAACGGCTGTGTCTACCTGTCTGTCTGTCCCATCTAGCTGTACCAGCTGTGTCTACCTGTCTGTCCCATCTAGCTGTACCAGCTGTGTCTACCTGTCTGTCCCATCTAGCTGTACCGGCTGTGTCTACCTGTCCCATCTAGCTGTACTGGCTGTGTCTACCTGTCCCATCTAGCTGTACCGGCTGTGTCTACCTGTCTGTCCCATCTAGCTGAACCGGCTGTGTCTACCTGTCTGTCCCATCTAGCTAAACCGGCTGTGTCTACCTGTCTGTCTGTCCCATCTAGCTGTAACGGCTGTGTCTCCCTGTCTGTCTGTCCCATCTAGCTGTACCAGCTGTGTCTACCTGTCTGTCCCATCTAGCTGTACCAGCTGTGTCTACCTGTCTGTCCCATCTAGCTGTACCGGCTGTGTCTACCTGTCTGTCCCATCTAGCTGTACTGGCTGTGTCTACTTGTCCCATCTAGCTGTACTGTCTGTGTCTACCTGTCCCATCTAGCTGTACTGTCTGTGTCTACCTGTCCCATCTAGCTGTACTGGCTGTGTCTACCTGTCTGTCCCATCTAGCTGTACTGGCTGTGTCTACCTGTCTGTCCCATCTAGCTGTACCGGCTGTCTCTACCTGTCTGTCCCATCTAGCTGTACCAGGTGTGTATACCTGTACCGGCTGTGTCTACCTGTCTGTCCCATCTAGCTGCACCGGCTGTGTCTACCTGTCTGTCCCATCTAGCTGTAACGGCTGTGTCTACCTGTCTGTCCCATCTAGCTGTACTGGCTGTGTCTACCTGTCTGTCCCATCTAGCTGTACCGGCTGTGTCTACCTGTCTGTCCCATCTAGCTGTACCGGCTGTGTCTACCTGTCTGTCCCATCTAGCTGTACCGGCTGTGTCTACCTGTCTGTCTGACCCATCTAGCTGTACCGGCTGTGTCTACCTGTCTGTCCCATCTAGCTGTACTGGCTGTGTCTACCTGTCTGTCCCATCTAGCTGTACTGGCTGTGTCTACCTGTCTGTCTGACCCATCTAGCTGTACCGGCTGTGTGTATCTAAACCTCTGTAACATAAGCCTGTGTTCCTCTACCATGGCAGAGATCCAGACCAAGAGACAGGAGAGGAAGAGGCGGAGCACAGCCAACCCAGCCTACAGCGGCCTGGTCCAACCAGAGGTACCCTTTTTGTCTGGTTCAAAGAGCTGCAATAGTTGACAAAATGTGATCTGAAAGTCGGTCAGAGCTGTTCAGGAGAGATATGTGTGTTTGAAATGTGTAAGAGATGTTAGACATACAGTATGTAACATTTATGTTAATTAGGACGTTGAGTAGTACTAGTTTAAATAAGGGTCGATTGTCCGCGCCAGTGCTGAAATCTTAATTAGCAGAATAAATAAAAAAATCACCCACAGGAATCTGTCAGTTTAAGCTAGATATAGCTGTGGTAGAGGTGAGACTCTCACGGACACGTAGATGTCAGGTGTTTTTCTCTAAGACGCCCACAGGCCTCACTAGACTCGTCTGAAGGTCTCTGATGGGTTCAGTTTAGACAGGCCTTAGTCTCTGGTGGGTTCAGTTTAGACAGGCCTTAGTCTCTGGTGGGTTCAGTTTAGACAGGCCTTAGTCTCTGATGGGTTCAGTTTAGACAGGCCTTAGTCTCTGATGGGTTCAGTTTAGACAGGCCTTAGTCTCTGATGGGTTCAGTTTAGACAGGCCTTAGTCTCTGATGGGTTCCGTTTAGACAGGCCTTAGTCTCTGATGGGTTCAGTTTAGACAGGCCTTAGTCTCTGATGGGTTCAGTTTAGACAGGCCTTAGTCTCTGATGGGTTCAGTGTAGACAGGCCTTAGTCTCTGGTGGGTTCAGTTTAGACAGGCCTTAGTCTCTGATGGGTTCAGTTTAGACAGGCCTTAGTCTCTGGTGGGTTCAGTTTAGACAGGCCTTAGTCTCTGATGGGTTCAGTTTAGACAGGCCTTAGTCTCTGATGGGTTCAGTTTAGACAGGCCTTAGTCTCTGATGGGTTCAGTTTAGACAGGCCTTAGTCTCTGATGGGTTCAGTTTAGACAGGCCTTAGTCTCTGATGGGTTCAGTTTAGACAGGCCTTAGTCTCTGATGGGTTCAGTTTAGACAGGCCTTAGTCTCTGATGGGTTCAGTTGACAGGCCTTAGTCTCTGATGGGTTCAGTTTAGACAGGCCTTAGTCTCTGATGGGTTCAGTTTAGACAGGCCTTAGTCTCTGATGGGTTCAGTTTAGACAGGCCTTAGTCTCTGATGGGTTCAGTTTAGACAGGCCTTAGTCTCTGATGGGTTCAGTTTAGACAGGCCTTAGTCTCTGATGGGTTCAGTTGACAGGCCTTAGTCTCTGATGGGTTCAGTTTAGACAGGCCTTAGTCTCTGATGGGTTCAGTGATGTTTAGCTGCACTTTGTTTCGTGTCTGTTGGAGCTGGTGCCTTGTGCTTTCCACAGAACATCATACATGATGTTCAGTTACCCTGCCCCAAAACGTGTGCTGCAATCTTTCTACTAAAGTACTTTCTGTGTGACTTGGGAGAATTCAGTGAATGCTGTTGAGGGTCGATAAGCAGAGCTATAATTCCTGTTGTGTCTGAGGTGAAGGAAGTAAACATTTTCTCTGTTTCTCACTTTCTACCTTCCAGCGGAAACGCCTTGCATCAAATTACCTGAACGACCCACTCTTCCTGTCAGTGAGAGGTAAAACACATGTATACCAGCCCATCAAATTACCTGAACGACCCACTCTTCCTGTCAGTGAGAGGTAAAACACATGTATACCAGCCCATCAAATTACCTGAACGACCCACTCTTCCTGTCAGTGAGAGGTAAAACACATGTATACCAGCCCATCAAATTACCTGAACGACCCACTCTTCCTGTCAGTGAGAGGTAAAACACATGTATACCAGCCCATCAAATTACCTGAACGACCCACTCTTCCTGTCAGTGAGAGGTAAAACACATGTATACCAGCCCATCAAATTACCTGAACGACCCACTCTTCCTGTCAGTGAGAGGTAAAACACATGTATACCAGCCCATCAACACACCTAGACAGGATGGGTAAAACACATGTATACCAGCCCATCAACACAACTAGACAGGACTGGTAAAACACATTTATACTGACCCATCAACACAGCTAGACAGGACTGATAAAACACATTTATACTGACCCATCAACACACCTAGACAGGATGAGTAAAACACATGTATACTGACCCATCAACACACCTAGACAGGATGGGTAAAACACATGTATACCAGCCCATCAACACACCTAGACAGGATGGGTAAAACACATGTATACCAGCCCATCAACACACCTAGACAGGATGGGTAAAACACATGTATACCAGCCCATCAATAAATTGCAAAAAAATCTATAAACATTATAGCTGGACTTTGTGGTTGATCAGAAAAAGGTCCGGGCCACAGAGCTTGACTGTAATTACACTGTATCCTAATAGACTAGAGCATGGACTGTAATCACACTGTATCCTACTAGACTAGAGCATGGACTGTAATCACACTGTATCCTACTAGAGCATGGACTGTAATCACACTGTATCCTACTAGACTAGAGCATGGACTGTAATCACACTGTATCCTACTAGACAAGAGCATGGACTGTAATCACACTGTATCCTACTAGACTAGAGCATGGACTGTAATCACACTGTATCCTACTAGACTAGAGCATGGACTGTAATCACACTGTATCCTACTAGACTAGAGCATGGACTGTAATCACACTGTATCCTACTAGACTAGAGCATGGACTGTAATCACACTGTATCCTACTAGACTAGAGCATGGACTGTAATCACACTGTATCCTACTAGACTAGAGCATGGACTGTAATCACACTGTATCCTACTAGACTAGAGCATGGACTGTAATCACACTGTATCCTACTAGACAAGAGCATGGACTGTAATCACACTGTATCCTACTAGACAAGAGCATGGACTGTAATCACACTGTATCCTACTAGACTAGAGCATGGACTGTAATCACACTGTATCCTACTAGACTAGAGCATGTCTGTGTTGATATGAGCTGCATTCCCCAGAACAGAGATGTTGCAGGTCTGTTGCTTAATGTTTCCCGGTCTAAAACCCTGTTCCTGCACCCCTTCCCCTCTCCGGCCCAAACTGCTGCTCAACCCCCATTGTCTTCACCTGTTGTCAGCTACTAACCTGTTATCTGCTTCCTGTGTTACGCACGCTAGCCACTGGGGACTACAGATGGAAGGTACGTACCGTAGCATGACGTGATTACAGCTATGATGTGTCTGACATAGTAGTTATAGTGTTGTATACTGTAGATAGTGGTGTTGTATACTGTAGATAGTGGTGTTGTATACTATAGATAGTGGTGTTGTATACTGTAGATAGTGGTGTTGTATACTGTAGATAGTGGCGTTGTAGTGTGGTATACTGTAGATAGTGGTGTTGTAGTGTGGTATACTGTAGATAGTGGTGTTGTAGTGTGGTATACTATAGATAGTGGTGTTGTAGTGTGGTATCCTGTAGATAGTGGTTGTATACTGTAGATAGTGGTGTTGTAGTGTGGTATCCTGTAGATAGTGGTGTGGTATACTGTAGATAGTGGTGTTGTAGTGTTGTATACTGTAGATAGTGGTGTTGTATACTGTAGATAGTGGTGTTGTAGTGTGGTATACTGTAGATAGTGGTGTTGTAGTGTTGTATACTGTAGATAGTGGTGTTGTAGTGTTGTATACTGTAGATAGTGGTGTTGTATACTGTAGATAGTGGTGTTGTATACTATAGATAGTGGTGTTGTAGTGTGGTATACTGTAGATAGTGGTGTTGTAGTGTGGTATACTGTAGATAGTGGTGTTGTATACTATAGATAGTGGTGTTGTAGTGTTGTATACTGTAGATAGTGGTGTTGTATACTGTAGATAGTGGTGTTGTAGTGTTGTATACTGTAGATAGTGGTGTTGTAGTGTGGTATACTGTAGATAGTGGTGTTGTAGTGTTGTATACTGTAGATAGTGGTGTTGTAGTGTGGTATACTGTAGATAGTGGTGTTGTAGTGTTGTATACTGTAGATAGTGGTGTTGTAGTGTTGTATACTATAGATAGTGGTGTTGTATACTATAGATAGTGGTGTTGTATACTGTAGATAGTGGTGTTGTAGTGTGGTATACTGTAGATAGTGGTGTTGTAGTTGTGTATACTGTAGATAGTGGTGTTGTAGTGTGGTATACTGTAGATAGTGGTGTTATAGTGTTGTATACTGTAGATAGTGGTGTTGTAGTGTGGTATACTGTAGATAGTGGTGTTGTATACTGTAGATAGTGGTGTTGTAGTGTGGTATACTGTAGATAGTGGTGTTGTAGTGTTGTATACTGTAGATAGTGGTGTTGTAGTGTGGTATACTGTAGATAGTGGTGTTGTAGTGTTGTATACTGTAGATAGTGGTGTTGTATACTGTAGATAGTGGTGTTGTAGTGTGGTATACTATAGATAGTGGTGTTGTAGTGTGGTATACTATAGATAGTGGTGTTGTAGTGTGGTATACTATAGATAGTGGTGTTGTAGTGTTGTATACTGTAGATAGTGGTGTTGCAGTGTTTCATACTGTAGATAGTGGTGTTGTAGTGTGGTATACTGTAGATAGTGGTGTTGTATACTGTAGATAGTGGTGTTGTAGTGTGGTATACTGTAGATAGTGGTGTTGTAGTGTTGTATACTGTAGATAGTGGTGTTGTAGTGTTGTATACTGTAGATAGTGGTGTTGTATACTGTAGATAGTGGTGTTGTAGTGTGGTATACTGTAGATAGTGGTGTTGTAGTGTTGTATACTGTAGATAGTGGTGTTGTAGTGTTGTATACTATAGATAGTGGTGTTGTATACTATAGATAGTGGTGTTGTATACTGTAGATAGTGGTGTTGTAGTGTGGTATACTGTAGATAGTGGTGTTGTAGTTGTGTATACTGTAGATAGTGGTGTTGTAGTGTGGTATACTGTAGATAGTGGTGTTGTATACTGTAGATAGTGGTGTTGTATACTGTAGATAGTGGTGTTGTAGTGTGGTATACTGTAGATAGTGGTGTTATAGTGTTGTATACTGTAGATAGTGGTGTTGTAGTGTGGTATACTGTAGATAGTGGTGTTGTATACTGTAGATAGTGGTGTTGTAGTGTGGTATACTGTAGATAGTGGTGTTGTAGTGTTGTATACTGTAGATAGTGGTGTTGTAGTGTGGTATACTGTAGATAGTGGTGTTGTAGTGTTGTATACTGTAGATAGTGGTGTTGTATACTGTAGATAGTGGTGTTGTAGTGTTGTATACTATAGATAGTGGTGTTGTAGTGTGGTATACTATAGATAGTGGTGTTGTAGTGTTGTATACTGTAGATAGTGGTGTTGCAGTGTTTCATACTGTAGATAGTGGTGTTGTAGTGTGGTATACTGTAGATAGTGGTGTTGTATACTGTAGATAGTGGTGTTGTAGTGTGGTATACTGTAGATAGTGGTGTTGTAGTGTTGTATACTGTAGATAGTGGTGTTGTAGTGTTGTATACTGTAGATAGTGGTGTTGTATACTGTAGATAGTGGTGTTGTAGTGTGGTATACTGTAGATAGTGGTGTTGTAGTGTTGTATACTGTAGATAGTGGTGTGGTATACTGTAGATAGTGGTGTTGTAGTGTTGTATACTGTAGATAGTGGTGTTGTAGTGTGGTATACTGTAGATAGTGGTGTTGTATACTGTAGATAGTGGTGTTGTATACTATAGATAGTGGTGTTGTAGTGTGGTATACTGTAGATAGTGGTGTTGTAGTGTTGTATACTGTAGATAGTGGTGTTGTATACTGTAGATAGTGGTGTTGTAGTGTTGTATACTGTAGAAAGTGGGTGTTGTATACTATAGATAGTGGTGTTGTAGTGTGGTATACTGTAGATAGTGGTGTTGTAGTGTTGTATACTATAGATAGTGGTGTTGTAGTGTGGTATACTGTAGATAGTGGTGTTGTAGTGTGGTATACTGTAGATAGTGGTGTTGTAGTGTGGTATACTGTAGATAGTGGTGTTTGTAGTGTTGTATACTATAGATAGTGGTGTTGTAGTGTGGTATACTGTAGATAGTGGTGTTGTAGTGTGGTATACTGTAGATAGTGGTGTTGTAGTGTGGTATACTGTAGATAGTGGTGTTGTAGTGTGGTATACTGTAGATAGTGGTGTTGTATACTGTAGATAGTGGTGTTGTAGTGTTGTATACTGTAGATAGTGGTGTTGTAGTGTTGTATACTGTAGATAGTGGTGTTGTATACTGTAGATAGTGGTGTTGTAGTGTTGTATACTGTAGATAGTGGTGTTGTATACTGTAGATAGTGGTGTTGTATACTGTAGATAGTGGTGTTGTAGTGTTGTATACTGTAGATAGTGGTGTTGTATACTGTAGATAGTGGTGTTGTATACTATAGATAGTGGTGTTGTAGTGTGGTATACTGTAGATAGTGGTGTTGTAGTGTGGTATACTGTAGATAGTGGTGTTTGTAGTGTTGTATACTGTAGATAGTGGTGTTGTAGTGTTGTATACTATAGATAGTGGTGTTGTATACTATAGATAGTGGTGTTGTATACTGTAGATAGTGGTGTTGTAGTGTGGTATACTGTAGATAGTGGTGTTGTAGTGTGGTATACTGTAGATAGTGGTGTTGTATACTGTAGATAGTGGTGTTGTAGTGTGGTATACTGTAGATAGTGGTGTTGTAGTGTTGTATACTGTAGATAGTGGTGTTGTAGTGTGGTATACTATAGATAGTGGTGTTGTAGTGTTGTATACTGTAGATAGTGGTGTTGTATACTATAGATAGTGGTCTTGTAGTGTTGCATACTGTAGATAGTGGTGTTGTAGTGTGGTATACTGTAGATAGTGGTGTTTGTAGTGTTGTATACTGTAGATAGTGGTGTTGTATCCTGTAGATAGTGGTGTTGTATCCTGTAGATAGTGGTGTTGTAGTGTGGTATACTATAGATAGTGGTGTTGTAGTGTTGTATACTGTAGATAGTGGTGTTGCAGTGTTTTCATACTGTAGATAGTGGTGTTGTAGTGTGGTATACTGTAGATAGTGGTGTTGTATACTGTAGATAGTGGTGTTGTAGTGTGGTATACTATAGATAGTGGTGTTGTAGTGTTGTATACTGTAGATAGTGGTGTTGTAGTGTGGTATACTATAGATAGTGGTGTTGTAGTGTGGTATACTGTAGATAGTGGTGTTGTATACTATAGATAGTGGTGTTGCAGTGTTTCATACTGTAGATAGTGGTGTTGTATCCTGTAGATAGTGGTGTTGTAGTGTGGTATACTATAGATAGTGGTGTTGTAGTGTTGTATACTGTAGATAGTGGTGTTGCAGTGTTTCATACTGTAGATAGTGGTGTTGTAGTGTGGTATACTGTAGATAGTGGTGTTGTATACTGTAGATAGTGGTGTTGTAGTGTGGTATACTATAGATAGTGGTGTTGTAGTGTTGTATACTGTAGATAGTGGTGTTGTAGTGTGGTATACTATAGATAGTGGTGTTGTAGTGTGGTATACTGTAGATAGTGGTGTTGTATACTGTAGATAGTGGTGTTGTAGTGTTTCATACTGTAGATAGTGGTGTTGTAGTGTTGTATACTGTAGATAGTGGTGTTGTAGTGTTGTATACTGTAGATAGTGGTGTTGCAGTGTTTCATACTGTAGATAGTGGTGTTGTAGTGTTGTATACTGTAGATAGTGGTGTTGTAGTGTTGTATACTGTAGATAGTGGTGTTGTAGTGTGGTATACTGTAGATAGTGGTGTTGTAGTGTTGTATACTGTAGATAGTGGTGTTGTATACTGTAGATAGTGGTGTTGTAGTGTTGTATACTGTAGATAGTGGTGTTGTATACTATAGATAGTGGTGTTGTATACTGTAGATAGTGGTGTTGTAGTGTGGTATACTGTAGATAGTGGTGTTGTAGTGTGGTATACTGTAGATAGTGGTGTTGTAGTGTGGTATACTGTAGATAGTGGTGTTGTATACTGTAGATAGTGGTGTTGTAGTGTTGTATACTGTAGATAGTGGTGTTGTAGTGTTGTATACTGTAGATAGTGGTGTTGCAGTGTTTCATACTGTAGATAGTGGTGTTGTAGTGTTGTATACTGTAGATAGTGGTGTTGTATACTATAGATAGTGGTGTTGTAGTGTGGTATACTGTAGATAGTGATGTTGTAGTGTGGTATACTATAGATAGTGGTGTTGTAGTGTTGTATACTGTAGATAGTGGTGTTGTAGTGTTGTATACTGTAGATAGTGGTGTTGTAGTGTGGTATACTGTAGATAGTGGTGTTGTAGTGTTGTATACTGTAGATAGTGGTGTTGTATACTGTAGATAGTGGTGTTGTATACTGTAGATAGTGGTGTTGTAGTGTGGTATACTGTAGATAGTGGTGTTGTAGTGTGGTATACTATAGATAGTGGTGTTGTAGTGTTGTATACTGTAGATAGTGGTGTTGTAGTGTGGTATACTGTAGATAGTGGTGTTGTATACTGTAGATAGTGGTGTTGTAGTGTGGTATACTGTAGATAGTGGTGTTGTAGTGTTGTATACTGTAGATAGTGGTGTTGTAGTGTGGTATACTGTAGATAGTGGTGTTGTATACTATAGATAGTGGTGTTGTAGTGTTGTATACTGTAGATAGTGGTGTTGTATACTATAGATAGTGGTGTTGTAGTGTTGTATACTGTAGATAGTGGTGTTGTATACTGTAGATAGTGGTGTTGTAGTGTGGTATACTGTAGATAGTGGTGTTGTAGTGTTGTATACTGTAGATAGTGGTGTTGTAGTGTGGTATACTGTAGATAGTGGTGTTGTAGTGTTGTATACTGTAGATAGTGGTGTTGTATACTATAGATAGTGGTGTTGTAGTGTGGTATACTGTAGATAGTGGTGTTGTATACTGTAGATAGTGGTGTTGTAGTGTTGTATACTGTAGATAGTGGTGTTGTAGTGTGGTATACTGTAGATAATGGTGTTGTATACTATAGATAGTGGTGTTGTAGTGTTGTATACTGTAGATAGTGGTGTTGTAGTGTGGTATACTATAGATAGTGGTGTTGTAGTGTTGTATACTGTAGATAGTGGTGTCGTATACTGTAGATAGTGGTGTTGTAGTGTGGTATACTGTAGATAGTGGTGTTGTAGTGTGGTATACTGTAGATAGTGGTGTTGTAGTGTTGTATACTGTAGATAGTGGTGTTGTATACTATAGATAGTGGTGTTGTAGTGTGGTATACTGTAGATAGTGGTGTTGTAGTGTGGTATACTGTAGATAGTGGTGTTGTAGTGTTGTATACTATAGATAGTGGTGTTGTAGTGTGGTATACTATAGATAGTGGTGTTGTAGTGTGGTATACTGTAGATAGTGGTGTTGTAGTATTGTATACTATAGATAGTGGTGTTGTAGTATTGTATACTATAGATAGTGGTGTTATAGTGTTGTATACTGTAGATAGTGGTGTTGTATACTGTAGATAGTGGTGTTGTATACTGTAGATAGTGGTGTTGTAGTGTGGTATACTGTAGATAGTGGTGTTGTATACTATAGATAGTGGTGTTGTAGTGTGGTATACTGTAGATAGTGGTGTTGTATACTATAGATAGTGGTGTTGTAGTGTGGTATACTGTAGATAGTGGTGTTGTAGTGTTGTATACTGTAGATAGTGGTGTTGTATACTGTAGATAGTGGTGTTGTAGTGTGGTATACTGTAGATAGTGGTGTTGTAGTGTTGTATACTGTAGATAGTGGTGTTGTATACTATAGATAGTGGTGTTGTAGTGTTGTATACTGTAGATAGTGGTGTTGTAGTGTGGTATACTATAGATAGTGGTGCTGTATACTATAGATAGTGGTGTTGTATACTGTAGATAGTGGTGTTGTAGTGTGGTATACTGTAGATAGTGGTGTTGTAGTGTGGTATACTGTAGATAGTGGTGTTGTAGTGTTGTATACTGTAGATAGTGGTGTTGTATACTATAGATAGTGGTGTTGTAGTGTGGTATACTGTAGATAGTGGTGTTGTAGTGTGGTATACTGTAGATAGTGGTGTTGTAGTGTTGTATACTATAGATAGTGGTGTTGTAGTGTGGTATACTATAGATAGTGGTGTTGTAGTGTGGTATACTGTAGATAGTGGTGTTGTAGTATTGTATACTATAGATAGTGGTGTTATAGTGTTGTATACTGTAGATAGTGGTGTTGTATACTGTAGATAGTGGTGCTGTATACTGTAGATAGTGGTGTTGTAGTGTGGTATACTGTAGATAGTGGTGTTGTATACTATAGATAGTGGTGTTGTAGTGTGGTATACTGTAGATAGTGGTGTTGTAGTGTTGTATACTGTAGATAGTGGTGTTGTATACTGTAGATATTGGTGTTGTAGTGTGGTATACTGTAGATAGTGGTGTTGTAGTGTTGTATACTGTAGATAGTGGTGTTGTATACTATAGATAGTGGTGTTGTAGTGTGGTATACTGTAGATAGTGGTGTTGTATACTGTAGATAGTGGTGTTGTAGTGTGGTATACTGTAGATAGTGGTGTTGTATACTGTAGATAGTGGTGTTGTAGTGTGGTATACTGTAGATAGTGGTGTTGTATACTGTAGATAGTGGTGTTGTAGTGTGGTATACTGTAGATAGTGGTGTTGTATACTGTAGATAGTGGTGTTGTAGTGTGGTATACTGTAGATAGTGGTGTTGTAGTGTGGTATACTGTAGATAGTGGTGTTGTAGTGTGGTATACTGTAGATAGTGGTGTTGTAGTGTTGTATACTGTAGATAGTGGTGTTGTAGTGTTGTATACTGTAGATAGTGGTGTTGTAGTGTGGTATACTGTAGATAGTGGTGTTGTATACTATAGATAGTGGTGTTGTAGTGTGGTATACTGTAGATAGTGGTGTTGTAGTGTTGTATACTGTAGATAGTGGTGTTGTAGTGTTGTATACTGTAGATAGTGGTGTTGTATACTGTAGATAGTGGTGTTGTATACTGTAGATAGTGGTGTTGTAGTGTTGTATACTGTAGATAGTGGTGTTGTAGTGTTGTATACTGTAGATAGTGGTGTTGTAGTGTTGTATACTGTAGATAGTGGTGTTGTAGTGTGGTATACTGTAGATAGTGGTGTTGTATACTGTAGATAGTGGTGTTGTAGTGTGGTATACTGTAGATAGTGGTGTTGTAGTGTGGTATACTGTAGATAGTGGTGTTGTAGTGTGGTATACTGTAGATAGTGGTGTTGTAGTGTGGTATACTGTAGATAGTGGTGTTGTATACTGTAGATAGTGGTGTTGTATACTATAGATAGTGGTGTTGTATACTGTAGATAGTGGTGTTGTAGTGTTGTATACTGTAGATAGTGGTGTTGTAGTGTTGTATACTGTAGATAGTGGTGTTGTATACTGTAGATAGTGGTGTTGTAGTGTGGTATACTGTAGATAGTGGTGTTGTAGTGTGGTATACTGTAGATAGTGGTGTTGTATACTGTAGATAGTGGTGTTGTAGTGTGGTATACTATAGATAGTGGTGTTGTAGTGTGGTATACTGTAGATAGTGGTGTTGTATACTGTAGATAGTGGTGTTGTAGTGTGGTATACTATAGATAGTGGTGTTGTAGTGTTGTATACTGTAGATAGTGGTGTTGTAGTGTTGTATACTGTCGATAGTGGTGTTGTATACTGTAGATAGTGGTGTTGTAGTGTGGTATACTGTAGATAGTGGTGTTGCAGTGTTTCATACTGTAGATAGTGGTGTTGTAGTGTTGCATACTGTAGATAGTGGTGTTGTAGTGTTGTATACTGTAGATAGTGGTGTTGTATACTGTAGATAGTGGTGTTGTAGTGTGGTATACTGTAGATAGTGGTGTTGCAGTGTTTCATACTGTAGATAGTGGTGTTGTAGTGTTGTATACTGTAGATAGTGGTGTTGTATACTGTAGATAGTGGTGTTGTATACTGTAGATAGTGGTGTTGTATACTGTAGATAGTGGTGTTGTAGTGTTGTATACTGTAGATAGTGGTGTTGTAGTGTTGTATACTGTAGATAGTGGTGTTGTATACTGTAGATAGTGGTGTTGTAGTGTGGTATACTATAGATAGTGGTGTTGTAGTGTGGTATACTGTAGATAGTGGTGTTGTAGTGTGGTATACTATAGATAGTGGTGTTGTATACTGTAGATAGTGGTGTTGTATACTGTAGATAGTGGTGTTGTAGTTATTCCAACAGTCATTTGACAGATAATCTGAGAGATGGGGGACGATGTAATCAGAGAGATATTCAGTGTTTCACTGGATCAATCAATCAATCATTCAGTACTTTACAGTGGATCTACAGTCAAAAGCCCCCCCCACCCAAAAAAAGTGGGTGTTGTTTAGACGTGTCATTACTGTGATATTTGAGAAGAGAAGCACTGACAGCCGTACGTCCTGAACCATCTGACTGTATGTCTGTCCGACAGGAAGAGCTGGAGCACGACGACCACTGCTCTGTGTGTAAGGGGGACGGAGAGCTGCAGCTATGCCACAACTGCCCCAGAGCCTACCACCCGGACTGCCTGCACCCACCTCTCAAAACACCGCCCCGGGGGGTCTGGGTTTGCACCAAGTGTCAGAAGAAGGTGGGAAGATAGAGATCTGGTTGGGGTAGAATGGATACTTTGTAATGCTATGGCGACATCTTAAGACTACAACACTACTGAATGACATCTGACTATAACAACACTACTGAATGACATCTGACTATAACAACACTACTGAATGACATCTGACTATAACAACACTACTGAATGACATCTGACTATAACAACACTACTGAATGACATCTGACTATAACAACACTACTGAATGACATCTGACTATAACAACACTACTGAATGACATCTGACTATAACAACACTACTGAATGACATCTGACTATAACAACACTACTGAATGACATCTGACTATAACAACACTACTGAATGACATCTGACTATAACAACACAACTGAATGACATCTACTGACTATAACACACTACTGAATGACATCTACTGACTATAACAACACTACTGAATGACATCTGACTATAACAACACTACTGAATGACATCTGACTATAACAACACTACTGAATGACATCTGACTATAACAACACTACTGAATGACATCTACTGACTATAACAACACTACTGAATGACATCTACTGACTATAACAACACTACTGAATGACATCTGACTATAACAACACTACTGAATGACATCTGACTATAACAACACTACTGAATGACATCTGACTATAACAACACTACTGAATGACATCTACTGACTATAACAACACTACTGAATGACATCTACTGACTATAACAACACTACTGAATGACATCTGACTATAACAACACTACTGAATGACATCTGACTATAACAACACTACTGAATGACATCTGACTATAACAACACTACTGAATGACATCTGACTAACAACACTACTGAATGACATCTGACTATAACAACACTACTGAATGACATCTGACTATAACAACACTACTGAATGACATCTGACTATAACAACACTACTGAATGACATCTGACTATAACAACACTACTGAATGACATCTGACTATAACAACACTACTGAATGACATCTGACTATAACAACACTACTGAATGACATCTGACTATAACAACACTACTGAATGACATCTGACTATAACAACACTACTGAATGACATCTGACTATAACAACACTACTGAATGACCATAACCTTGTGTCGTCCTCCATTTTATAACCTTGTGTCGTCCTCCATTTTATAACCTTGTGTCGTCCTCCATTTTATAACCTTGTATCGCCCTCCATTTTACAACCTTGTATCGTCCTCCATTTTACAACCTTGTATCGTCCTCCATTTTATAACCTTGTGTCGTCCTCCATTTTATAACCTTGTGTCGTCCTCCATTTTATAACCTTGTATTTTCCTTCCTCCTGAAGGTTCTGAACAAAGAGAACATGTCGTGGCCACAGAACTTTGTCCAGTCCTATGTGACACACAAGACGGGTGAGACACCTTTACTTGCAGTGTGTGTGTTATGCTGTGTTATAATACTAGGTGTGTGTGTGTGTGTGTTATGCTGTGTTATAATACTAGGTGTGTGTGTGTGTGTTATGCTGTGTTATAATACTAGGTGTGTGTGTGTGTGTGTGTTATGCTGTGTTATAATACTAGGTGTGTGTGTGTGTTATGCTGTGTTATAATACTAGGTGTGTGTGTGTGTGTGTTATGCTGTGTTATAATACTAGTTGTGTGTGTGTGTGTGTGTGTTATGCTGTGTTATAATGCTAGGTGTGTGTGTGTGTGTGTGTGTGTTAAGCTGTGTTAATGCTAGGTGTGTGTGTGTTAAGCTGTGTTAATGCTAGGTGTGTGTGTGTGTTATGCTGTGTTAATGATAGGTGTATTGTGTGTGTTATGCTGTGTTAATGCTAGGTGTGTGTGTGTTATGCTGTGTTAATGCTAGGTGTGTGTGTGTTAAGCTGTGTTAATGCTAGGTGTGTGTGTGTTAAGCTGTGTTAATGCTAGGTGTGTGTGTGTTAAGCTGTGTTAATGCTAGGTGTGTGTGTGTTAAGCTGTGTTAATGCTAGGTGTGTGTGTGTTAAGCTGTGTTAATGCTAGGTGTATTGTGTGTGTTAAGCTGTGTTAATGCTAGGTGTATTGTGTGTTAAGCTGTGTTAATGCTAGGTGTATTGTGTGTATGTGTTATGCTGTGTTAATACTAGGTGTATTGTGTGTATGTGTTATGCTGTGTTAATGCTAGGTGTATTGTGTGTTATGCTGTGTTAATGCTAGGTGTATTGTGTGTATGTGTTATGCTGTGTTAATACTAGGTGTATTGTGTGTATGTGTTATGCGTTGTTAATACTAGGTGTGTTTGTGTGTTTAGTGAGAGAGGGGGAGAAGAGGAGTCTGCTCAGGAGGAATGTAGAGCTGAAGAAGGAGTGTGCTCACCTGGAGGAACAGGACCAGCAACTCAGCACGTCCCTCACGGTATGACCTCTGACCCCTGACACACTCACAACACTGTACAGCAGGAACCAACAAGTCCCTCACGGTATGACCTCTGACCCCTGACACACTCACAACACAGAACAGCAGGACCAGAAGCTCAGCAAGTCCCTCACGGTATGACCTCTGACCCCTGACACACTCACAACACAGTACAGCAAGACCAGAAGCTCAGCAAGTCCCTCACGGTATGACCTCTGACCCCTGACCCACTCACAACACAGTACAGCAGGACCAGCAACTCAGCAAGTCCCTCATGACCTCTGACCTTATGACCTTGACCCAACACCAACAAACACGCAATATGTACCCTAGACTAGGTTAATCCCTCACTCATACCTAGAATGTGGTTTTACCACACTGCAAGTTTGATTGAATTACAGCAGAGATCCTGCATATAATGTTGAGATGGTCTCCACCCTATCAATGAGAGGCGTTGACCCGAAGGTGGGAAGGCAGGTGGTCTGCTTAACCGTCCACTTATCGCTGTATTCCCGCATGGACAGATTTTGACGGGAGTGGATCCTCTCGCTTCGCTTCGTTCCTCTCTGATTATTGTGTTGGGACAGGAACATAGTGATTTCAGTTGAGATCAGGAGCTCAACAGCAGACTGCTAACTAACTAGCCAGATGGAGCTCAACAGTGAAGCAGACTGCTACTAACTAGCCAGAAAGAGCTCAACAGTGAAGCAGACTGCTAACTAACTAGCCAGAAAGAGCTCAACAGTGAAGCAGACTGCTACTAACTAGCCAGAAAGAGCTCAACAGTGAAGCAGACTGCTAACTAACTAGCCAGATGGAGCTCAACAGTGAAGCAGACTGCTAACTAACTAGTCAGATGGAGCTCAACAGTGAAGCAGACTACTAACTAACTAGCCAGATGGAGCTCAACAGTGAAGCACATTGCTACTAACTAGTCAGAAGGAGCTCAACAGTGAAGCAGACTGCTACTAACTAGTCAGATGGAGCTCAACAGTGAAGCACATTGCTACTAACTAGCCAGAAGGAGCTCAACAGTGAAGCAGACTGCTACTAACTAGTCAGATGGAGATCAACAGTGAAGCAGACTGCTAACTAACTAGTCAGATGGAGCTCAACAGTGAAGCAGACTACTAACTAACTAGCCAGATGGAGCTCAACAGTGAAGCATACTACTAACTAACTAGCCAGATGGAGCTCAACAGTGAAGCATACTACTAACTAACTAGCCAGATGGAGCTCAACAGTGAAGCAGACTGCTACTAACTAGCCAGAAGGAGCTCAACAGTGAAGCAGACTGCTAACTAACTAGCCAGATGGAGCTCAACAGTGAAGCAGACTGCTACTAACTAGCCAGAAGGAGCTCAACAGTGAAGCAGACTGCTACTAACTAGCCAGAAGGAGCTCAACAGTGAAGCAGACTGCTACTAACTAGCCAGATGGCGCTCAACAGTGAAGGAGACTGCTAACTAACTAGCCAGGGAGCTCAACAGTGAAGCATACTGCTACTAACTAGCCAGATGGAGCTCAACAGTGAAGCAGACTGCTACTAACTAGCCAGATGGAGCCCAACAGTGAAGCATATTGCTAACTAACTAGTCAGATGGAGCTCAACAGTGAAGCATACTACTAACTAACTAGCCAGATGGAGCTCAACAGTGAAGCAGACTGCTACTAACTAGTCAGATGGAGTTCAACAGTGAAGCAGACTGCTACTAACTAGTCAGATGGAGCTCAAAAGTGAAGCAGACTGCTACCTAACTAGCCAGATGGAGCTCAACAGTGAAGCAGACTGCTACTAACTAGCCAGATGGAGATCAACAGTGAAGCAGACTAATAACTAACTAGCCAGATGGAGCTCAACAGTGAAGCAGACTGCTAAGTAACTAGCCAGACGGAGCTCAACAGTGAAGCATATTGCTAACTACCTAGTCAGATGGAGCTCAACAGTGAAGCATACTACTAACTAACTAGCCAGATGGAGCTCAACAGTAAAGCAGACTGCTACTAACTAGTCAGATGGAGCTCAACAGTGAAGCAGACTGCTAACTAACTAGCCAGAAGGAGCGCAACAGTGAAGCATACTACTAACTAACTAGCCAGATGGAGCTCAACAGTGAAGCAGACTACTAACTAACTAGCCAGAAGGAGCTCAACAGTGAAGCAGACTGCTACTAACTAGCCAGATGGAGCTCAACAGTGAAGCAGACTGCTACTAACTAGTCAGATGGAGCTCAACAGTGAAGCAGACTGCTAAATAACTAGCCAGATGGAGCTCAACAGTGAAGCAGACTGCTAACTAACTAGCCAGATGGAGCTCAACAGTGAAGCAGACTGCTACTAACTAGCCAGATGGAGCTCAACAGTGAAGCAGACTGCTAACTAACTAGCTAGATGGAGCTCAACAGTGAAGCATATTGCTACTAACTAGCCAGATGGAGCTCAACAGTTAGGCAGACTGCTAACTAACTAGCCAGATGGAGTTCAACAGTGAAGCAGACTGCTAACTAACTAGCCAGAAGGAGCTCAACAGTGAAGAAGACTGCTACTAACTAGCCAGAAGGAGCTCAACAGTGAAGCAGACTGCTAACTAACTAGCCAGAAGGAGCTCAACAGTGAAGCAGACTGCTACTAACTAGTCAGATGGAGATCAACAGTGAAGCAGACTGCTACTAACTTGCCAGAAGGAGCTCAACAGTGAAGCAGACTGCTACTAACTAGTCAGATGGAGCTCAACAGTGAAGCAGACTGCTACTAACTAGCCAGATGGAACTCAACAGTGAAGCAGACTGCTAACTAACTAGCCAGAAGGAGCTCAACAGTGAAGCAGACTGCTAACTAACTAGCCAGAAGGAGCTCAACAGTGAAGCAGACTGCTAACTAACTAGCCAGATGGAGCTCAACAGTGAAGCAGACTGCTAACTAACTAGCCAGATGGAGCTCAACAGTGAAGCAGACTGCTAACTAACTAGTCAGATGGAGCTCAACAGTGAAGCAGACTGCTAGCTAACTAGCAAGATGGAGCTCAACAGTGAAGCAGACTGCTAACTAACTAGCCAGATGGAGCTCAACAGTGAAGCAGACTGCTAACTAACTAGCCAGATGGAGCTCAACAGTGAAGCAGACTGCTACTAACTAGCCAGATGGAGCTCAACAGTGAAGCAGACTGCTAACTAACTAGCTAGATGGAGCTCAACAGTGAAGCACATTGCTACTAACTAGCCAGATGGAGCTCAACAGTTAGGCAGACTGCTAACTAACTAGCCAGATGGAGTTCAACAGTGAAGCAGACTGCTAACTAACTAGCCAGAAGGAGCTCAACAGTGAAGAAGACTGCTACTAACTAGCCAGAAGGAGCTCAACAGTGAAGCAGACTGCTAACTAACTAGCCAGAAGGAGCTCAACAGTGAAGCAGACTGCTACTAACTAGTCAGATGGAGCTCAACAGTGAAGCAGACTGCTACTAACTTGCCAGAAGGAGCTCAACAGTGAAGCAGACTGCTACTAACTAGTCAGATGGAGCTCAACAGTGAAGCAGACTGCTACTAACTAGCCAGATGGAACTCAACAGTGAAGCAGACTGCTAACTAACTAGCCAGAAGGAGCTCAACAGTGAAGCAGACTGCTAACTAACTAGCCAGAAGGAGCTCAACAGTGAAGCAGACTGCTAACTAACTAGCCAGATGGAGCTCAACAGTGAAGCAGACTGCTAACTAACTAGCCAGATGGAGCTCAACAGTGAAGCAGACTGCTAACTAACTAGTCAGATGGAGCTCAACAGTGAAGCAGACTGCTAGCTAACTAGCAAGATGGAGCTCAACAGTGAAGCAGACTGCTAACTAACTAGCCAGATGGAGCTCAACAGTGAAGCAGACTGCTAACTAACTAGTCAGATGGAGCTCAACAGTGAAGCAGACTGCTACTAACTAGTCAGATGGAGCTCAACAGTGAAGCAGACTGCTAACTAACAAGCCAGAAGGAGCTCAACAGTAAAGCAGACTGCTAACTAACTAGCCAGATGGAGCTCAACAGTGAAGCAGACTGCTACTAACTAGCCAGATGGAGCTCAACAGTGAAGCAGACTGCTAACTAACTAGCCAGATGGAGCTCAACAGCAGACTGCTAACTAACTAGCCAGATGGAGCTCAACAGTGAAGCAGACTGCTACTAACTAGTCAGATGGAGCTCAACAGTGAAGCAGACTGCTAACTAACTAGCCAGATGGAGCTCAACAGCAGACTGCTACTAACTAGCCAGATGGAGCTCAACAGTGAAGCAGACTGCTGCTAACTAGTCAGATGGAGCTCAACAGTGAAGCAGACTGCTACTAACTAGCCAGATGGAACTCAACAGTGAAGCAGACTGCTAACTAACTAGCCAGAAGGAGCTCAACAGTGAAGCAGACTGCTAACTAACTAGCCAGAAGGAGCTCAACAGTGAAGCAGACTGCTAACTAACTAGCCAGATGGAGCTCAACAGTGAAGCAGACTGCTACTAACTAGCCAGATGGAACTCAACAGTGAAGCAGACTGCTAACTAACTAGCCAGATGGAGCTCAACAGTGAAGCAGACTGCTAAATAACTAGCCAGATGGAGCTCAACAGTGAAGCAGACTGCTAACTAACTAGTCAGATGGAGCTCAACAGTGAAGCAGACTGCTAACTAACTAGCCAGATGGAGCTCAACAGTGAAGCAGACTGCTAACTAACTAGCCAGATGGAGCTCAACAGTGAAGCAGACTGCTAACTAACAAGCCAGAAGGAGCTCAACAGTAAAGCAGACTGCTAACTAACTAGCCAGATGGAGCTCAACAGTGAAGCAGACTGCTACTAACTAGCCAGGTGGAGCTCAACAGTGAAGCAGACTGCTAACTAACTAGCCAGATGGAGCTCAACAGCAGACTGCTAACTAACTAGCCAGATGGAGCTCAACAGTGAAGCAGACTGCTACTAACTAGTCAGATGGAGCTCAACAGTGAAGCAGACTGCTAACTAACTAGCCAGATGGAACTCAACAGCAGACTGCTACTAACTAGCCAGATGGAGCTCAACAGTGAAGCAGACTGCTAACTAACTAGCCAGATGGAGCTCAACAGTGAAGCAGACTGCTAACTAACTAGCCAGATGGAGCTCAACAGTGAAGCAGACTGCTAACTAACTAGCCAGATGGAGCTCAACAGTGAAGCAGACTGCTAACTAACTAGCCAGATGGAGCTCAACAGTGAAGCAGACTGCTAACTAACTAGCCAGATGGAGCTCAACAGCAGACTGCTAACTAACTAGCCAGAAGGAGCTCAACAGTGAAGCAGACTGCTAACTAACTAGCCAGATGGAGCTCAACAGCAGACTGCTAACTAACTAGCCAGATGGAGCTCAACAGCAGACTGCTAACTATCTAGTCAGATGGAGCTCAACAGCAGACTGCTAACTAACTAGTCAGATGGAGCTCAACAGCAAACTGCTAACTAACTAGCCAGATGGAGCTCAACAGTGAAGCAGACTGCTAACTAACTAGCCAGATGGAGCTCAACAGTTAGGCAGACTGCTAACTAACTAGCCAGATGGAGCTCAACAGCAGACTGCTAACTAACTAGCCAGATGGAGCTCAACAGCAGACTGCTAACTAACTAGCCAGATGGAGCTCAACAGTGAAGCAGACTGCTAACTAACTAGCCAGAAGGAGTTCAACAGTGAAGCAGACTGCTACTAACTAGCCAGATGGAGCTCAACAGCAGACTGCTAACTAACTAGCCAGATGGAGTTCAACAGTGAAGCAGACTGCTACTAACTAGCCAGATGGAGCTCAACAGCAGACTGCTAACTAACTAGCCAGATGGAGCTCAACAGCAGACTGCTAACTAACTAGCCAGATGGAGCTCAACAGCAGACTGCTAACTAACTAGCCAGATGGAGTTCAACAGTGAAGCAGACTGCTCCTAACTAGCCAGAAGGAGCTCAACAGTGAAGCAGACTGCTAACTAACTAGTCAGATGGAGCTCAACAGCAGACTGCTAACTAACTAGCCAGATGGAGCTCAACAGCAGACTGCTAACTAACTAGCCAGATGGAGCTCAACAGCAGACTGCTAACTAACTAGCCAGATGGAGCTCAACAGCAGACTGCTAACTAACTAGCCAGATGGAGCTCAACAGCAGACTGCTAACTAACTAGCCAGATGGAGTTCAACAGTGAAGCAGACTGCTCCTAACTAGCCAGAAGGAGCTCAACAGTGAAGCAGACTGCTAACTAACTAGTCAGATGGAGCTCAACAGCAGACTGCTAACTAACTAGCCAGATGGAGCTCAACAGCAGACTGCTAACTAACTAGCCAGATGGAGCTCAACAGCAGACTGCTAACTAACTAGCCAGATGGAGCTCAACAGCAGACTGCTAACTAACTAGCCAGATGGAGCTCAACAGCAGACTGCTAACTAACTATCCAGATGGAGCTCAACAGTGAAGCACACTGCTAACTAACTATCCAGATGGAGCTCAACAGTGAAGCAGACTGCTAACTAACTAGCCAAATGGAGCTCAACAGCAGACTGCTAACTAACTAGCCAAATGGAGCTCAACAGCAGACTGCTAACTAACTAGCCAGATGGTGCTCAACAGCAGACTGCTAACTAACTAGCCAGATGGAGCTCAACAGCAGACTGCTAACTAACTAGCCAGATGGAGCTCAACAGCAGACTGCTAACTAACTAGCCAGATGGAGCTCAACAGCAGACTGCTAACTAACTAGCCAGATGGAGCTCAACAGCAGACTGCTAACTAACTAGCCAGATGTCTTCGTCAGTACTTACACATGTTTATGTTCCTGTGTCTCTGTCCCAGCAGAAGGTGATGGGCGTGCGGGAGCGTCTGATTGGTCAACAGAGGGACACCCAGTCCTCCCTGGAGCGTCTCAAGGCTCTGATTCGTCTGATCCAAAGAGACCAGATGATCCAGGTTACCATGACAGCCACCGCCACCACCACCGGAGTGTCCCTGCTCTCCCTGCCCTGGATCAAACCCTCCGGCGCCGCCACACACACAGTGCCCCCTGCTGGACCGTCTATGCTACTGCAGCAGAAGACTCTGGTCATGCCACAGTCTCAGACACAGAGCCAGGCTCAGGGCAATGTCTGAGCTCTAGTAGTACCAACCCAGCCCACCAGGGGGCCACAGTTCACAGTCCAAGGCTGCGCCACAAATGGCACTCTATTCCCTATATAGTGTAGAACTTTTAATAAACGGACCCATAGGGGAAGTTTCAAATACATGTCCATTTGACATCAGAGCCCTGGTCTAAAGTAGTGCACTACATAGGGAATAGGGCCCTGGTCTAAAGTAGTGCACTATATAGGGAATAGGGCTCTGGTCTAAAGTAGTGCACTATATAGGGAATAGGGCTCTGGTCTATAGTAGTGTACTATATAGGGAATAGGGCTCTGGTCTAAAGTAGTGCACTATATAGGGAATATGGCCCTGATCTAAAGTAGTGTACTATATAGGGAATAGGGTTCTGGTCTAAAGTAGTGCACTATATAGGGAATATGGCCCTGGTCTAAAGTAGTGTACTATATAGGGAATAGGGCTCTGGTCTAAAGTAGTGCACTATATAGGGAATAGGGCCCTGGTCTAAAGTAGTGCACTACATAGGGAATAGGGCTCTGGTCTATAGTAGTGCACTATATAGGGAATAGGGCTCTGGTCTATAGTAGTGCACTATATAGGGACCTTAGGGCCCTGGTCTAAAGTAGTGCACTACATAGGGAATAGGGCTCTGGTCTATAGTAGTGCACTATATAGGGAATAGGTCTCTGGTCTAAAGTAGTGTACTATATAGGGAATAGGGCTCTGGTCTAAAGTAGTGCACTATATAGGGAATAGGGCTCTGGTCTATAGTAGTGCACTATATAGGGAATAGGGCTCTGGTCTAAAGTAGTGCACTATATTGGGAATAGGGCTCTGGTCTATAGTAGTGTACTATATAGGGAATAGGGTGCCATTTGGGACTCAGGCGAAGTATCCATGCCACGTGGCCACCTGTCACAGAGACATTGAAGACAGCGGGGTTTTTTTTTAAGAAGAAGAGGAAGAAGAAGTCAGAGACTTATTAGTGAACCGTATGGTTGAAGAGCTGGAGGGGGATGAACGAGACACACACAAAAAACACATCTTCCTTTTCACCACATTTCATGATAAGTATTTTTTAAACCCAACACCTACAGTGCTTACGAGATTTATTTTATTTATAGTTTTTGTTGGTATTTATTATTGTAATTATTAATGTTTCTTGGCCTTAATGTATTTACTCGGACTGTAAAGAAGCTAGATCACAGTGCTGCAAATTAAATAGGTATTTTCTGTGTGGCTGAAAAATATTTTAGATTTTTTGGTTATTTTCTAAACTGGTATAATATTTGTTCTGCATATAGAGAGAGAGAGAGAGACAACACTAGCGTAGTTAGTTACCAATGATCAAAGAATATGAAGAAGTGGGAACAAAGGACTGCTATAAATCAGAGTAGGTCTCTGTGAACTACATTTTGCCATAATTATCAGGTGGGATAATCTACAGTAGACCCCAGGTGGGAAAAGGCCCAGGGAGAGAAGTTTTCATTGTGTATGTACGGGAAAATGTACGGGAAAATGTACGGGAAAAAAACAACATACAAGCCTTCAAAAACAAAAAAACAAGAGAATCACTTTTTTCTCTCTCAGTATTAGTATAGTTTAAAGAGACAAAAAGAGGTATGTATAGACGACTACAGAATGTAGTCATTCTAGGGGAGAGTTGAGTATTTTCATGCTGTTGATGACTTAGTTTGAGTATTTGAGGAGTATTGATGGAAGGGATCTATCGTTGTATATAGGTTGTATAATTATCCCCAGGTTACTGTTACCGGATTCACAACAACAACAACCAACAACAACAACAACAACCCCAACAACAACAACCCCAACAACAACAACAACAACCCCAACAACAACAACCCCAACAACAACAACCCCAACAACAACAACAACTCAGAATCCATTTTGAACCATCCTGTAGTTGTGTGATCCAAACCATTTGAATCCTTTTCTTTTCACCACTATAGAAAATATGCCAAAAACCCCATTACATTTAGTACTGGGAAGTCCTGTGTACGTATCAAATATGTCTGGCATGCTTTTTTATCCCTGCCTGGTTTTGTATATTTAAAAAATATATTTTGTCCTTTTCACACTATTTGTTTTTTTAAACTCTAAATGATGTTCGTTATGATGACTTGACATTTGAAGAGCCTGCTGATTTCAACTGTTTCTATTGTTCTGTTTCTAGTCTGTTAGATTAAGGTACAAATGAACTGTTTTCTAGTCTGCTAGAAGATACAAAATGAACACTGCCTCGAGAACAACTAGAATCCAACCAGGGTTTCTTTATTCTATAGTTTAATAAACAATCAAACACCAGTGAATGGGGGGGAAGAGGACTGTCATATCACTGCAACAGCTCAGTGTTGATCTCTAGTTAGACTTCCTGCTGTCACAGGGGGGGGGGGGAAGAGGACTGTCATATCACTCTGCAACAGCTCAGTGTTGATCTCTA
>NW_022261985.1:15662965-15745465 GCF_002021735.2 Oncorhynchus kisutch | reverse complement strand
TATATTATATTATATTTATATGTATATTATATTTATATTATATTTATATGTATATTATATATATTTATATTATATGTATATATATTATATTTATATTATATGTATATTATATTATCTTTATATTTATCTGTATATTATATTATTATTTATATTATATGTATTATATTATATTTATATTATATTATCTTTATATTATATTATGATTTATATTATATTTAATATTTATATGTATAATGTATATTATATTATATTTATTATTATAATGTATATTATATTATATTTATATTATATTTATCTGTATATTATATTATATTTATATTATATGTATATTATATTATATTTAAATTATATTTTATATGTATATTATATTATATTTATATTATATATATGTATATATATTATTTATATTATAGTATATTAATATGTATCATTTAATATTATATTTATATTTATATATATAATATTTATATTATATGTATATTATATTATATTATATTATACTGTATATTAATATTTATATTTATATTATATGTATATTATATTATATTATATGTTTATTTTAATTATATTTATATTATATGTAATTATATTATATTATATTATATTATATTATATTATATTTATTTATATTATATTATATTTATTATTATATTATATTAATTATATGTATATTATATTTATATGTATATTATTTATATTTATATTATATTTAATTATATTATATTATATTATATTATATTTATATTATATTATATTTATATATATATTTATATTATATTATATTATATTATATTATATTATTGTATATTATATTATTTATATTATATTTATATTAATATTATATTATATTATATGTATATTATATTTATATATATTATATTATATATATATATTATATTTATATATATTTATTATATTATATGTAAATTAATTTATATTTATATTATATTTATATTATATTATATTTAAATATTTATATTTATATATTATATTATATTTATATTATATGTATATTATATTATATATATTTATATTATATGTATATTATATTATATTATATTATATTATATTATATGTATATTATATTTATATTATATTATATTTATATGTATAATTATATTTATATTATATTATATATGTATATTATATTTATATGTATTTATATTATATTTATTATATTATATTTATATTATATTTATATGTATTTATATTTTATTATATGTATATTATATTATATTTATATTATATGTATATTATATTATATTATATTATATGTATATTATATTATATTTATATTATATGTTATTATATTATATTTATATGTATATTATATTTATATTATATTTATATGTATATTATATGTATATTTATTATATTTATATTATATGTATATTATATTATATTTATATCAATTATATTATATTTATATGTATATTATATTTATATGTATATTATATTTATATGATATTATATTATATTATTATATTATATTTATATTATATTTATATTATATTTATATTTATATTTATATTATATTATTATATTATATTTATATTATATGTATATTATATTATATTATATTATATTATATGTATATTATATTATATTTTATGTTATATTATATTTATATTATTATATGTATATTATATTATATTATATTATATGTATATTATATTATATTTATATTATATGTATATTTTTATATTTATATTTATATTATATGTATATTATATTATTTATATTATAGTATATTATATATATTTATTATTATATGTATATATATTATATTATATTATATTATATTATATTTTATATTATATTTATATTTATATTATATTTATTTATTTATATTATTTATTATTATATTAATGTATATTATATTATATTTATATTATATGTATATTATATTATATTTATATTATATGTATATTATATTATATTTATATTATATGTATATTATATTATATTTATATTATATGTATATTATATTATATTATTTGTATATTATATTATATTATATGTATATTATATTATATTTATATGTATATTATATTATATTATATTTATAATGTATATTATATGTATATTATATTATATTATATATTTATATTATATGTATATTATATTATATTTATTTATATGTATATTATATTATATTTATATTATATGTATATTATATTATATTTATTTGTATATTATGATTATATTTATATGTATATTATATTATATTTATATGTATATTATATTATATGTATATTATATTATATTTATATTATATTTATATGTATATTAATTTATATGTATATTATATTTATATTTTATTTATATTATATTATATTTATATTTTATTTATATTATATTATATTTATATGTATATTATATTATATTTATATTATATTTATATGTATATTATATTATATTTATATTATATTATATTATATTTATAGTTATTTATATGTATTATTTATATTATATTTATATGTATATTATATATATAATTTATATTATATTATATTTATATTATGATTATATTTATTTGTATATTATATTATATTGTATATTATATTATATTATATTTATATTATATTTATATTATATTTATATGTATATTTATTTTATGTATATTATATTTATATGTATATTATATTATATTATATTATATTATATTTATATTTATATTATATTTATATGTATATTATATTCTATGTATATTATATTATATTATATTATATTATATGTATATATATTTATATTATATTATATTTATATTTATATTATATGTATATATATTATATGTATATTATATTTAATATTTATATTTATATTTATATTTATTTATATTATATTAATATTATATTATATTTATATTAATATTATATGTATATTATATTATATTATATTATATTCTATTATTATATTATATATTTATATTATATTTATATTATATGTATATTATATTTTATTTATATTTATTATATTATTTATATATTTATATTATATTATATTTATATTTATATTATATTTATATTATATTTATATTTTATTTATATTATATTAATGATATTATATTATATGTATATTATATTATATTATAATTATATTATATTATTATATATTATATATATTTATATATATATCTATATTTTATTTATATTATATTATATTTATATTATATTTATAATTATATATAATGTTATATTATATCTATATGTATATTATATTTATATTATATTATATTTATATTTATATGTATGATTATATTATATAATTATATGTATATGTATATATATTATATTTAATATTATATGTATTATTATATTATAATTTAATATTGTTATATTTATATTTATATTATATTTATATGTATATTATATATATTTATATTATATGTATATATTATATATTATACCTTGTATATTATATTATATTTATATGTATATTATATTTATATTATATTTATATCCTTGGGATGTAGATTACGGATTTAACTCAAATGTTTACAAATACGCAGACCTACTTATGTTAAATACATTTAACAAATAATTAACTAAGCTTTGTCCTACAGTAATCTCTAGGACACATGGACTCATGGAGACCCACAGTAGACCCTAGGACACATGGATATCTACTGTAGACCCTAGGACACATGGAGACCTACAGTAGACCCTAGGACACATGGAGACCTACAGTAGACCCTAGGACACATGGAGACCTACAGTAGACTCTAGGACACATGGAGATCTACTGTAGACCCTAGGACACATGGAGATCTACTGTAGACCCTAGGACACATGGAGACCTACAGTAGACCCTAGGACACATGGAGACCTACAGTAGACCCTAGGACACATGGAGACCTACAGTAGACCCTAGGACACATGGAGACCTACAGTAGACCCTAGGACACATGGAGACCTACAGTAGACCCTAGGACACATGAGGACCTACATTAGACCCTAGGACACATGGAGACCTACAGTAGACCCTAGGACACATGGAGACCTACGGTAGACCCTAGGACACATGGAGACCTACAGTAGACCCTAGGACACATGGAGACCTACAGTAGATCCTAGGACACATGGCGACCTACAGTAGACCCCTAGGACACATGGAGACCTACAGTAGATCCTAGGACACATGGCGACCTACAGTAGACCCTAGGACACATGGAGACCTACAGTAGATCCTAGGACACATGGCGACCTACAGTAGACCCTAGGACACATGGAGACCTACTGTAGACCCTAGGACACATGGAGACCTACAGTAAACCCTAGGACACATGGATACCTACAGTAGACCCTAGGACACATGGACACATGGAGACCTACAGTAGACCCTAGGACACATGGAGACCTACAGTAGACCCTAGGACACATGAGGACCTACATTAGACCCTAGGACACATGGACACATGGAGATCTACAGTAGACCCTAGGACACATGGACATATGGAGACCTACAGTAGACCCTAGGACACATGGAGACCTACAGTAGACCCTAGGACACATGGAGACCTACAGTAGACCCTAGGACACATGGAGACCTACAGTAGACCCTAGGACACATGGAGACCTACAGTAGACCCTAGGACACATGAGGACCTACGGTAGACCCTAGGACACATGGACACATGGAGATCTACAGTAGACCCTAGGACACATGGACATATGGAGACCTACAGTAGACCCTAGGACACATGGAGACCTACAGTAGACCCTAGGACACATGGAGACCTACAGTAGACCCTAGGACACGGAGACCTACAGTAGACCCTAGGACACATGGAGACCTACAGTAGACCCTAGGACACATGGAGACCTACAGTAGACCCTAGGACACATGGCGACCTACAGTAGACCCTAGGACACATGGAGACCTACAGTAGACCCTAGGACACATGGAGATCTACAGTAGACCCTAGGACACATGGAGACCTACAGTAGACCCTAGGACACATGGAGACCTACAGTAGACCCTAGGACACATGGAGACCTACAGTAGACCCTAGGACACGGAGACCTACAGTAGACCCTAGGACACATGGAGACCTACAGTAGACCCTAGGACACATGGAGACCTACAGTAGACCCTAGGACACATGGAGATCTACAGTAGACCCTAGGACACATGGACACATGGAGTCATACAATACAACCTGATACAAATGGAGTCATACAGTAGTTGAGCCTGAACTAGCGTATCCAAACATTATGCAGGGGAGATTTATTGCCTTACCTCCCTTATCTCACCTCATTTGCCCACATTGTATATAGACTTGTTTATACTGTATTATTGACTGTATGTTTGTTTTACTCCATGTGTAACTCTGTGTTGTTGTATCTGTCGAACTGCTTTGCTTTATGTTGGCCACGTCGCAATTGTAAATGAGAACTTGTTCTCAACTGACCTACCTGGTTATATAAAGGTGAAATATCTTTTTAAATAAATGTTACGTTGCTATGGCAACACCACGAAGGATGTTATTTTGAAGGTGACAAACTGTTTTATTACTCCATTAGAGGACCAGAGGTGGTTTGTTTTGCCTCATAGTTTCCGCTCTTGGTACCAGCACGTGTTTTTAAATAAGTAGTAATAAGAAAATGGCATATCAAGAAGCTGATTACTGATCATTACACAGTTGCACCTTGTGCTGGGGACATAAATAGCCTTCGTGGCGTTTGGGTTATGGTATGGGCAGGTATGAGCTACGGACAACAACACAATTGCATTTTATTGATGGTCATTTGAATGCACAGAGATCCTGAGGCCCATTGTCGTGTCCTTCATCCTCCATCACCTCATGTTTCAGCATGATAATGCACGGCTCCAAATCGCAAGGATCTGTACACAATTACTGGAAGCTGAACATGTCCCAGTTCTTCCATGGCCTGCATCCTCACCAGACACGTCACCCCATTGAGCATGTCTGGGATCGACGTGTACGACAGCGTGTTCCAGTTCCCGCCCAATATCCAACAACTTAGCGCAGCCATTGAAGAGGAGTGGGACAACATTCCAAAATCAACAGCCTGGTCAACTATGTGTCGGAGATGTGTCGTGCTGCATGAGACAAAATGCGGTCACACCAGATACTGACCGGTTTTCTGATCCAAGTCCCTTCTTTTAAGTTATCTGTGACCAACTTATATAAAATATAAAACGCAACAATTAACGATTTTACTGAGTTACAGTTCATATGAAGGAAATCAGTCCATTGAAATAAATTGATTAGGTCTTAATCTGTGGATTTCACATGACTGGGCAGGGGCACAAGCCATGAGTGGGCCTCGGGGGGGCAAAGGACCACCGACTTGGCAGCCAGGGGCACCCACTAAAGAGCCCAGCCAATCAGAATGAGTTTTTCCCCCACAAACATTACAGACAGAAATAATCAGTTTCATCAGCTTAAAAGTATAAATATACTATATAAATATACTATATAACTGGTTTGGAGTGTATTCATTTTGTAAGGCGGTTACAGAGTTTATTTGCCATGACGTACTATACTTTATTTCAAAAGTAAAAACTGATATTCCTGTTGAAGTTCAGATGTTATTTTATTAAATGTTAAAACATACAATCTACCTGCAGTGAAGCCATTCAACATTTACATCACATTCAGTCATCTAGCAGATACTTCCATCCAGAGAGCCACAGGACCAACCAGGGTCTAGCAGATACTTCCATCCAGAGAGCCACAGGACCAACCAGGGTCTAGCAGACACTCCCATCCAGAGAGCCACAGGACCAACCAGGGTCTAGCAGATACTCCCATCCAGAGAGACCCACAGGACCAACCAGGGTCTAGCAGATACTTCCATCCAGAGAGCCACAGGACCAACCAGGGTCTAGCAGACACTCCCATCCAGAGAGCCACAGGACCAACCAGGGTCTAGCAGATACTCCCATCCAGAGAGACCCACAGGACCAACCAGGGTCTAGCAGATACTTCCATCCAGAGAGCCACAGGACCAACCAGGGTCTAGCAGACACTCCCATCCAGAGAGCCACAGGACCAACCAGGGTCTAGCAGATACTTCCATCCAGAGAGCCACAGGACCAACCAGGGTCTAGCAGACACTCCCATCCAGAGAGCCACAGGACCAACCAGGGTCTAGCAGATACTTCCATCCAGAGAGCCACAGGACCAACCAGGGTCTAGCAGACACTCCCATCCAGAGAGCCACAGGACCAACCAGGGTCTAGCAGATACTTCCATCCAGAGAGCCACAGGACCAACCAGGGTCTAGCAGACACTCCCATCCAGAGAGACCCACAGGACCAACCAGGGTCTAGCAGATACTTCCATCCAGAGAGACCCACAGGACCAACCAGGGTCTAGCAGATACTCCCATCCAGAGAGACCCACAGGACCAACCAGGGTCTAGCAGATACTCCCATCCAGAGAGACCCACAGGACCAACCAGGGTCTAGCAGATACTTCCATCCAGAGAGACCCACAGGACCAACCAGGGTCTAGCAGATACTCCCATCCAGAGAGACCCACAGGACCAACCAGGGTCTAGCAGATACTTCCATCCAGAGAGCCACAGGACCAACCAGGGTCTAGCAGACACTCCCATCCAGAGAGACCCACAGGACCAACCAGGGTCTAGCAGACACTCCCATCCAGAGAGACCCACAGGACCAACCAGGGTCTAGCAGATACTTCCATCCAGAGAACCACAGGACCAACCAGGGTCTAGCAGACACTCCCATCCAGAGAGACCCACAGGACCAACCAGGGTCTAGCAGATACTTCCATCCAGAGAGCCACAGGACCAACCAGGGTCTAGCAGACACTCCCATCCAGAGAGACCCACAGGACCAACCAGGGTCTAGCAGACACTCCCATCCAGAGAGACCCACAGGACCAACCAGGGTCAAGCCCCCTGCCCAGGGGCACGGCTAACAGATCTCCCACCAAGTCAAATCGGGGAGCCGGACCAGCGACCTATCGTCCATCGGCCCAAGCTCGCAACCGCCAGGCCACCAACCATCCATTATCCCTCAACAGTTCCCAGCAGTTGCCCCGCAACCATGTTCTGTTACTAGAGTAGGGGGCAGTATAGACCTCTGCTGTTACTAGAGTAGGGGGCAGTATAGACCTCTGCTGTTACTAGAGTAGGGGGCAGTATAGACCTCTGCTGTTACTACAGTAGGGGGCAGTATAGACCTCTACTGTTACTACAGTAGGGGGCAGTATAGACCTCTACTGTTACTACAGTAGGGGGCAGTATAGACCTCTACTGTTACAACAGTAGGGGGCAGTATAGACCTCTACTGTTACTACAGTAGGGGGCAGTATAGACCTCTGCTGTTACTACAGTAGGGGGCAGTATAGACCTCTGCTGTTACTACAGTAGGGGGCAGTATAGACCTCTGCTGTTACTACAGTAGGGGGCAGTATAGACCTCTGATGTTACTAGAGTAGGGGGCAGTATAGACCTCTGATGTTACTAGAGTAGGGGGCAGTATAGACCTCTGCTGTTACTACAGTAGGGGGCAGTATAGACCTCTGCTGTTCCTACAGTAGGGGGCAGTATAGACCTCTGCTGTTACTAGAGTAGGGGGCAGTATAGACCTCTGCTGTTACTAGAGTAGGGGGCAGTATAGACCTCTGCTGTTACTACAGTAGGGGGCAGTATAGACCTCTACTGTTACTACAGTAGGGGGCAGTATAGACCTCTACTGTTACAACAGTAGGGGGCAGTATAGACCTCTACTGTTACTACAGTAGGGGGCAGTATAGACCTCTGCTGTTACTACAGTAGGGGGCAGTATAGACCTCTACTGTTACTACAGTAGGGGGCAGTATAGACCTCTGCTCTTACTACAGTAGGGGGCAGTATAGACCTCTGCTGTTACTACAGTAGGGGGCAGTATAGACCTCTGCTGTTACTACAGTAGGGGGCAGTATAGACCTCTGCTGTTACTAGAGTAGGGGGCAGTATAGACCTCTGCTGTTACTAGAGTAGGGGGCAGTATAGACTTCTGCTGTTACTACAGTAGGGGGCAGTATAGACCTCTGCTGTTACTAGAGTAGGGGGCAGTATAGACCTCTGCTGTTACTAGAGTAGGGGCAGTATAGACCTCTGCTGTTACTAGAGTAGGGGGCAGTATAGACCTCTGCTGTTACTAGAGTAGGGGGCAGTATAGACCTCTGCTGTTACTAGAGTAGGGGGCAGTATAGACCTCTGCTGTTACTAGAGTAGGGGGCAGTATAGACCTCTGCTGTTACTAGAGTAGGGGGCAGTATAGACCTCTGCTGTTACTAGAGTAGGGGGCAGTATAGACCTCTGCTGTTACTAGAGTAGGGGGCAGTATAGACCTCTGCTGTTACTAGAGTAGGGGGCAGTATAGACCTCTGCTGTTACTAGAGTAGGGGGCAGTATAGACCTCTGCTGTTACTAGAGTAGGGGGCAGTATAGACCTCTGCTGTTACTAGAGTAGGGGGCAGTATAGACTTCTGCTGTTACTAGAGTAGGGGGCAGTATAGACCTCTGCTGTTACTAGAGTAGGGGGCAGTATAGACCTCTGCTGTTACTAGAGTAGGGGGCAGTATAGACCTCTGCTGTTACTACAGTAGGGGGCAGTATAGACCTCTGCTGTTACTACAGTAGGGGGCAGTATAGACATCTGCTGTTACTACAGTAGGGGGCAGTATAGACCTATGCTGTTACTACAGTAGGGGGCAGTATAGACCTCTGCTGTTACTACAGTAGGGGGCAGTATAGACCTCTGCTGTTACTACAGTAGGGGGCAGTATAGACCTCTGCTGTTACTAGAGTAGGGGGCAGTATAGACCTCTGCTGTTACTAGAGTAGGGGGCAGTATAGACCTCTGCTGTTACTAGAGTAGGGGGCAGTATAGACCTCTGCTGTTACTAGAGTAGGGGGCAGTATAGACCTCTGCTGTTACTAGAGTAGGGGCAGTATAGACCTCTGCTGTTACTAGAGTAGGGGGCAGTATAGACCTCTGCCTGTTACTAGAGTAGGGGGCAGTATAGACCTCTGCTGTTACTACAGTAGGGGGCAGTATAGACCTCTGCTGTTACTACAGTAGGGGGCAGTATAGACCTCTGCTGTTACTACAGTAGGGGGCAGTATAGACCTCTGCTGTTACTAGAGTAGGGGGCAGTATAGACCTCTGCTGTTACTAGAGTAGGGGGCAGTATAGACCTCTGCTGTTACTAGAGTAGGGGGCAGTATAGACCTCTGCTGTTACTAGAGTAGGGGGCAGTATAGACCTCTGCTGTTCCTACAGTAGGGGGCAGTATAGACCTCTGCTGTTACTACAGTAGGGGGCAGTATAGACCTCTGCTGTTACTACAGTAGGGGGCAGTATAGACCTCTGCTGTTACTACAGTAGGGGGCAGTATAGACCTCTGCTGTTACTACAGTAGGGGGCAGTATAGACCTCTGCTGTTACTACAGTAGGGGGCAGTATAGACCTCTGCTGTTACTACAGTAGGGGGCAGTATAGACCTCTGCTGTTACTACAGTAGGGGGGCAGTATAGACCTCTGCTGTTACTACAGTAGGGGGCAGTATAGACCTCTGCTGTTACTACAGTAGGGGGCAGTATAGACCTCTGCTGTTACTACAGTAGGGGGCAGTATAGACCTCTGCTGTTACTACAGTAGGGGGCAGTATAGACCTCTGCTGTTACTACAGTAGGGGGCAGTATAGACCTCTGCTGTTACTACAGTAGGGGGCAGTATAGACCTCTGCTGTTACTACAGTAGGGGGCAGTATAGACCTCTGCTGTTACTACAGTAGGGGGCAGTATAGACCTCTTGTGTTACTACAGTAGGGGGCAGTATAGACCTCTGCTGTTACTACAGTAGGGGGCAGTATAGACCTCTGCTGTTACTACAGTAGGGGGCAGTATAGACCTCTGCTGTTACTACAGTAGGGGGCAGTATAGACCTCTGCTGTTACTACAGTAGGGGGCAGTATAGACCTCTGCTGTTACTAGAGTAGGGGGCAGTATAGACCTCTGCTGTTACTAGAGTAGGGGGCAGTATAGACCTCTGCTGTTACTAGAGTAGGGGGCAGTATAGACCTCTGCTGTTACTACAGTAGGGGGCAGTATAGACCTCTGCTGTTACTACAGTAGGGGGCAGTATAGACCTCTGCTGTTACTACAGTAGGGGGCAGTATAGACTTCTGCTGTTCCTACAGTAGGGGGCAGTATAGACCTCTGCTGTTCCTACAGTAGGGGGCAGTATAGACCTCTGCTGTTCCTACAGTAGGGGGCAGTATAGACCTCTGCTGTTCCTACAGTAGGGGGCAGTATAGACCTCTGCTGTTACTACAGTAGGGGGCAGTATAGACCTCTGCTGTTACTAGAGTAGGGGGCAGTATAGACCTCTGCTGTTACTAGAGTAGGGGGCAGTATAGACCTCTGCTGTTACTACAGTAGGGGGCAGTATAGACCTCTGCTGTTACTACAGTAGGGGGCAGTATAGACCTCTGCTGTTACTACAGTAGGGGCAGTATAGACCTCTGCTGTTACTACAGTAGGGGGCAGTATAGACCTCTGCTGTTACTACAGTAGGGGGCAGTATAGACCTCTGCTGTTACTACAGTAGGGGGCAGTATAGACCTCTGCTGTTACTACAGTAGGGGCAGTATAGACCTCTGCTGTTACTACAGTAGGGGGCAGTATAGACCTCTGCTGTTACTACAGTAGGGGGCAGTATAGACCTCTGTTACTACAGTAGGGGGCAGTATAGACCTCTGTTACTACAGTAGGGGGCAGTATAGACCTCTGTTACTACAGTAGGGGGCAGTATAGACCTCTGCTGTTACTACAGTAGGGGGCAGTATAGACCTCTGTTACTACAGTAGGGGGCAGTATGGACCTCTGCTGTTACTACAGTAGGGGGCAGTATAGACCTCTGCTGTTACTACAATAGGGGGCAGTATAGACCTCTGCTGTTACTACAGTAGGGGGCAGTATAGACCTCTGTTACTACAGTAGGGGGCAGTATAGACCTCTGCTGTTACTACAGTAGGGGGCAGTATAGACCTCTGTTACTACAGTAGGGGGCAGTATAGACCTCTGTTACTACAGTAGGGGGCAGTATAGACCTCTGCTGTTACTACAGTAGGGGGCAGTATAGACCTCTGTTACTACAGTAGGGGGCAGTATGGACCTCTGCTGTTACTACAGTAAGGGGCAGTATAGACCTCTGCTGTTACTACAATAGGGGGCAGTATAGACCTCTGCTGTTACTACAGTAGGGGGCAGTATAGACCTCTGTTACTACAGTAGGGGGCAGTATAGACCTCTGCTGTTACTACAGTAGGGGGCAGTATAGACCTCTGTTACTACAGTAGGGGGCAGTATAGACCTCTGTTACTACAATAGGGGGCAGTATAGACCTCTGCTGTTACTACAGTAGGGGGCAGTATAGACCTCTGTTACTACAGTAGGGGGCAGTATAGACCTCTGTTACTACAGCAGGGGGCAGTATAGACCTCTGCTGTTCCTACAGTAGGGGGCAGTATAGACCTCTGCTGTTACTACAGTAGGGGGCAGTATAGACCTCTGCTGTTACTCCAGTAGGGGGCAGTATAGACCTCTGCTGTTACTACAGTAGGGGGCAGTATAGACCTCTGCTGTTACTACAGTAGGGGGCAGTATAGACCTCTGCTGTTACTACAATAGGGGGCAGTATAGACCTCTGCTGTTACTACAATAGGGGGCAGTATAGACCTCTTCTGTTACTACAATAGGGGGCAGTATAGACCTCTGCTGTTACTACAGTAGGGGGCAGTATAGACCTCTGCTGTTACTACAGTAGGGGGCAGTATAGACCTCTGCTGTTACTACAGTAGGGGGCAGTATAGACCTCTACTGTTACTACATTCGGGGGCAGTATAGACCTCTGTTACTACATTCGGGGGCAGTATAGACCTCTTCTGTTACTACAATAGGGGGCAGTATAGACCCAGTAAGACCAGCAGGCTAATCTTCATAGACTCAGTAAGACCAGCAGGCTAATCTTCATAGACTCAGTAAGGCCAGCAGGATAATGTTCCTATCCACCCAGTAAGGCCAGCAGGCTAATGTTCCTATAGACTCAGTAAGGCCAGCAGGCTAATGTTCCTATCCACCCAGTAAGACCAGCAGGCTAATCTTCATAGACTCAGTAAGGCCAGCAGGCTAATGTTCCTATAGACTCAGTAAGACCAGCAGGCTAATGTTCCTATAGACTCAGTAAGACCAGCAGGCTAATCTTCATAGACTCAGTAAGGCCAGCAGGCTAATGTTCCTGTCCACCCAGTAAGGCCAGCAGGCTAATGTTCCTATAGACTCAGTAAGACCAGCAGGCTAATGTTCCTATCCACCCAGTAAGGCCAGCAGGCTAATGTTCCTATAGACTCAGTAAGACCAGCAGGCTAATGTTCCTATAGACTCAGTAAGACCAGCAGGCTAATGTTTCTATAGACTCAGTAAGACCAGCAGGCTAATGTTCCTATCCACCCAGTAAGACCAGCAGGCTAATGTTCCTATAGACTCAGTAAGACCAGCAGGCTAATGTTCCTATCCACCCAGTAAGACCAGCAGGCTAATGTTCCTATAGACTCAGTAAGACCAGCAGGCTAATGTTCCTATAGACTCAGTAAGACCAGCAGGCTAATGTTCCTATCCACCCAGTAAGACCAGCAGGCTAATGTTCCTATAGACTCAGTAAGACCAGCAGGCTAATGTTCCTATAGACTCAGTAAGACCAGCAGGCTAATGTTCCTATAGACTCAGTAAGACCAGCAGGCTAATGTTCCTATCCACCCAGTAAGACCAGCAGGCTAATGTTCCTATAGACTCAGTAAGACCAGCAGGCTAATGTTCCTATCCACCCAGTAAGACCAGCAGGCTAATGTTCCTATAGACTCAGTAAGACCAGCAGGCTAATGTTCCTATCCACCCAGTAAGACCAGCAGGCTAATGTTCCTATCCACCCAGTAAGGCCAGCAGGCTAATGTTCCTATTGACTCAGTAAGACCAGCAGGCTAATGTTCCTATAGACTCAGTAAGACCAGCAGGCTAATGTTCCTATAGACTCAGTAAGGCCAGCAGGCTAATGTTCCTATTGACTCAGTAAGACCAGCAGGCTAATGTTCCTATAGACTCAGTAAGACCAGCAGGCTAATGTTCCTATAGACTCAGTAAGACCAGCAGGCTAATGTTCCTATAGACTCAGTAAGAACAGCAGGCTAATGTTCCTATAGACTCAGTAAGGCCAGCAGGCTAATGTTCCTATTGACTCAGTAAGACCAGCAGGCTAATGTTCCTATAGACTCAGTAAGACCAGCAGGCTAATGTTCCTATAGACTCAGTAAGACCAGCAGGCTAATGTTCCTATTGACTCAGTAAGACCAGCAGGCTAATGTTCCTATAGACTCAGTAAGACCAGCAGGCTAATGTTCCTATAGACTCAGTAAGACCAGCAGGCTAATGTTCCTATAGACTCAGTAAGACCAGCAGGCTAATGTTCCTATTGACTCAGTAAGACCAGCAGGCTAATGTTCCTATAGACTCAGTAAGACCAGCAGGCTAATGTTCCTATAGACTCAGTAAGACCAGCAGGCTAATGTTCCTATTGACTCAGTAAGACCAGCAGGCTAATGTTCCTATAGACTCAGTAAGACCAGCAGGCTAATGTTCCTATAGACTCAGTAAGACCAGCAGGCTAATGTTCCTATAGACTCAGTAAGACCAGCAGGCTAATGTTCCTATTGACTCAGTAAGACCAGCAGGCTAATGTTCCTATAGACTCAGTAAGACCAGCAGGCTAATGTTCCTATAGACTCAGTAAGACCAGCAGGCTAATGTTACCAATAGACTCAGTAAGACCAGCAGGCTAATGTTCCTATAGACTCAGTAAGACCAGCAGGCTAATGTTCCTATCCACCCAGTAAGACCAGCAGGCTAATGTTCCTATCCACCCAGTAAGGCCAGCAGGCTAATGTTCCTATAGACTCAGTAAGAACAGCAGGATAATGTTCCTATAGACTCAGTAAGGCCAGCAGGCTAATGTTCCTATAGACTCAGTAAGACCAGCAGGCTAATGTTCCTATAGACTCAGTAAGACCAGCAGGCTAATGTTCCTATCCACCCAGTAAGACCAGCAGGCTAATGTTCCTATAGACTCAGTAAGACCAGCAGGCTAATGTTCCTATCCACCCAGTAAGACCAGCAGGCTAATGTTCCTATTGACTCAGTAAGACCAGCAGGCTAATGTTCCTATAGACTCAGTAAGGCCAGCAGGCTAATGTTCCTATTGACTCAGTAAGACCAGCAGGCTAATGTTCCTATAGACTCAGTAAGACCAGCAGGCTAATGTTCCTATCCACCCAGTAAGACCAGCAGGCTAATGTTCCTATCCACCCAGTAAGGCCAGCAGGCTAATGTTCCTATTGACTCAGTAAGACCAGCAGGCTAATGTTCCTATAGACTCAGTAAGACCAGCAGGCTAATGTTCCTATAGACTCAGTAAGACCAGCAGGCTAATGTTCCTATAGACTCAGTAAGGCCAGCAGGCTAATGTTCCTATTGACTCAGTAAGACCAGCAGGCTAATGTTCCTATAGACTCAGTAAGACCAGCAGGCTAATGTTCCTATAGACTCAGTAAGACCAGCAGGCTAATGTTCCTATAGACTCAGTAAGAACAGCAGGCTAATGTTCCTATAGACTCAGTAAGGCCAGCATGCTAATGTTCCTATTGACTCAGTAAGACCAGCAGGCTAATGTTCCTATTGACTCAGTAAGACCAGCAGGCTAATGTTCCTATAGACTCAGTAAGACCAGCAGGCTAATGTTCCTATTGACTCAGTAAGACCAGCAGGCTAATGTTCCTATTGACTCAGTAAGACCAGCAGGCTAATGTTCCTATAGACTCAGTAAGACCAGCAGGCTAATGTTCCTATAGACTCAGTAAGACCAGCAGGCTAATGTTCCTATTGACTCAGTAAGACCAGCAGGCTAATGTTCCTATAGACTCAGTAAGACCAGCAGGCTAATGTTCCTATAGACTCAGTAAGACCAGCAGGCTAATGTTCCTATAGACTCAGTAAGGCCAGCAGGCTAATGTTCCTATAGACTCAGTAAGGCCAGCAGGCTAATGTTCCTATAGACTCAGTAAGACCAGCAGGCTAATGTTCCTATCCACCCAGTAATACCAGCAGGCTAATGTTCCTATAGACTCAGTAAGACCAGCAGGCTAATGTTCCTATCCACCCAGTAAGACCAGCAGGCTAATGTTCCTATCCACCCAGTAAGGCCAGCAGGCTAATGTTCCTATTGACTCAGTAAGACCAGCAGGCTAATGTTCCTATAGACTCAGTAAGACCAGCAGGCTAATGTTCCTATAGACTCAGTAAGGCCAGCAGGCTAATGTTCCTATAGACTCAGTAAGACCAGCAGGCTAATGTTCCTATAGACTCAGTAAGGCCAGCAGGCTAATGTTCCTATTGACTCAGTAAGACCAGCAGGCTAATGTTCCTATAGACTCAGTAAGACCAGCAGGCTAATGTTCCTATAGACTCAGTAAGACCAGCAGGCTAATGTTCCTATTGACTCAGTAAGACCAGCAGGCTAATGTTCCTATAGACTCAGTAAGACCAGCAGGCTAATGTTCCTATAGACTCAGTAAGACCAGCAGGCTAATGTTCCTATAGACTCAGTAAGACCAGCAGGCTAATGTTCCTATCCACCCAGTAAGACCAGCAGGCTAATGTTCCTATCCACCCAGTAAGGCCAGCAGGCTAATGTTCCTATAGACTCAGTAAGAACAGCAGGCTAATGTTCCTATAGACTCAGTAAGGCCAGCAGGCTAATGTTCCTATAGACTCAGTAAGACCAGCAGGCTAATGTTCCTATAGACTCAGTAAGACCAGCAGGCTAATGTTCCTATCCACCCAGTAAGACCAGCAGGCTAATGTTCCTATAGACTCAGTAAGACCAGCAGGCTAATGTTCCTATCCACCCAGTAAGACCAGCAGGCTAATGTTCCTATTGACTCAGTAAGACCAGCAGGCTAATGTTCCTATAGACTCAGTAAGGCCAGCAGGCTAATGTTCCTATTGACTCAGTAAGACCAGCAGGCTAATGTTCCTATAGACTCAGTAAGACCAGCAGGCTAATGTTCCTATCCACCCAGTAAGACCAGCAGGCTAATGTTCCTATCCACCCAGTAAGGCCAGCAGGCTAATGTTCCTATTGACTCAGTAAGACCAGCAGGCTAATGTTCCTATAGACTCAGTAAGACCAGCAGGCTAATGTTCCTATAGACTCAGTAAGACCAGCAGGCTAATGTTCCTATAGACTCAGTAAGAACAGCAGGCTAATGTTCCTATAGACTCAGTAAGGCCAGCATGCTAATGTTCCTATTGACTCAGTAAGACCAGCAGGCTAATGTTCCTATTGACTCAGTAAGACCAGCAGGCTAATGTTCCTATAGACTCAGTAAGACCAGCAGGCTAATGTTCCTATTGACTCAGTAAGACCAGCAGGCTAATGTTCCTATTGACTCAGTAAGACCAGCAGGCTAATGTTCCTATAGACTCAGTAAGACCAGCAGGCTAATGTTCCTATAGACTCAGTAAGACCAGCAGGCTAATGTTCCTATTGACTCAGTAAGACCAGCAGGCTAATGTTCCTATAGACTCAGTAAGACCAGCAGGCTAATGTTCCTATAGACTCAGTAAGACCAGCAGGCTAATGTTCCTATAGACTCAGTAAGGCCAGCAGGCTAATGTTCCTATAGACTCAGTAAGGCCAGCAGGCTAATGTTCCTATAGACTCAGTAAGACCAGCAGGCTAATGTTCCTATCCACCCAGTAATACCAGCAGGCTAATGTTCCTATAGACTCAGTAAGACCAGCAGGCTAATGTTCCTATCCACCCAGTAAGACCAGCAGGCTAATGTTCCTATCCACCCAGTAAGGCCAGCAGGCTAATGTTCCTATTGACTCAGTAAGACCAGCAGGCTAATGTTCCTATAGACTCAGTAAGACCAGCAGGCTAATGTTCCTATAGACTCAGTAAGGCCAGCAGGCTAATGTTCCTATAGACTCAGTAAGACCAGCAGGCTAATGTTCCTATAGACTCAGTAAGGCCAGCAGGCTAATGTTCCTATTGACTCAGTAAGACCAGCAGGCTAATGTTCCTATAGACTCAGTAAGACCAGCAGGCTAATGTTCCTATAGACTCAGTAAGACCAGCAGGCTAATGTTCCTATTGACTCAGTAAGACCAGCAGGCTAATGTTCCTATAGACTCAGTAAGACCAGCAGGCTAATGTTCCTATAGACTCAGTAAGACCAGCAGGCTAATGTTCCTATAGACTCAGTAAGACCAGCAGGCTAATGTTCCTATAGACCCAGTAAGACCAGCAGGCTAATGTTCCTATAGACTCAGTAAAACCAGCAGGCTAATGTTCCTATAGACTCAGTAAGACCAGCAGGCTAATGTTCCTATAGACTCAGTAAGACCAGCAGGCTAATGTTCCTATAGACTCAGTAAGACCAGCAGGCTAATGTTCCTATAGACTCAGTAAGACGAGCAGGCTAATGTTCCTATAGACTCAGTAAGACCAGCAGGCTAATGTTCCTATAGACTCAGTAAGACCAGCAGGCTAATGTTCCTATCCACCCAGTAAGACCAGCAGGCTAATGTTCCTATCCACCCAGTAAGACCAGCAGGCTAATGTTCCTATAGACTCAGTAAGACCAGCAGGCTAATGTTCCTATCCACCCAGTAAGACCAGCAGGCTAATGTTCCTATCCACCCAGTAAGACCAGCAGGCTAATGTTCCTATAGACTCAGTAAGACCAGCAGGCTAATGTTCCTATCCACCCAGTAAGACCAGCAGGCTAATGTTCCTATCCACCCAGTAAGACCAGCAGGCTAATGTTCCTATCCACCCAGTAAGACCAGCAGGCTAATGTTCCTATAGACCCAGTAAGACCAGCAGGCTAATGTTCCTATAGACTCAGTAAGACCAGCAGGCTAATGTTCCTATAGACCCAGTAAGACCAGCAGGCTAATGTTCCTATAGACTCAGTAAGACCAGCAGGCTAATGTTCCTATCCACCCAGTAAGACCAGCAGGCTAATGTTCCTATCCACCCAGTAAGACCAGCAGGCTAATGTTCCTATAGACTCAGTAAGACCAGCAGGCTAATGTTCCTATCCACCCAGTAAGACCAGCAGGCTAATGTTCCTATCCACCCAGTAAGACCAGCAGGCTAATGTTCCTATCCACCCAGTAAGACCAGCAGGCTAATGTTCCTATAGACTCAGTAAGACCAGCAGGCTAATGTTCCTATCCACCCAGTAAGACCAGCAGGCTAATGTTCCTATCCACCCAGTAAGACCAGCAGGCTAATGTTCCTATCCACCCAGTAAGACCAGCAGGCTAATGTTCCTATCCACCCAGTAAGACCAGCAGGCTAATGTTCCTATAGACTCAGTAAGACCAGCAGGCTAATGTTCCTATTGACTCAGTAAGACCAGCAGGCTAATGTTCCTATAGACTCAGTAAGACCAGCAGGCTAATGTACCTATAGACTCAGTAAGACCAGCAGGCTAATGTTCCTATAGACTCAGTAAGACCAGCAGGCTAATGTTCCTATCCACCCAGTAAGACCAGCAGGCTAATGTTCCTATAGACTCAGTAAGACCAGCAGGCTAATGTTCCTATCCACCCAGTAAGACCAGCAGGCTAATGTTCCTATCCACCCAGTAAGTCCAGCAGGCTAATGTTCCTATTGACTCAGTAAGACCAGCAGGCTAATGTTCCTATAGACTCAGTAAGACCAGCAGGCTAATGTTCCTATAGACTCAGTAAGGCCAGCAGGCTAATGTTCCTATAGACTCAGTAAGACCAGCAGGCTAATGTTCCTATAGACTCAGTAAGGCCAGCAGGCTAATGTTCCTATTGACTCAGTAAGACCAGCAGGCTAATGTTCCTATAGACTCAGTAAGACCAGCAGGCTAATGTTCCTATAGACTCAGTAAGACCAGCAGGCTAATGTTCCTATAGACTCAGTAAGACCAGCAGGCTAATGTTCCTATCCACCCAGTAAGACCAGCAGGCTAATGTTCCTATAGACTCAGTAAGACCAGCAGGCTAATGTTCCTATCCACCCAGTAAGACCAGCAGGCTAATGTTTCTATCCACCCAGTAAGGCCAGCAGGCTAATGTTCCTATTGACTCAGTAAGACCAGCAGGCTAATGTTCCTATAGACTCAGTAAGACCAGCAGGCTAATGTTCCTATAGACTCAGTAAGGCCAGCAGGCTAATGTTCCTATTGACTCAGTAAGACCAGCAGGCTAATGTTCCTATAGACTCAGTAAGACCAGCAGGCTAATGTTCCTATAGACTCAGTAAGACCAGCAGGCTAATGTTCCTATAGACTCAGTAAGAACAGCAGGCTAATGTTCCTATAGACTCAGTAAGGCCAGCAGGCTAATGTTCCTATTGACTCAGTAAGACCAGCAGGCTAATGTTCCTATAGACTCAGTAAGACCAGCAGGCTAATGTTCCTATAGACTCAGTAAGACCAGCAGGCTAATGTTCCTATTGACTCAGTAAGACCAGCAGGCTAATGTTCCTATAGACTCAGTAAGACCAGCAGGCTAATGTTCCTATAGACTCAGTAAGACCAGCAGGCTAATGTTACCAATAGACTCAGTAAGACCAGCAGGCTAATGTTCCTATAGACTCAGTAAGACCAGCAGGCTAATGTTCCTATCCACCCAGTAAGACCAGCAGGCTAATGTTCCTATCCACCCAGTAAGGCCAGCAGGCTAATGTTCCTATTGACTCAGTAAGACCAGCAGGCTAATGTTCCTATAGACTCAGTAAGACCAGCAGGCTAATGTTCCTATAGACTCAGTAAGGCCAGCAGGCTAATGTTCCTATTGACTCAGTAAGACCAGCAGGCTAATGTTCCTATAGACTCAGTAAGACCAGCAGGCTAATGTTCCTATAGACTCAGTAAGACCAGCAGGCTAATGTTCCTATAGACTCAGTAAGAACAGCAGGCTAATGTTCCTATAGACTCAGTAAGGCCAGCAGGCTAATGTTCCTATAGACTCAGTAAGACCAGCAGGCTAATGTTCCTATAGACTCAGTAAGACCAGCAGGCTAATGTTCCTATCCACCCAGTAAGACCAGCAGGCTAATGTTCCTATAGACTCAGTAAGACCAGCAGGCTAATGTTCCTATCCACCCAGTAAGACCAGCAGGCTAATGTTCCTATTGACTCAGTAAGACCAGCAGGCTAATGTTCCAATAGACTCAGTAAGACCAGCAGGCTAATGTTCCTATAGACTCAGTAAGGCCAGCAGGCTAATGTTCCTATTGACTCAGTAAGACCAGCAGGCTAATGTTCCTATCCACCCAGTAAGGCCAGCAGGCTAATGTTCCTATTGACTCAGTAAGACCAGCAGGCTAATGTTCCTATAGACTCAGTAAGACCAGCAGGCTAATGTTCCTATAGACTCAGTAAGACCAGCAGGCTAATGTTCCTATAGACTCAGTAAGGCCAGCAGGCTAATGTTCCTATTGACTCAGTAAGACCAGCAGGCTAATGTTCCTATAGACTCAGTAAGACCAGCAGGCTAATGTTCCTATAGACTCAGTAAGACCAGCAGGCTAATGTTCCTATAGACTCAGTAAGAACAGCAGGCTAATGTTCCTATAGACTCAGTAAGACCAGCAGGCTAATGTTCCTATTGACTCAGTAAGACCAGCAGGCTAATGTTCCTATAGACTCAGTAAGACCAGCAGGCTAATGTTCCTATTGACTCAGTAAGACCAGCAGGCAAATGTTCCTATAGACTCAGTAAGACCAGCAGGCTAATGTTCCTATAGACTCAGTAAGACCAGCAGGCTAATGTTCCTATAGACTCAGTAAGGCCAGCAGGCTAATGTTCCTATAGACTCAGTAAGACCAGCAGGCTAATGTTCCTATAGACTCAGTAAGACCAGCAGGCTAATGTTCCTATAGACTCAGTAAGGCCAGCAGGCTAATGTTCCTATAGACTCAGTAAGACCAGCAGGCTAATGTTCCTATAGACTCAGTAAGACCAGCAGGCTAATGTTCCTATAGACTCAGTAAGACCAGCAGGCTAATGTTCCTATAGACTCAGTAAGACCAGCAGGCTAATGTTCCTATTGACTCAGTAAGAACAGCAGGCTAATGTTCCTATAGACTCAGTAAGACCAGCAGGCTAATGTTCCTATAGACTCAGTAAGACCAGCAGGCTAATGTTCCTATAGACTCAGTAAGACCAGCAGGCTAATGTTCCTATTGACTCAGTAAGACCAGCAGGCTAATGTTCCAATAGACTCAGTAAGACCAGCAGGCTAATGTTCCTATAGACTCAGTAAGGCCAGCAGGCTAATGTTCCTATTGACTCAGTAAGACCAGCAGGCTAATGTTCCTATCCACCCAGTAAGGCCAGCAGGCTAATGTTCCTATTGACTCAGTAAGACCAGCAGGCTAATGTTCCTATAGACTCAGTAAGACCAGCAGGCTAATGTTCCTATAGACTCAGTAAGACCAGCAGGCTAATGTTCCTATAGACTCAGTAAGGCCAGCAGGCTAATGTTCCTATTGACTCAGTAAGACCAGCAGGCTAATGTTCCTATAGACTCAGTAAGACCAGCAGGCTAATGTTCCTATAGACTCAGTAAGACCAGCAGGCTAATGTTCCTATAGACTCAGTAAGAACAGCAGGCTAATGTTCCTATAGACTCAGTAAGACCAGCAGGCTAATGTTCCTATCCACCCAGTAAGACCAGCAGGCTAATGTTCCTATAGACTCAGTAAGACCAGCAGGCTAATGTTCCTATCCACCCAGTAAGACCAGCAGGCTAATGTTCCTATCCACCCAGTAAGTCCAGCAGGCTAATGTTCCTATTGACTCAGTAAGACCAGCAGGCTAATGTTCCTATAGACTCAGTAAGACCAGCAGGCTAATGTTCCTATAGACTCAGTAAGGCCAGCAGGCTAATGTTCCTATAGACTCAGTAAGACCAGCAGGCTAATGTTCCTATAGACTCAGTAAGGCCAGCAGGCTAATGTTCCTATTGACTCAGTAAGACCAGCAGGCTAATGTTCCTATAGACTCAGTAAGACCAGCAGGCTAATGTTCCTATAGACTCAGTAAGACCAGCAGGCTAATGTTCCTATAGACTCAGTAAGACCAGCAGGCTAATGTTCCTATCCACCCAGTAAGACCAGCAGGCTAATGTTCCTATAGACTCAGTAAGACCAGCAGGCTAATGTTCCTATCCACCCAGTAAGACCAGCAGGCTAATGTTTCTATCCACCCAGTAAGGCCAGCAGGCTAATGTTCCTATTGACTCAGTAAGACCAGCAGGCTAATGTTCCTATAGACTCAGTAAGACCAGCAGGCTAATGTTCCTATAGACTCAGTAAGGCCAGCAGGCTAATGTTCCTATTGACTCAGTAAGACCAGCAGGCTAATGTTCCTATAGACTCAGTAAGACCAGCAGGCTAATGTTCCTATAGACTCAGTAAGACCAGCAGGCTAATGTTCCTATAGACTCAGTAAGAACAGCAGGCTAATGTTCCTATAGACTCAGTAAGGCCAGCAGGCTAATGTTCCTATTGACTCAGTAAGACCAGCAGGCTAATGTTCCTATAGACTCAGTAAGACCAGCAGGCTAATGTTCCTATAGACTCAGTAAGACCAGCAGGCTAATGTTCCTATTGACTCAGTAAGACCAGCAGGCTAATGTTCCTATAGACTCAGTAAGACCAGCAGGCTAATGTTCCTATAGACTCAGTAAGACCAGCAGGCTAATGTTACCAATAGACTCAGTAAGACCAGCAGGCTAATGTTCCTATAGACTCAGTAAGACCAGCAGGCTAATGTTCCTATCCACCCAGTAAGACCAGCAGGCTAATGTTCCTATCCACCCAGTAAGGCCAGCAGGCTAATGTTCCTATTGACTCAGTAAGACCAGCAGGCTAATGTTCCTATAGACTCAGTAAGACCAGCAGGCTAATGTTCCTATAGACTCAGTAAGGCCAGCAGGCTAATGTTCCTATTGACTCAGTAAGACCAGCAGGCTAATGTTCCTATAGACTCAGTAAGACCAGCAGGCTAATGTTCCTATAGACTCAGTAAGACCAGCAGGCTAATGTTCCTATAGACTCAGTAAGAACAGCAGGCTAATGTTCCTATAGACTCAGTAAGGCCAGCAGGCTAATGTTCCTATAGACTCAGTAAGACCAGCAGGCTAATGTTCCTATAGACTCAGTAAGACCAGCAGGCTAATGTTCCTATCCACCCAGTAAGACCAGCAGGCTAATGTTCCTATAGACTCAGTAAGACCAGCAGGCTAATGTTCCTATCCACCCAGTAAGACCAGCAGGCTAATGTTCCTATTGACTCAGTAAGACCAGCAGGCTAATGTTCCAATAGACTCAGTAAGACCAGCAGGCTAATGTTCCTATAGACTCAGTAAGGCCAGCAGGCTAATGTTCCTATTGACTCAGTAAGACCAGCAGGCTAATGTTCCTATCCACCCAGTAAGGCCAGCAGGCTAATGTTCCTATTGACTCAGTAAGACCAGCAGGCTAATGTTCCTATAGACTCAGTAAGACCAGCAGGCTAATGTTCCTATAGACTCAGTAAGACCAGCAGGCTAATGTTCCTATAGACTCAGTAAGGCCAGCAGGCTAATGTTCCTATTGACTCAGTAAGACCAGCAGGCTAATGTTCCTATAGACTCAGTAAGACCAGCAGGCTAATGTTCCTATAGACTCAGTAAGACCAGCAGGCTAATGTTCCTATAGACTCAGTAAGAACAGCAGGCTAATGTTCCTATAGACTCAGTAAGACCAGCAGGCTAATGTTCCTATTGACTCAGTAAGACCAGCAGGCTAATGTTCCTATAGACTCAGTAAGACCAGCAGGCTAATGTTCCTATTGACTCAGTAAGACCAGCAGGCAAATGTTCCTATAGACTCAGTAAGACCAGCAGGCTAATGTTCCTATAGACTCAGTAAGACCAGCAGGCTAATGTTCCTATAGACTCAGTAAGGCCAGCAGGCTAATGTTCCTATAGACTCAGTAAGACCAGCAGGCTAATGTTCCTATAGACTCAGTAAGACCAGCAGGCTAATGTTCCTATAGACTCAGTAAGGCCAGCAGGCTAATGTTCCTATAGACTCAGTAAGACCAGCAGGCTAATGTTCCTATAGACTCAGTAAGACCAGCAGGCTAATGTTCCTATAGACTCAGTAAGACCAGCAGGCTAATGTTCCTATAGACTCAGTAAGACCAGCAGGCTAATGTTCCTATTGACTCAGTAAGAACAGCAGGCTAATGTTCCTATAGACTCAGTAAGACCAGCAGGCTAATGTTCCTATAGACTCAGTAAGACCAGCAGGCTAATGTTCCTATAGACTCAGTAAGACCAGCAGGCTAATGTTCCTATTGACTCAGTAAGACCAGCAGGCTAATGTTCCAATAGACTCAGTAAGACCAGCAGGCTAATGTTCCTATAGACTCAGTAAGGCCAGCAGGCTAATGTTCCTATTGACTCAGTAAGACCAGCAGGCTAATGTTCCTATCCACCCAGTAAGGCCAGCAGGCTAATGTTCCTATTGACTCAGTAAGACCAGCAGGCTAATGTTCCTATAGACTCAGTAAGACCAGCAGGCTAATGTTCCTATAGACTCAGTAAGACCAGCAGGCTAATGTTCCTATAGACTCAGTAAGGCCAGCAGGCTAATGTTCCTATTGACTCAGTAAGACCAGCAGGCTAATGTTCCTATAGACTCAGTAAGACCAGCAGGCTAATGTTCCTATAGACTCAGTAAGACCAGCAGGCTAATGTTCCTATAGACTCAGTAAGAACAGCAGGCTAATGTTCCTATAGACTCAGTAAGGCCAGCAGGCTAATGTTCCTATTGACTCAGTAAGACCAGCAGGCTAATGTTCCTATTGACTCAGTAAGACCAGCAGGCTAATGTTCCTATTGACTCAGTAAGACCAGCAGGCTAATGTTCCTATTGACTCAGTAAGACCAGCAGGCAAATGTTCCTATAGACTCAGTAAGACCAGCAGGCTAATGTTCCTATAGACTCAGTAAGACCAGCAGGCTAATGTTCCTATAGACTCAGTAAGGCCAGCAGGCTAATGTTCCTATTGACTCAGTAAGACCAGCAGGCTAATGTTCCTATTGACTCAGTAAGACCAGCAGGCAAATGTTCCTATAGACTCAGTAAGACCAGCAGGCTAATGTTCCTATAGACTCAGTAAGACCAGCAGGCTAATGTTCCTATAGACTCAGTAAGGCCAGCAGGCTAATGTTCCTATAGACTCAGTAAGACCAGCAGGCTAATGTTCCTATAGACTCAGTAAGACCAGCAGGCTAATGTTCCTATAGACTCAGTAAGGCCAGCAGGCTAATGTTCCTATAGACTCAGTAAGACCAGCAGGCTAATGTTCCTATAGACTCAGTAAGACCAGCAGGCTAATGTTCCTATAGACTCAGTAAGACCAGCAGGCTAATGTTCCTATAGACTCAGTAAGACCAGCAGGCTAATGTTCCTATTGACTCAGTAAGACCAGCAGGCTAATGTTCCTATAGACTCAGTAAGACCAGCAGGCTAATGTTCCTATAGACTCAGTAAGGCCAGCAGGCTAATGTTCCTATAGACTCAGTAAGGCCAGCAGGCTAATGTTCCTATAGACTCAGTAAGACCAGCAGGCTAATGTTCCTATAGACTCAGTAAGACCAGCAGGCTAATGTTCCTTTAGACTCAGTAAGACCAGCAGGCTAATGTTCCTATAGACTCAGTAAGGCCAGCAGGCTAATGTTCCTATAGACTCAGTAAGGCCAGCAGGCTAATGTTCCTATAGACTCAGTAAGGCCAGCAGGCTAATGTTCCTATAGACTCAGTAAGACCAGCAGGCTAATGTTCCTATAGACTCAGTAAGACCAGCAGGCTAATGTTCCTATAGACTCAGTAAGACCAGCAGGCTAATGTTCCTATAGACTCAGTAAGACCAGCAGGCTAATGTTCCTATTGACTCAGTAAGACCAGCAGGCTAATGTTCCTATAGACTCAGTAAGACCAGCAGGCTAATGTTCCTATAGACTCAGTAAGGCCAGCAGGCTAATGTTCCTATAGACTCAGTAAGGCCAGCAGGCTAATGTTCCTATAGACTCAGTAAGACCAGCAGGCTAATGTTCCTATAGACTCAGTAAGACCAGCAGGCTAATGTTCCTTTAGACTCAGTAAGACCAGCAGGCTAATGTTCCTATAGACTCAGTAAGGCCAGCAGGCTAATGTTCCTATAGACTCAGTAAGGCCAGCAGGCTAATGTTCCTATAGACTCAGTAAGGCCAGCAGGCTAATGTTCCTATAGACTCAGTAAGACCAGCAGGCTAATGTTCCTATAGACTCAGTAAGACCAGCAGGCTAATGTTTTTTACATATATATTTTTAAAATGTATGTTTTATTTCTTTATTTCTTACAATTATAAAAAAATATATATTGGTATGTAACTGTTATGAAAGTTGTATTGTCCATTTTGTTTTGTATTTAAACACCACTTTAAATGTGTACATGACCCTGTAACAACATGTCCCCAAGGGGACAATAAAGTCAGTAAGTCATGTACCAAAACAACCTGGATTATGTCACAGGAGAAAGAAAAGGAACAGATTCTGGGAGCCATCTTGTTTCAGCAGCAACGGGTGGTTGGGGACATTCTTCAAAAACAGGTCATCCCAGTAGACAATCACAGCGTGTCTGTTTTGTTGGGTTGAGTTGCTGAGTGTTGGGCTGTGCCGTGGAGCCTGTCCGTACGGTGGTGGGCTGGTACCGGGGATGGTATCAGAGCTGGTACCGGGGCTGGTATTGGCTGGTACCGGGGCTGGTATCGGTTGGTACCGGGGATGGTACGGGGGAAGGTATCGGAGCTGGTACCGGGGCTGGTATCAGGTGGTACCGGGGCAGGTATCGGGGAAGGTATCGGGGCAGGTATCGGGGAAGGTACCGGGTGGTATCGGGGGTGGTACCGGAGCTGTTATCGGGGCAAGGTATCAGGTGGTATCGGGGCTGGTATCAGGTGGTATCGGGGCTGGTATCAGGTGGTATCGGGGCTGGTATCAGGTGGTACCGGGGCTGGTACCGGGGATGGTATCAGGTGGTATCGGGGCTGGTACCGGGGCTGGTATCAGGTGGTATCGGGGCTGGTACCGGGGCTGGTATCAGGTGGTATCGGGGCTGGTACCGGGGCTGGTATCAGGTGGTATCGGGGCTGGTACCGGGGATGGTATCAGGTGGTATCGGGGCTGGTTCCCGGGGCTGGTATCAGGTGGTATCGGGGATGGTACCGGGGCTGGTATCAGGTGGTATCGGGGCTGGTATCGGGGCTGGTATCAGGCGGTATCGGGGCTGGTATCGGGGCTGGTATCAGGTGGTATCGGGGCTGGTACCGGGGCTGGTATCAGGTGGTATCGGGGCTGGTACCGGGGCTGGTATCAGGTGGTATCGGGGCTGGTATCAGGTGGTATCGGGGCTGGTACCGGGGCTGGTACCGGGGCTGGTATCAGGTGGTATCGGGGCTGGTATCAGGTGGTATCGGGGCTGGTATCGGGGCTGGTATCAGGTGGTATCGGGGCTGGTACCGGGGCTGGTATCAGGTGGTATCGGGGCTGGTACCGGGGCTGGTATCAGGTGGTATCGGGGCTGGTACCGGGGCTGGTATCAGGTGGTATCGGGGCTGGTATCAGGTGGTATTGGGGCTGGTATCGGGGCTGGTATCAGGTGGTATCGGGGCTGGTATCAGGTGGTATCGGGGCTGGTATCGGGGCTGGTATCAGGTGGTATCGGGGCTAGTATCAGGTGGTATCGGGGCTGGTATCGGGGCTGGTATCAGGTGGTATCGGGGCTGGTATCAGGTGGTATCGGGGCTGGTACCGGGGCTGGTATCAGGTGGTATCGGGGCTGGTACCGGGGCTGGTATCAGGTGGTATCGGGGCTGGTACCAGGGCTGGTATCAGGTGGTATCGGGGCTGGTACCGGGGCTGGCATCAGGTGGTATCGGGGCTGGTATCAGGTGGTATCGGGGCTGGTACCGGGGATGGTACCGGGGCTGGTATCAGGTGGTATCGGGGCTGGTACCGGGGCTGGTATCAGGTGGTATCGGGGCTGGTACCGGGGCTGGTATCAGGTGGTATTGGGGCTGGTATCAGGTGGTATCGGGGCTGGTATCGGGGCTGGTATCAGGTGGTATCGGGGCTGGTATCGGGGCTGGTATCAGGTGGTATCGGGGCTGGTATCAGGTGGTATCGGGGCTGGTATCGGGGCTGGTATCAGGTGGTATCGGGGCTGGTATCGGGGCTGGTATCAGGTGGTATCGGGGCTGGTATCAGGTGGTATCGGGGCTGGTATCGGGGCTGGTATCAGGTGGTATCGGGGCTGGTATCGGGGCTTGCATCTGGTGGTATCGGGGCTGGTATCAGGTGGTATCGGGGCTGGTATCAGGTGGTATCGGGGCTGGTATCAGGGCTGGTATCAGGTGGTATCGGGGCTGGTATCAGGTGGTATCGGGGCTGGTATCAGGTGGTTTCGGGGCTGGTATCAGGGCAGTACCTCTGCTTGTGGGCAGCGGGAGCTGAAGACTGTATGGTAATGTTCTATAAGGATCTCAGTGAAGATGTTGAGTGGTGTTAGAGATGTCAGAGAGACAGAGCCCTGAGAAGGCCAGGATAGATTAACACCAAACACACAAGCCAGGTTGGAGGGAGACATCTTGTTGATGATACTCTGCTGAGAGACCTGGAAGAGGAGGAGGGAGGGGAAGAGGGAGAGAGAAAGTGTTTACATTTGATCCTAACAAAACAGACCGCCTGCCATTCAACCTGTCAGAGTACGATCCTGACTAAACAGACTGCCTGCTATTCAACCTGTCAGAAGGATCATAGAGAACGATCCTGACTAAACAGACTGCCTGCTATTCAACCTGTCAGAAGGATCATAGAGAACGATCCTGACTAAACAGACTGCCTGCTATTCAACCTGTCAGAGTACGATCCTGACTAAACAGGCTGCCTGCCATTCAACCTAGTCCACATATAAAATGGCAACATCCTAATGATCTGTATGACAACAGAAGACTATTCCAGGAATGTAATTTACTCCTATTGGTTTGACAGACTACATGGCGGAACAGAAGCCTGCTAATCCACAAAAAAATACTTTAATAAACCTGTCGGCCCGGTCTGATAACCAGTCCCCCAGTCTGATAACCAGTCCCCCGGTCTGATAACCAGTCCCCCAGTCTGATAACCAGTCCCCCGGTCTGATAACCAGTCCCCCGGTCTGATAACCAGTCCCCCGGTCTGATAACCAGTCCCCCGGTCTGATAACCAGTCCCCCGGTCTGATAACCAGTCCCCCGGTCTGATAACCAGTCCCCCGGTCTGATAACCAGTCCCCCGGTCTGATAACCAGTCCCCCAGTCTGATAACCAGTCCCCCGGTCTGATAACCAGTCCCCCAGTCTGATAACCAGTCCCCCGGTCTGATAACCAGTCCCCCGGTCTGATAACCAGTCTCCCGGTCAGATAACCAGTCCCCCGGTCTGATAACCAGTCCCCCGGTCTGATAACCAGTCCCCCGGTCTGATAACCAGTCCCCCGGTCTGATAACCAGTCCCCCGGTCTGATAACCAGTCCCCCGGTCTGATAACCAGTCCCCCGGTCTGATAACCAGTCCCCCGGTCTGATAACCAGTCCCCCGGTCTGATAACCAGTCCCCCGGTCTGATAACCAGTCCCCCGGTCTGATAACCAGTCCCCCGGTCTGATAACCAGTCCCCCGGTCTGATAACCAGTCCCCCGTCGGCCCGGTCCGATAACCAGTCCCCCGTCGGCCCGGTCCGATAACCAGTCCCCCGTCGGCCCGGTCCGATAACCAGTCCCCCGTCGGCCCGGTCCGATAACCAGTCCCCCGTCGGCCCGGTCCGATAACCAGTCCCCCGTCGGCCCGGTCCGATAACCAGTCCCCCGTCGGCCCGGTCCGATAACCAGTCCCCCGTCGGCCCGGTCCGATAACCAGTCCCCCGTCGGCCCGGTCCGATAACCAGTCCCCCGTCGGCCCGGTCCGATAACCAGTCCCCCGTCGGCCCGGTCCGATAACCAGTCCCCCGTCGGCCCGGTCTGATAACCAGTCCCCTCTCGGCCCGGTCTGATAACCAGTCCCCCGTCGGCCAGGTCTGATAACCAGTCCCCTCTCGGCCCGGTGTGATAACCAGTCCCCCGTCGGCCCAGTCTGATAACCAGTCCCCCGGTCTGATAACCAGTCCCCTCTCGGCCCGGTGTGATAACCAGTCCCCCGTCGGCCCAGTCTGATAACCAGTCCCCCGGTCTGATAACCAGTCTCCTCTCGGCCCGGTGTGATAATGTGTCTAACGGAACCCAGGAGAGATCTGACTAGATGATACAGTCTAATACAGTGTCACCATATGAACCTGCGACGTTCCAGACAAGCAGCATTATATTAACATCAGCGTGGGAAGTGAAGGTAAAGTCTCAAGAGAGTGAAGCTCAGCATTAGTCTGTCTCCTGGAGATACATAGCTCTGGGAGTCCTTACGATCTGGATCAGAGCCCTCATCCCAAATGGCTCCCCTATTCCCTATGGGGCCCTGGTCAAAGGCAGTGCACTATATAGGGGCCAGGGTGCTGTTAGGGACACATCTCCAGCCGTCCTGTCTGAGCCTCATCCCAAATGGCTCCCTATTCCCTATGGGGCCCTGGTCAAAGGCAGTGCACTATATAGGGGCCAGGGTGCTGTTAGGGACACATCTCCAGCCGTCCTGTCTGAGGCCTTGTGGGTTAGTTCTGGCTAAGGTTGGTTAGTTAAAGGTCAGTGTGAACGGAGAGAGAGGGGTTTTCTCTACATTGAAACCTCAGCATTTGACATGGGAGATAAAGGGGGAAGTGGGTTTGATTTCTCTCAACAGTGGACTATTATTGTAGTGGTCTGTTTTCTGTTGGTCAGGCCTTTTCTAAAATGTCTACACGGCATTCATATAGCTGTGCATTTGGTTTAACAGACAAAAACAAAACTGTCATTTTCAGCAATATTTATTCAGTGGGCTTTGAGATGTCTCATCTTAAGGACATTACATTGTGTAAAGTCTGTCTGTCTCCATATGAAGAACGAAGCCCTTTGAGAAGTTATGGCGGTTGTGTCGTGTCGTGTTGTGTCATGTTGTGTTGTGTGTTGCCGTGCGGTGTGGTGTTGTGTTGTGTCATGTTGTGTTGTGTGTTGCTGTGCGGTGCCGTGCCGTGCGGTGCGTTGCCGTGCGGTGTTGTGTGTTCCTGTGCGGTGCGGTGCCGTGCGGTGCGTTGCCGTGCGGTGTTGTGTGTTGCTGTGCGGTGCGGTGCCGTGCGGTGCGTTGCCGTGCGGTGTTGTGTGTTGCCGTGCGGTGTGGTGTGTTGCCGTGCGGTGTGGTGTTGTGTTGTGTTGTGTGTTGCCGTGCGGTGTGGTGTGTTGCCGTGCGGTGTGGTGTGTTGCCGTGCGGTGTGGTGTGTTGCCGTGCGGTGTGGTGTTGTGTTGTGTGTTGCCGTGCGGTGTGGTGTGTTGCCGTGCGGTGTGGTGTGTTGCCGTGCGGTGTGGTGTGTTGCCGTGCGGTGTGGTGTTGTGTTGTGTGTTGCCGTGCGGTGTGTTGTGTTGCCGTGCGGTGTGGTGTGTTGCCGTGCGGTGTGGTGTGTTGCCGTGCGGTGTGGTGTGTTGCCGTGCGGTGTGGTGTGTTGCCGTGCGGTGTGGTGTGTTGCCGTGCGGTGTGGTGTGTTGCCGTGCGGTGCGGTGTGTTGCCGTGCGGTGCGGTGTGTTGCCGTGCGGTGTGGTGTGTTGCCGTGCGGTGTGGTGTGTTGCCGTGCGGTGCGGTGTGTTGCCGTGCGGTGTGGTGTGTTGCCGTGCGGTGTGGTGTGTTGCCGTGCGGTGTGGTGTGTTGTGTTGCTGTGCGGTGCGGTGCGTTGCCGTGCGGTGCGTTGCCGTGCGGTGCGTTGCCGTGCGGTGCGGTGCGTTGCCGTGCGTTGCGGTGCGTTGCGTTGCATTGCCGTGCGGTGCGTTGCCGTGCGGTGCGTTGGCGTGCGGTGCCGTGCGGTGTCATGTTGCCGTGCGGTGCTGTGTCGTGTGTTGCCGTGCGGTGCTGTGTCATGTTGCCGTGCGGTGCTGTGTCATGTTGCCGTGCGGTGCTGTGTCATGTTGCCGTGCGGTGCTGTGTCATGTTGCCGTGCGGTGCTGTGTCATGTTGCCCTGCGGTGCTGTGTCATGTTGCCCTGCGGTGTTGTGTCATGTTGCCCTGCGGTGTTGTGTCATGTTGCCCTGCGGTGTTGTGTCATGTTGCCCTGCGGTGTTGTGTCATGTTGCCCTGCGGTGTTGTGTCATGTTGCCCTGCGGTGTTGTGTCATGTTGCCCTGCGGTGTTGTGTCATGTTGCCCTGCGGTGTTGTGTCATGTTGCCCTGCGGTGTTGTGTCATGTTGCCCTGCGGTGTTGTGTCATGTTGCCCTGCGGTGTTGTGTCGTGTGTTGCCGTGCGGTGCTGTGTCATGTTGCCGTGCGGTGCTGTGTCATGTTGCCCTGCGGTGCTGTGTCATGTTGCCCTGCGGTGTTGTGTCATGTTGCCCTGCGGTGTTGTGTCATGTTGCCCTGCGGTGTTGTGTCATGTTGCCCTGCGGTGTTGTGTCATGTTGCCCTGCGGTGTTGTGTCATGTTGCCCTGCGGTGTTGTGTCATGTTGCCCTGCGGTGTTGTGTCATGTTGCCCTGCGGTGTTGTGTCATGTTGCCCTGCGGTGTTGTGTCATGTTGCCCTGCGGTGTTGTGTCATGTTGCCCTGCGGTGTTGTGTCATGTTGCCCTGCGGTGTTGTGTCATGTTGCCCTGCGGTGTTGTGTCATGTTGCCCTGCGGTGTTGTGTCGTGTGTTGCCGTGCGGTGCTGTGTCATGTTGCCGTGCGGTGCTGTGTCATGTTGCCGTGCGGTGCTGTGTCATGTTGCCCTGCGGTGCTGTGTCATGTTGCCCTGCGGTGTTGTGTCATGTTGCCCTGCGGTGTTGTGTCATGTTGCCCTGCGGTGTTGTGTCATGTTGCCCTGCGGTGTTGTGTCATGTTGCCCTGCGGTGTTGTGTCATGTTGCCCTGCGGTGTTGTGTCATGTTGCCCTGCGGTGTTGTGTCATGTTGCCCTGCGGTGTTGTGTCATGTTGCCCTGCGGTGTTGTGTCATGTTGCCCTGCGGTGTTGTGTCATGTTGCCCTGCGGTGTTGTGTCATGTTGCCCTGCGGTGTTGTGTCATGTTGCCCTGCGGTGTTGTGTCGTGTGTTGCCGTGCGGTGCTGTGTCATGTTGCCGTGCGGTGCTGTGTCATGTTGCCGTGCGGTGCTGTGTCATGTTGCCCTGCGGTGTTGTGTCATGTTGCCCTGCGGTGTTGTGTCATGTTGCCCTGCGGTGTTGTGTCATGTTGCCCTGCGGTGTTGTGTCATGTTGCCCTGCGGTGTTGTGTCATGTTGCCCTGCGGTGTTGTGTCATGTTGCCCTGCGGTGTTGTGTCATGTTGCCCTGCGGTGTTGTGTCATGTTGCCCTGCGGTGTTGTGTCATGTTGCCCTGCGGTGTTGTGTCATGTTGCCCTGCGGTGTTGTGTCATGTTGCCCTGCGGTGTTGTGTCATGTTGCCCTGCGGTGTTGTGTCATGTTGCCCTGCGGTGTTGTGTCATGTTGCCCTGCGGTGTTGTGTCATGTTGCCCTGCGGTGTTGTGTCATGTTGCCCTGCGGTGTTGTGTGTTGCCCTGCGGTGTTGTGTGTTGCCGTGCGGTGTTGTTACCATGTTCAGGAAGCAGAGCAGGTACTTCAACACCATGTAGTTGTGTTCTGGTAGTCTCTCTAGGATGTGTTTACAGGTGGTCACTCGTAGACTGCTCTCCACTCCTGGAACAACAAGCTGTACGTCACACATCACACGTTGAGGTTCTCTTTCCAGTTCAGATACACCGGGTCACCACGGTCTGTTTCATATGTGACCCACTTCAGGAAGTTCGGCAATTTATACAGGTTCCTACTTCACAGTAGAGTCGTTAAATTAGTATATTGATGCAGGTTCCTACTTCACAGTAGAGTCGTTAAATTAGTATATTGATGCAGGTTCATACTTCACAGTAGAGTCGTTAAATTAGTATATTGATGCAGGTTCATACTTCACAGTAGAGTCGTTAAATTAGTATATTGATGCAGGTTCCTACTTCACAGTAGAGTCGTTAAATTAGTATATTGATGCAGGTTCCTACTTCACAGTAGAGTCGTTAAATTAGTATATTGATGCAGGTTCCTACTTCACAGTAGAGCTGTTAATTAATTTTGTTGTTGTTGAATTTTACCCCTTTTTCGTGGTATCCAATTGTTAGTAGCTACTATCTTGTCTCATCGCTACAACTCCCGTACGGGCTCGAGAGAGACGAAGGTTGAAAGTCATGCGTCCTCCGATACACAACCCAACCAAGCCGCACTGCTTCTTAACACAGCGCGCATCCAACCCGGAATGTGACATTTTAAAGAGATGGGTGGAGCTAAGGCTTAAGAGGGCGTGTGAACGATGCCGACAGAGAACTCCATAGGAAAAACACATTGTATTGGACCCGTGGACCTACGTGTCACAACAGTGTGTTAGCCTGCTGAGCTAAAGCCTCGGCACATGTACTTACGGACTACGTCCTGTATCTGGTGGTAGAGGGGGAAGGTGAGCAGAGGTTCAGGAAGCTCTCTGAGGAAGGTCTTCAGGATGACAGCAGGCACGTGGATGTCTCCGTACTGCTCGAACATCACTGGCTTCCCTGAGGAGGAGAGAGAGACCTGATAACAGACTGAGCTTCCCTGAGGAGGAGAGAGAGACCTGATAACAGACTGAGCTTCATTGAGGAGGAGAGAGAGACCTGATAACAGACTGAGCTTCCCTGAGGAGGGGAGACACAGACCTGATAACAGACTGAGCTTCCCTGAGGAGGGGAGACACAGACCTGATAACAGACTGAGCTTCCCTGAGGAGGGGAGACACAGACCTGATAACAGACTGAGCTTCCCTGAGGAGGAGAGAGAGACCTGATAACAGACTGAGCTTCCCTGAGGAGGAGAGACCTAAAAACCTGGACCACAGATTCATCCTCTGACTGATGGCGGCCATTGGACTTCTTTATCAATACTGAGCACACCGGACGGCTATCCGAGTCCAGAGTAAAACCATTCATATGGACAACCCTGATGCAAACGCTACATTCAAACTACTGAAATGGAATCATAGATTATTATAATTGTCATGTTTTCTACAAATATCTCTCTGTACTGTATCTAGTGTGTGGTTCTGACAGTACGTGGTTTGACTCATGGAAACTCAGTCTGCTGGCCTGCTGCAGTCAACAGAAGTCTGGGGGGGGGGGCATGGGGCTATGGTGTGATGTCATCTGAGACAGAGGAGATAGAGGTTGATCTGGATTATTATTGATCTCTGCTTCCTGGTAGTGAGAGATAAAAGCCCCGCCTCCGGCCCCGGGAGACCCCAGCCTCGGCTCAGAGTTCCAGCTCCTCTACCTCTGGTTAAAGGGCTTATAGGAGGTTATAAAGGTTATTATGGAGGTTATAGAGGTTATTATGGAGGTTATAGAGGTTCCATCTCACCCTGGTTAAAGAGCTTATAGGAGGTTATAAAGGTTATTATGGAGGTTATAGGGGTTCCATCTCACCCTGGTTAAAGAGCTTATAGGAGGTTATAAAGTTATTATGGAGGTTATAAAAGTTATTATGGAGGTTATAAAGGTTATTATGGAGGTTATAAAAGTTAACATGGAGGTTATTATGGAGGTTATAGAGGGTATTATGGGGGTTATAGGGGTTCCATCTCACCCTGGTTAAAGAGCTTATAGGAGGTTATACAGGTTATTATGGGGGTTATTATGGAGGTTATAAAAGTTAACATGGAGGTTATTATGGAGGTTATAGAGGGTATTATGGGGGTTATAGGGGTTCCATCTCACCCTGGTTAAAGAGCTTATAGGAGGTTAAAGGTTATTATGGAGGTTATAAAGGTTATTATGGAGGTTATAGATGGTATTATGGAGGTTATAAAGGTTATTATGAGGGTATTATGGAGATCTAAAGGTTATTATGGAGGTTCTAAAGGTTATTAAGGAGGTTATACAAGTTAATATGGAGGTTATAAAGGTTCCATCTCACCCTGGTTGTAGAGCTAATAGAGGTTATAGAGGTTATTATGGAGGTTATAAAGGTTATTATGGAGGTTATAGAGGGTATTATGGAGGTTATAGAGGTTATTATGGAGGTTATAGAGGTTATTATGGAGGTTATAGAGGTTATTATGGAGGTTATAGAGGGTATTATGGAGGTTATAGAGGTTATTATGGAGGTTATTATGGAGGTTATAGAGGGTATTATGGAGGTTATAGAGGTTATTATGGAGGTTATAGAGGGTATTATGGAGGTTATAGAGGTTATTATGGAGGTTATTATGGAGGTTATAGAGGGTATTATGGAGGTTATAAAGGTTATTATGGAGGTTATAGAGGTTATTATGGAGGTTATATAGGTTCCATCTCACCCTGGTTGTAGAGCTTCTGGACGTCCTTGATGAGCTGAACACGAGCGGACCTCCTGAAGATACCTTCTGTCTGGAGGCCTGAGGAGAGGTGGGAGGGAGTGAAAAGCTTCAACAACTATTACTGTAGAGGTCCTGTACCTGATCCAAGGTCCCATCAGACAGCTCCTACCTTGACATCTATTACTGTAGAGGTCCTGTACCTGAGCCAAGGTCCCATCAGACAGCTCCTACCTTGACAACTATTACTGTAGAGGTCCTGTACCTGATCCAAGGTCCCATCAGACAGCTCCTACCTTGACAACTATTACTGTAGAGGTCCTGTACCTGAGCCAAGGTCCCATCAGACAGCTCCTACCTTGACAACTATTACTGTAGAGGTCCTGTACCTGATCCAAGGTCCTTTCAGACAGCTCCTATCTTCTTACCATTGTCTTTGAGATAAGCCACAGTCTGGGACATCACAGGAGGGATCATAACTCCCTGGTTCTTCTCAGCAATACTGGGAACAGAACACGTCTAGTTCAGTTGGCTTGCAGTATGGTACATCATATTAGTTGGCATAACCACGGTGGAAATATGGAGCGGCTAGGGGGGGGCGAATAAAGGGGACTCAGCTAAAATGCTCACTATTGCAGGCTGACTCCAAACTGCTGAGTGGGCAGAGGAGGTCTGGGGGGAGGAGTCTTAGATGAGGGGTGTAGACCTCCCTTCTGGGCCGCCTGCAGCCTCTCGTCATGCCTGTAGTAAATACATGGTCATGTACAGTTGAAGTCAGAAGTTTACATACTCTTAGATTGGAGCCATGAACAAAGTTCTTGTTAACAAACTATAGTTTTGGTAAGGCTGTTAGGACATTACCTTGTAAATGACAAGTCATTATTCCAACAATTGTTTACAGATTATATCACTTATCATTCACTGTATCACAAATCCAGTGGATCAGAAGTTTACATACACTAAGTTGACTGTGCCTTTAAACAGCTTGGAAAATTCCAGAAAATGATGTCATGGCTTTAGAAGCTTCTGATAGGCTAATTGACATTATTTGAGTCAATTGGAGGTGTACCTGTGGATGTATTTCAAGGCCTACCTTCAAACTCAGTGCCTCTTTGCTTGACATCATGGGAAAATCAAAATAAATCAGCCAAGACCTCAGAAAAAATATTGTAGACCTCCACAAGTCTGGTTCATCCTTGGGAGCAATTTCCAAACGCCTGAAGGTACCACGTTCATCTGTACAAACAATAGTACGTAAGTATAAACACCATGGGACCATGCAGCCGTCATACCGCTCAGGAAGGAGACGCGTTCTGTCTCCTACAGATGAACGTACTTTGGTGCGAAAAGTGCAAATCAATCCCAGAACAACAGCAAAGGACCTTGTGAAGATGCTGGAGGAAACAGGTACAAAGTATCTATATCCACAGTAAAACGAGTCCTATATCGACATAACCTGAAAGGCTGCTCAGCAAGGAAGAAGCCACTGCTCCAAAACCGCCATAAAAAAGGCAGACTACGGTTTGCAACTGCACATGGGGACAAAGATTGTACTTTTTAGAGAAATGTCCTCTGGTCTGACTAAACAAAAATATAACTGTTTGGCCATAATGACCATCGTTATGTTTGGAGGAAAAGGGGGAGGCTTGCAAGCCGAAGAACACTATCCCGAACGTGAAGCACGGAGGTGGCAGCATCATGTTGTGGGGGTGCTTTGCTGCAGGAGAGACTGGTGCACCTGACAAAATAGATGGCATCATGAGGAAAGAAAATTATATGGATATATTGAAGCAACATCTGACGATATCAGTCAGGATGTTAAAGCTTGGTCGCAAATGGGTCTTCCAAATGGACAATGACCGCAAGCATACTTCCAAAGTTGTGGCAAAATGGCTTACGGACAACTAAGTCAAGGTATTGGAGTGGCCATCACAAAGCTCTGACCTCAATCCTGTGGAACATTTGTGGGCAGAACTGAAAAAGCATGTGCTAGCAAGGAGGCCTTCAAACCTGACTCAGTTGCGCACCAGCTCTGTCAGGAGGAATGGGCCAAATTCACCCAACTTATTGTGGGAAGCTTGTGGAAGGCTACCCAAAACGTTTGACCCAAGTTAAACAATTTAAAGGCAATGCTACCAAATACTCATTGACTGTATGTAAACTTCTGACCCACTGGGAATGTGATGAAAGAAATAAAAGCTGAAATAAAATCACTCCTATTTTTCGGACATTTTCACATTCTTAAAATAAAGTGGTGATCCTATCCTCATTTTTACTAGGATTAAATGTCAGAAATTGTGAAAAACTGAGTTTAAATGTATCAGCCACCCCAGGGGCTGGTTGGGCACACCAACCCCGGGGGCTGGTTGGGCACACCAACCCCGGGGGCTGGTTGGGCACACCAACCCCGGGGGCTGGTTGGACACACCACCCCCGGGGGCTGGTTGGACACACCACCCCCGGGGGCTGGTTGGACACACCACCCCCGGGGGCTGGTTGGACACACCACCCCCGGGGGCTGGTTGGACACACCACCCCCGGGGGCTGGTTGGACACACCACCCCCGGGGGATGGTTGGACACACCACCCCCGGGGGCTGGTTGGACACACCACCCCCGGGGGCTGGTTGGACACAACACCACAGGGGCTGGTTGATCCCAGCTCAGGTGATCTCTGAGCTCAGCCAGGCAGTTAGGGTTAAGGTCAGGGGTCAGGGTAAGGTAGTGGTGTAGAGGTGTAACCTACCTGAGGACATCAGGTGGGATGATGAGCTGATCCCAGCTCAGGTGATCTCTGAGCTCAGACAGGTAGTTTACATAGGTCAGCTTCTTACCAAACTTGTGACTAAACAGGAAGAACAGAGTGTTAGAAAGGTCAGTCAATATGCCAAATGTCTTTCATAGTCATGAATACTGTTGTGGAGACCAGACTTAAACATGTACAGTACAGACCTGAATGGCATCTTTACTGTAGAGAGATGACTGGGCACCATACCTGATGAGTGGTTGGAATATACTGTATTCTAGATTATTACTGTAGAAAGACGACTGGGCACCATACCTGATGAGTGGTTGGAATATACTGTATTCTAGATTATTACTGTAGAGAGATGACTGGGCACCATACCTGATGAGTGGTTGGAATATACTGTATTCTAGATTATTACTGTAGAAAGATGACTGGGCACCATACCTGATGAGTGGTTGGAATATACTGTATTCTAGATTATTACTGTAGAAAGACGACTGGGCACCATACCTGATGAGTGGTTGGAATATACTGTATTCTAGATTATTACTGTAGAAAGATGACTGGGCACCATACCTGATGAGTGGTTGGAATATACTGTATTCTAGATTATTACTGTAGAAAGATGACTGGGCACCATACCTGATGAGTGGTTGGAATATACTGTATTCTAGATTATTACTGTAGAATGATGACTGGGCACCGTACCCGATGAGTGGTTGGAATATACTGTATTCTAGATTATTACTGTAGAAAGATGACTGGGCACCATACCCGATGAGTGGTTGGAATATACTGTATTCTAGATTATTACTGTAGAGAGATGACTGGGCACCATACCCGATGAGTGGTTGGAATATACTGTATTCTAGATTATTACTGTAGAAAGATGACTGGGCACCATACCCGATGAGTGGTTGGAATATACTGTATTCTAGATTATTACTGTAGAGAGATGACTGGGCACCGTACCTGATGAGTGGTTGGAATATACTGTATTCTAGATTATTACTGTAGAGAGATGACTGGGCACCATACCTGATGAGTGGTTGGAATATACTGTATTCTAGATTATTACTGTAGAAAGATGACTGGGCACCATACCTGATGAGTGGTTGGAATATACTGTATTCTAGATTATTACTGTAGAAAGATGACTGGGCACCGTACCTGATGAGTGGTTGGAATATACTGTATTCTAGATTATTACTGTAGAAAGATGACTGGGCACCATACCTGATGAGTGGTTGGAATATACTGTATTCTAGATTATTACTGTAGAAAGATGACTGGGCACCATACCTGATGAGTGGTTGGAATATACTGTATTCTAGATTATTACTGTAGAAAGATGACTGGGCACCATACCTGATGAGTGGTTGGAATATACTGTATTCTAGATTATTACTGTAGAAAGACGACTGGGCACCATACCTGATGAGTGGTTGGAATATACTGTATTCTAGATTATTACTGTAGAAAGATGACTGGGCACCATACCTGATGAGTGGTTGGAATATACTGTATTCTAGATTATTACTGTAGAATGATGACTGGGCACCGTACCCGATGAGTGGTTGGAATATACTGTATTCTAGATTATTACTGTAGAATGATGACTGGGCACCGTACCCGATGAGTGGTTGGAATATACTGTATTCTAGATTATTACTGTAGAAAGATGACTGGGCACCGTACCCGATGAGTGGTTGGAATATACTGTATTCTAGATTATTACTGTAGAAAGATGACTGGGCACCGTACCCGATGAGTGGTTGGAATATACTGTATTCTAGATTATTACTGTAGAAAGATGACTGGGCACCGTACCCGATGAGTGGTTGGAATATACTGTATTCTAGATTATTACTGTAGAAAGATGACTGGGCACCATACCTGATGAGTGGTTGGAATATACTGTATTCTAGATTATTACTGTAGAAAGATGACTGGGCACCATACCTGATGAGTGGTTGGAATATACTGTATTCTAGATTATTACTGTAGAAAGATGACTGGGCACCATACCTGATGAGTGGTTGGAATATACTGTATTCTAGATTATTACTGTAGAGAGATGACTGGGCACCATACCTGATGAGTGGTTGGAATATACTGTATTCTAGATTATTACTGTAGAGAGATGACTGGGCACCATACCTGATGAGTGGTTGGAATATACTGTATTCTAGATTATTACTGTAGAATGATGACTGGGCACCGTACCCGATGAGTGGTTGGAATATACTGTATTCTAGATTATTACTGTAGAGAGATGACTGGGCACCGTACCTGATGAGTGGTTGGAATATACTGTATTCTAGATTATTACTGTAGAAAGATGACTGGGCACCATACCTGATGAGTGGTTGGAATATACTGTATTCTAGATTATTACTGTAGAAAGATGACTGGGCACCGTACCCGATGAGTGGTTGGAATATACTGTATTCTAGATTATTACTGTAGAAAGATGACTGGGCACCATACCTGATGAGTGGTTGGAATATACTGTATTCTAGATTATTACTGTAGAAAGATGACTGGGCACCATACCTGATGAGTGGTTGGAATATACTGTATTCTAGATTATTACTGTAGAAAGATGACTGGGCACCATACCTGATGAGTGGTTGGAATATACTGTATTCTAGATTATTACTGTAGAGAGATGACTGGGCACCATACCTGATGAGTGGTTGGAATATACTGTATTCTAGATTATTACTGTAGAGAGATGACTGGGCACCATACCTGATGAGTGGTTGGAATATACTGTATTCTAGATTATTACTGTAGAATGATGACTGGGCACCGTACCCGATGAGTGGTTGGAATATACTGTATTCTAGATTATTACTGTAGAGAGATGACTGGGCACCGTACCTGATGAGTGGTTGGAATATACTGTATTCTAGATTATTACTGTAGAAAGATGACTGGGCACCATACCTGATGAGTGGTTGGAATATACTGTATTCTAGATTATTACTGTAGAAAGATGACTGGGCACCATACCTGATGAGTGGTTGGAATATACTGTATTCTAGATTATTACTGTAGAGAGATGACTGGGCACCGTACCCGATGAGTGGTTGGAATATACTGTATTCTAGATTATTACTGTAGAAAGATGACTGGGCACCGTACCCGATGAGTGGTTGGAATATACTGTATTCTAGATTATTACTGTAGAAAGATGACTGGGCACCATACCTGATGAGTGGTTGGAATATACTGTATTTTAGATTATTACTGTAGAAAGATGACTGGGCACCATACCTGATGAGTGGTTGGAATATACTGTATTCTAGATTATTACTGTAGAAAGATGACTGGGCACCATACCTGATGAGTGGTTGGAATATACTGTATTCTAGATTATTACTGTAGAAAGATGACTGGGCACCGTACCTGATGAGTGGTTGGAATATACTGTATTCTAGATTATTACTGTAGAAAGATGACTGGGCACCATACCTGATGAGTGGTTGGAATATACTGTATTCTAGATTATTACTGTAGAGAGATGACTGGGCACCATACCTGATGAGTGGTTGGAATATACTGTATTCTAGATTATTACTGTAGAATGATGACTGGGCACCGTACCCGATGAGTGGTTGGAATATACTGTATTCTAGATTATTACTGTAGAGAGATGACTGGGCACCATACCTGATGAGTGGTTGGAATATACTGTATTCTAGATTATTACTGTAGAAAGATGACTGGGCACCATACCTGATGAGTGGTTGGAATATACTGTATTCTAGATTATTACTGTAGAAAGATGACTGGGCACCATACCTGATGAGTGGTTGGAATATATTGTATTCTAGATTATTACTGTAGAGAGATGACTGGGCACCGTACCCGATGAGTGGTTGGAATATACTGTATTCTAGATTATTACTGTAGAAAGATGACTGGGCACCATACCTGATGAGTGGTTGGAATATACTGTATTCTAGATTATTACTGTAGAAAGATGACTGGGCACCATACCTGATGAGTGGTTGGACTATACTGTATTCTAGATTATTACTGTAGAAAGATGACTGGGCACCATACCTGATGAGTGGTTGGAATATACTGTATTCTAGATTATTACTGTAGAAAGATGACTGGGCATCATACCTGATGAGTGGTTGGAATATACTGTATTCTAGATTATTACTGTAGAAAGATGACTGGGCACCATACCTGATGAGTGGTTGGAATATACTGTATTCTAGATTATTACTGTAGAAATATGACTGGGCACCATACCTGATGAGTGGTTGGAATATACTGTATTCTAGATTATTACTGTAGAAAGATGACTGGGCACCATACCTGATGAGTGGTTGGAATATACTGTATTCTAGATTATTACTGTAGAAAGATGACTGGGCACCGTACCTGATGAGTGGTTGGAATATACTGTATTCTAGATTATTACTGTAGAAAGATGACTGGGCACCATACCTGATGAGTGGTTGGAATATACTGTATTCTAGATTATTACTGTAGAAAGATGACTGGGCACCATACCTGATGAGTGGTTGGAATATACTGTATTCTAGATTATTACTGTAGAAAGATGACTGGGCACCATACCTGATGAGTGGTTGGAATATACTGTATTCTAGATTATTACTGTAGAAAGATGACTGGGCACCGTACCTGATGAGTGGTTGGAATATACTGTATTCTAGATTATTACTGTAGAAAGATGACTGGGCACCATACCTGATGAGTGGTTGGAATATACTGTATTCTAGATTATTACTGTAGAAAGATGACTGGGCACCGTACCTGATGAGTGGTTGGAATATACTGTATTCTAGATTATTACTGTAGAAAGATGACTGGGCACCATACCTGATGAGTGGTTGGAATATACTGTATTCTAGATTATTACTGTAGAGAGATGACTGGGCACCATACCTGATGAGTGGTTGGAATATACTGTATTCTAGATTATTACTGTAGAGAGATGACTGGGCACCATACCTGATGAGTGGTTGGAATATACTGTATTCTAGATTATTACTGTAGAAAGATGACTGGGCACCATACCTGATGAGTGGTTGGAATATACTGTATTCTAGATTATTACTGTAGAGAGATGACTGGGCACCATACCTGATGAGTGGTTGGAATATACTGTATTCTAGATTATTACTGTAGAGAGATGACTGGGCACCGTACCTGATGAGTGGTTGGAATATACTGTATTCTAGATTATTACTGTAGAATGATGACTGGGCACCGTACCTGATGAGTGGTTGGAATATACTGTATTCTAGATTATTACTGTAGAGAGATGACTGGGCACCGTACCTGATGAGTGGTTGGAATATACTGTATTCTAGATTATTACTGTAGAATGATGACTGGGCACCATACCTGATGAGTGGTTGGAATATACTGTATTCTAGATTATTACTGTAGAAAGATGACTGGGCACCGTACCCGATGAGTGGTTGGAATATACTGTATTCTAGATTATTACTGTAGAAAGATGACTGGGCACCGTACCTGATGAGTGGTTGGAATATACTGTATTCTAGATTATTACTGTAGAAAGATGACTGGGCACCTTACCTGATGAGTGGTTGGAATATACTGTATTCTAGATTATTACTGTAGAGAGATGACTGGGCACCGTACCTGATGAGTGGTTGGAATATACTGTATTCTAGATTATTACTGTAGAAAGATGACTGGGCACCGTACCTGATGAGTGGTTGGAATATATTCCAGATGATTCTGATAAAGTTAGTAGGATGGACGACATAGAGGGCTTTCAGGTTCTTCTTGTACCTATCAGGAAATACATTGACACACACACACACACAATGTAAACATAATTCTGGAAAAACTGGCTCATCGAGTTATATTTTGATTGAGAGGGCTTGAAAAGTCGTAGGTTATAGAGGTCAGGGGGACTTACTTCCTGTCAAATTCTCTGTAGGCGTTTCGTAGCCAGTGTAGCGAGGGCTTGTTGCAGCTGCGGAGACCATGGTGGAAGTACACTACCGTATAGTCACTCTCTACATACTGGTCCAGGGTATACATCAGATACCTACAGCCAGGCAGAGGAGAGAACAGAGCACTCAGGTAACAATCCAAAAATAATGGGAAAACTCTTGAATAAATGAGGGATAACAGAGTATATTGAAAGCATGTGCTTTCTCTAACCCTATTACAGGGGCTGAGTCACTGGCTTGCTGGGGCTCTCTCATGCCGTCCCTGGAGGGGGTGCGTCACCTGAGTGGGTTGATTCACTGTTGTGGTCATCCTGTCTGGGTTGGCGCCCCCCCCCCCCCCCCTTGGGTTGTGCCGTGGCGGAGATCTTTGTGGGCTATACTCAGCCTTGTCTCAGGATGGTAAGTTGGTGGTTGAAGATATCCCTCTAGTGGTGTGGGGGCTGTGCTTTGGCAAAGTGGGTTGGGTTATATCCTTCCTGTTTGGCCCTGTCCGGGGGTGTCCTCGGATGGGGCCACAGTGTCTCCTGACCCCTCCTGTCTCAGCCTCCAGTATTTATGCTGCAGTAGTTTATGTGTCGGGGGGCTGGGGTCAGTTTGTTATATCTGGAGTACTTCTCCTGTCCTATTCGGTGTCCTGTGTGAATCTAAGTGTGCGTTCTCTAATTCTCTCCTTCTCTCTTTCTTTCTCTCTCTCGGAGGACCTGAGCCCTAGGACCATGCCCCAGGACTACCTGACATGATGACTCCTTGCTGTCCCCAGTCCACCTGGCCATGCTGCTGTTCCAGTTTCAACTGACCTGAGCCCTAGGACCATGCCCCAGGACTACCTGACATGATGACTCCTTGCTGTCCCCAGTCTACCTGGCCATGCTGCTGCTCCAGTTTCAACTTCCACCTGACTGTGCTGCTGCTCTAGTTTCAACTGTTCTGCCTTATTATTATTCGACCATGCTGGTCATTTATGAACATTGAACATCTTGACCATGTTCTGTTATAATCTCCACCCGGCACAGCCAGAAGAGGACTGGCCACCCCACATAGCCTGGTTCCTCTCTAGGTTTCTTCCTAGGTATTGGCCTTTCTAGGGAGTTTTTCCTAGCCACCGTGCTTCTACACCTGCATTGCTTGCTGTTTGGGGTTTTAGGCTGGGTTTCTGTACAGCACTTTGAGATATCAGCTGATGTACGAAGGGCTATATAAATAAATTTGATTTGATTTGATGTGCTTCCACACAGGTGTGATTCCTGAGTTCATTAAGCAATTAACATCCCATCATGCTTTAGGGTCTTGTATAAAAATGCAGGGCAGGCCATTATTTTGGGTACCATGGGTATGGCCCCATAAGATGACAATGCCCCCATCCACAAGGCAGGAGGGGTGGTCACGGAATGGTCTGATGAGCAGGAAAACCCATCCCATGGCCGTCACAGTCACCAGATCACAACTGGTCTGATGAGCAGGAAAACCCATCCCATGGCCGTCTCACAACTGGTCTGATGAGCAGGAAAACCCATCCCATGGCCGTCTCAGTCATCAGATCTCAACTGGTCTGATGAGCAGGAAAACCCATCCCATGGCCGTCTCAGTGATGAGCAGGAAAACCCATCCCATGGCAGTCTCACAACTGGTCTGATGAGCAGGAAAACCCATCCCATGGCCGTCTCAGTCACCAGATCTCAACTGGTCTGATGAGCAGGAAAACCCATCCCATGGCCGTCTCAGTCACCAGATCTCAACTGGTCTGATGAGCAGGAAAACCCATCCCATGGCCGTCTCAGTCACCAGATCTCAACTGGTCTGATGAGCAGGAAAACCCATCCCATGGCCGTCTCAGTGATGAGCAGGAAAACCCATCCCATGGCCGTCTCACAACTGGTCTGATGAGCAGGAAAACCCATCCCATGGCCGTCTCAGTCACCAGATCTCAACACTTACGGGAGGTTCTGGAGCGGCGACAAATTGATTCAATATGTTTTTAGATTTACATTGTAGGTACTCCACAATACTAACCTAAATGACAGAGTGAAAAGTATGAAGCCTGCACAAAATACACATTTTCCAAAACATGCTTCCTGTTTACAACAAGACACTAAAGTAAAACTGCAAAAAATGTGGCAAAGCAACTAACATTTTGTCCTGAATACAAAGTGTTATGTTTGGGGCAAATCCAATACAACACATGACTGAGTACCACTCTTCATATTTTCAAGCATACGGGTGGCTGCATCATGTTATGGGTATGCTTGTAATTGATAAAGGACTGGGGAGTTTTTCAGGATCAAAAAGAAACAACAGAGCTAAGCACAGGGAAAAAGAGAAAAAAAGAGGAAAGCCTGGTTCAGTCTGCTTTCCAACAGACTCTGGGAGACAAATGTACCCTACAGCAGGACAATAACCTAAAACACAAGGCCAAATATACACTGGAGGTGCTTACCAAGAAGACATTGAATGTTCCTGAGGGGCCTAGTTACAGTTTTGACTTATATCATCTTGAAAATCTAGGGCAAGACTTGGAAATGTCTGTCTAGCAAATGATCAACAACCAAGTTGACAGAGCCTGAAGATATTTTTTTTTAAATAACTACGCAAAAATATTGTATAAAGGTGAACAAAGCTCTTAAAGAGCGACTGCCTTTAAAAATAAACGAGTCCCATTGAAAATGGCCTGTGTGACATTGATATGATTCAGAAACAGTTATTCTAGTCTACATTTGTGGCCAAAGGTTTTTTAGAATGACACAAATATTCATTTTCACAGTCTGCTGCCTCAGTTTGTATGATGGCAATTTGCATATACTCCAGAATGTTATGAAGAGTGACGAGATGAATTAACTGCCAAGTCCCTCTTTGCCATGCAAATGAATGGAATCCCCCAAAAAACATTTCCACGGCATTTCAGCCCTGCCACAAAAGGACCAGCTGACATCATGTCAGTGATTCTCTCGTTAACACAGGTGTGAGTGTTGATGAGGACAAGGCTGGAGATCACTCTGTCATGCTGATTGAGTTCGAATAACAGACTGGAAGCTTCAAAAGGAGGGTGGTGCTTGGAATCACTGTTCTTCCTCTGTCAACCATGGTTACCTGCAAGGAAACACGTGCCGTCATCATTGCCACCAACAGCATAGACCAGTGGTTCTAAACTCCAGTCCTTGAGTACCACCAACAGCATAGAGTACCACCAACAGCATAGAGTACCACCAACAGCATAGAGTACCACCAACAGCATAGAGTACCACCAACAGCATAGAGTACCACCAACAGCATAGACCAGTGGGTCTAAACTCCAGTCCTTGAGTACCACCAACAGCATAGAGTACCACCAACAGCATAGACCAGTGGGTCTAAACTCCAGTCCATGAGTACCACCAACAGCATAGACCAGTTCTGTCTCACTGTCTCTGCCAGGTCTGTCTCACTGTCTCTGCCAGGTCTGTCTCACTGTCTCTGCCAGGTCTGTCTCACTGTCTCTGCCAGGTCTGTCTCACTGTCTCTGCCAGGTCTGTCTCACTGTCTCTGCCAGTTCTGTCTCACTGTCTCTGCCAGTAGAATGTCCTCTATGGTCTGTTCTGCTCTGAGGTAGATATGGACTACATAGAGCAGAACAGACCATAGAGGCAGATATAGACTACATAGAGCAGAACAGACCATAGAGGTAGATATAGACTACATAGAGCAGAACAGACCATAGAGGTAGATATGGACTACATAGAGCTACTTAGGGTCAAGTGTACATAAACAACACATATCGTATGATGGTTGTCCTGACTCACTGCAGTAGGTGGTGGTGGTTGAGCTGATGGGAGGGGGGCATCAGGCAGCTACTGAAGATCACTAGCTTCCTGCCATAGTTATCATCACCTGGAGAGAACAGAGAGAACAGGAGAGAGAGAACAGAGAGAACAGGAGAGAGAGAACAGAAGGAGAGAACAGGAAGAGAGAACAGGAAGAGAGAACAGAAGGAGAGAGAACAGAACGAGAACAGAAGGAGAGAGAACAGAACGAGAACAGAAGGAGAGAGAACAGAACGAGAACAGGAGGAGAGAGAACAGAATGAGAACAGAAGGAGAGAACAGGAGAAAAGAGAACAGGAGGAGAGAGAACAGAAGGAGAGAACAGAGAGAACAGGAGGAGAGAGAACAGGGAACAGGAGAGAGAACAGAGAGAACAGAAGGAGAACAGAAGGAGAACAGAGAGAACAGAAGGAGAACAGAAGGAGAGAACAGAGAGAACAGAAGGAGAACAGAGAGAACAGAAGGAGAACAGAAGGAGAGAACAGAGAGAAGAGGAGGAGAGAGAACAGGAGAAAAGAGAACAGGAGGAGAGAACAGGAGGAGAGAACAGAGAGAACAGGAGGAGAGAACAGAGAGAAGAGGAGGAGAGAGAGAACACATCAGCACATTAATCTGCTTTAGAATGGGTGTAGAGCCTAACTGGAATACATAGACAGTGTGTCAGTTTACAGTTTGTGGGGAAGATCATTTTTCACTATAAAAAGGCACCTTTATAATAAAGCTTTACACAGAGAATAACTTTTGAGATTGGTGTTTTCCCGCTAATTAATTGCATTTAGGAACATTGGTGCTCATAGCCTCCTGCCAGGTGAATTACTGCCATTTAGGAACATCGTGCTCATAGCCTCCTGCCAGGTGAATTGCTGCCATTTAGGAACATCGTGCTCATAGCCTCCTGCCAGGTGAATTGCTGCCATTTAGGAACATCGTGCTCATGGCCTCCTGCCAGGTGCATTGCTGCCATTTAGGAACATCGTGCTCATAGCCTCCTGCCAGGTGCATTGCTGCCATTTAGGAACATCGTGCTCATAGCCTCCTGCCAGGTGCATTGCTGCCATTTAGGAACATCGTGCTCATAGCCTCCTGCCAGGTGCATTGGTGCTCATAGCCTCCTGCCAGGTGCATTGGTGCTCATAGCCTCCTGCCAGGTGCTTTGGTGCTCATAGCCTCCTGCCAGGTGCATTGCTGCTCATAGCCTCCTGCCAGGTGCATTGCTGCTCATAGCCTCCTGCCAGGTGCATTGGTGCTCATAGCCTCCTGCCAGGTGCATTGGTGCTCATAGCCTCCTGCCAGGTGCATTGGTGCTCATAGCCTCCTCCCAGGTGCCAGATTGCTGCCATTTTGGGAAGATTTTCAAGCCAAAACGTTCTGATCTGGTTCATCAGCTTCATTGCTTTTAAAAGGTGTTTTGATGCTAGTGGTTGTATTCATTTGGGATCTATCGCATCCCACAACTGTCCCAGACGATGTCTGGAATATTTCTCTCGCACCTTTAGGACAAGTTGGCCTAACAGGATACAGAGCATTCAGGAAGTATTCAGACCCTTTCACCTTTAGGACAAGGTGACCCAACAGGATACAGGGCATTCAGGAAGTATTCAGACCCTTTCACCTTTTCCCACATTTTGTTACGTTACAGCCTTTCTCTAAAATCGATTAAATACATATTTTCGTCACCACAAAATGCCAAAGCAAAAATAGATTTTTTTGAAAATCTATAAAAATAAGAACACAGATACCTTATTTACAAAAGAATTCAGACCCTTTGCTATGAGTCTCGAAGTTGAGCTCAGGTGCATCCTGTTTCCATTGATCATCTTTGAGATGTTTATACGACTTGGAGTCCACCTGTGGTAAATTCAATTGATTGGACATGATTTGGAAAGGCACACACCTGTCTATATAAGGTCCCACAGTTGACAGTGCATGTCAGAGCAAAAACCAAGCCATGAGGTCGAAGGAATTGGCCAAAGAGCACTCTGTGACATCAGCTAAATTAAAAAGGGCTTTATAAATACATTTGCATTATACATTTGATTGATTGAGCTCCGAGACAGGATGGTGTAGAGGCACAGATCTGGGGAAGGGTACCGAAACACTTCTGCAGCGTTGAAGGTCTCCAAGAGCACAGTGGCCTCCATCACTCTTAAATGGAAGAAGTCTGGAACCACCAAGACACTTCCTAGTGCTGGCTGCCCGGCCAAACTGAGTAATCTGGGGAGAAGGGCCTTGGTCAGGGAGGTGACGGTGGTCACTCTGACAGAGCTCCAGAGCGGAGATGGGAGAACCTTCCAGAAGGACAACCATTTCTGCAGCACTCCACCAATCAGGCCTTTATGGTAGAATGGCCAGACGGAAGCCACTCCTCAGTAAAAAGGCACGACAGCCTGCTTTGAGTTTTCCAAAAGGCACCTAAAGGACTCGTAGACCATGAGAGACAAGATACTCTGGTCTGATGAAACCAAGATTGCAGGCCAAGGGTCACGTCTGGAGGAAACCTGGCACCATCTACCACCTACAGTGAAGCATGGTGGTGGCAGCATCATGCTGTGGGGATGTTTTTCAGCGGCAGGGACTGGGAGACTAGTCAGGATTGAGGGAAGATGAACGGAGCAAAGTACAGAGAGATCTTTGATGAAGAGCGCTCAGAACCTCAGACTGGGGCAAAAGTTCACCTTCAAACAGGACAACGACCCTAAGCACACAGCCAAGACAACACAGGAGTGGCTTTGGGACAAGTCTCTGAATGTCCTTGAGTGGCCCTGCCAGAGCCCGGACTTGAACACAGTCTAAAATGTCTGGAGAGACCTGAAAATAGCTGTGCAGCGACGCTCCACCTCCAACCTGACAGAGCTTGAGAGGATCTGCAGAGAAGAACTGGAGAAACTCCCCAAATACAGGTACGTCAAGGGTTAGGGTTAGGAGGTGTGACCTGTCGGATCCCTGCGGCCTGTCGGATCCCTGCGGCCTGTCGGATCCCTGCGGCCTGTCGGATCCCTGCGGCCTGTCGGATCCCTGCGGCCTGTCGGATCCCTGTAGGATCCCTGTGGCCTGTAGGATCCCTGCGGCCTGTAGGATCCCTGTGGCCTGTAGGATCCCTGTGGCCTGTAGGATCCCTGTAGGATCCCTGTAGGATCCCTGTGGCCTGTAGGATCCCTGTGGCCTGTAGGATCCCTGTGGCCTGTCGGATCCCTGTAGGATCCCTGTAGGATCCCTGTAGGATCCCTGTAGGATCCCTGTGGCCTGTAGGATCCCTGTGGCCTGTAGGATCCCTGTGGCCTGTAGGATCCCTGTGGCCTGTAGGATCCCTGTGGCCTGTAGGATACCTGTGACCTGTAGGATCCCGTGTCGAGCCACATCGTAGTAGGAGGTGAGAGGTGTCCTGGTTACCTGTAGGATCCTGTGTCGAGCCACATCGTAGGAGGTGAGAGGTGTCCTGGTTACCTGTGACCTGTAGGATCCCGTGTCGAGCCACATCGTAGTAGGAGGTGAGAGGTGTCCTGGTTACCTGTGACCTGTAGGATCCCGTGTCGAGCCACATCGTAGTAGGAGGTGAGAGGTGTCCTGGTTACCTGTGACCTGTAGGATCCCGTGTCGAGCCACATCGTAGTAGGAGGTGAGAGGTGTCCTGGTTACCTGTGACCTGTAGGATCCCGTGTCGAGCCACATCGTAGTAGGAGGTGAGAGGTGTCCTGGTTACCTGTGACCTGTAGGATCCCGTGTCGAGCCACATCATAGTAGGGGTGAGAGGTGTCCTGGTTACCTGTGACCTGTAGGATCCCATGTCGAGCCACATCGTAATAGGGGTGAGAGGTGTCCTGGTTACCTGTGACCTGTAGGATCCCGTGTCGAGCCACATCGTAGTAGGAGGTGAGAGGTGTCCTGGTTACCTGTGACCTGTAGGATCCCGTGTCGAGCCACATCGTAGTAGGGGTGAGAGGTGTGCTGGTTACCTGTAGGATCCCGTGTCGAGCCACATCTTAGTAGGGGTGAGAGGTGTCCTGGTTACCTGTGACCTGTAGGATCCCGTGTCGAGCCACATCTTAGTAGGGGTGAGAGGTGTCCTGGTTACCTGTGACCTGTAGGATCCCGTGTCGAGCCACATCGTAGTAGGGGTGAGAGGTGTCCTGGCTGAAGCTGACTCTACGTGGGGCTGGAGGGCGATCCGGACGGTACCCATGACGACCCTGTTCCTCATCTTCCTCCTTCTGCAGCTCTGAGGAGACAAATAGAGGGTCGCCATGTTACACCAAAACTGTCAATGTTGCAGTTCCAGTGTCAGGCCCACTCGGCCGCCCCAGTGTCAGGCCCGCTCGGCCGCCCAGTGTCAGGCCCGCTCGGCCGCCCCAGTGTCAGGCCCGCTCGCCCCCAGTGTCAGGCCCGCTCGGCCGCCCCAGTGTCAGGCCCGCTCGGCCGCCCCAGTGTCAGGCCCGCTCGGCCGCCCCAGTGTCAGGCCCGCTCGGCCGCCCCAGTGTCAGGCCCGCTCGGCCGCCCCAGTGTCAGGCCCGCTCGGCCGCCCCAGTGTCAGGCCCGCTCGGCCGCCCCAGTGTCAGGCCCGCTCGGCCGCCCCAGTGTCAGGCCCGCTCGGCCGCCCCAGTGTCAGGCCCGCTCGGCCGCCCCAGTGTCAGGCCCGCTCGGCCGCCCCAGTGTCAGGCCCGCTCGGCCGCCCCAGTGTCAGGCCCGCTCGGCCGCCCCAGTGTCAGGCCCGCTCGGCCGCCCCAGTGTCAGGCCCGCTCGGCCGCCCCAGTGTCAGGCCCGCTCGGCCGCCCCAGTGTCAGGCCCGCTCGGCCGCCCCAGTGTCAGGCCCACTCTGTAGACTACAGCGGTTGATGGGATCCTACTGAGGTGCTGACTTGTTACACCCTCGACAACTACTGTGATTATTATTATTTGATCCTGCTGGTCATTTATGAACATTTGAACATCTTGGCCATGTTCTGTTATAATCTCCACCCTGCACAGCCAGAAGAGGACTGGCCACCCCTCATAGCCTGGTTCCTCTCTAGGTTTATAATCTCCACCCCTCATAGCCTGGTTCCTCTCTACCCGGCACAGCCAGAAGAGGACTGGCCACCCCTCAGAGCCTGGTTCCTCTCTAGGTTTATAATCTCCACCCCTCATAGCCTGGTTCCTCTCTACCCGGCACAGCCAGAAGAGGACTGGCCACCCCTCATAGCCTGGTTCCTCTCTACCCGGCACAGCCAGAAGAGGACTGGCCACCCCTCATAGCCTGGTTCCTTTCTAGGTTTCTTCCTAGGTTTTGGCCTTTCTAGGGAGTTTTTCCTAGCCACTGTGCTTCTACACCTGCATTGCTTGCTGTTTGGGGTTTTAGGCTGGGTTTCTGTACAGCACTTTGAGATATCAGCTGATGTACGAAGGGCTATATAAATACATTTGATTTACTGTGCTATCTGGGATCCTCGGGACGTCCCTAACCCATTGAAGTTGATATTTAAAATGGTTAGGGTTGGAACAGGGTGTATAGGGAACAGGGTGTATAGGGAACAGGATTTATAGGGAACAGGATTTATAGGGAACAGGGTTTATTGAACTCAGTAGGGAATCAACTAAATGTATTGAACTCAGTAGGGAATCAACTAAATGTATTGAACTCAGTAGGGAATCAACTAAATGTATTGAACTCAGTAGGGAATCAACTAAATGTATTGAACTTAGTAGGGAATCAACTAAATGTATTGAACTCAGTAGGGAATCAAATAAATGTATTGAACTTAGGAACTTAGGAGTTAGGGTTTAGGATTTAGGGGTTAGGATTTAGGGGTTAGGATTTAGAGGTTAGGATTTAGAGATTAGGATTTAGAGATTAGGATTAGGGGTTAGGATTTAGAGGTTAGGATTTAGAGATTAGGATTTAGAGGTTAGGATTTAGGGTATGGACATCCCAAGGATCCCAGATAGCACTAATCTTTGATTAAACAGTGTTGCTCTGTAGCACACTGAGGAGGTTGATGACATGCTGATCTTTGTACATAACTAGTCCTGTAACAGACTACTACTACTGACTAGGTTATGACACATAACTAGTCCTGTAACAGACTACTACTACTGACTAGGTTATGTTGCTCTGTAGCACACTGAGGAGGTTGATGACATGCTGATCTTTGAAAATACTCTTTCATGACGTCCCTTCAATGACACATAACTAGTCCTGTAACAGACTACTACTACTGACTAGGTTATGGCACATAACTAGTCCTGTAACAGACTACTACTACTACTGACTAGGTAATGGCACATAACTAGTCCTGTAACAGACTACTACTGACTAGGTTATGACACATAACTAATCCTGTAACAGACTACTACTACTACTGACTAGGTAATGGCACATAACTAGTCCTGTAACAGACTACTACTACTGACTAGGTTATGACACATAACTAGTCCTGTAACAGACTACTACTGACTAGGTTATGACACATAACTAGTCCTGTAACAGACTACTACTACTGACTAGGTTATGACACATAACTAGTCCTGTAACAGACTACTACTACTGACTAGGTTATGACACATAACTAGTCCTGTAACAGACTACTACTACTACTGACTAGGTTATGACACATAACTAGTCCTGTAACAGACTACTACTACTGACTAGGTTATGGGCCCATAACTAGTCCTGTAAAAGACTACTACTACTGACTAGGTTATGGGCCCATTCCTTTCTAAACATGTTGATAATTGAGAATAACTGAACATCTCCTCTATAAATTCACATCCATTTCCTGGTTCATGTCGGGTCTTCCTGTCCGTTGCTGTTTCCGCCCCAAAAAACTGATAATCCACAGAAAACAACAGGGTCTGGAAACTGTGTCCTAATCTAGATCAGTATTTACCCTGCTCTGCCCAGCGGTCCAGAGGGAAGGAAACCAGAAATACTGTGTCCCAAATGACTCCCTATTCCCTATAGAGTAGACTAATTAGAGCCCTAACAGCCCCTGTCAAGTGTAGTGCACTATATAGGGATCCGGTTGGGAGGGACCCAGATATAGTGGAGAAAGACAAGCTGGGGGACAATGAGAACATTTACCCTTCTAGTTTCTACTGCCTCTCTCATAATGTCTACTGGGATAGTTCCAACACTACTGCCTCTCTCATAATGTCTACTGGGATAGTTATAACACTACTGCCTCTCTCATAATGTCTACTGGGATAGTTATAACACTACTGCCTCTCTCATAATGTCTACTGGGATAGTTATAACACTACTGCCTCTCTCATAATGTCTACTGGGATAGTTCCAACACTACTGCCTCTCTCATAATGTCTACTGGGATAGTTCCAACACTACTGCCTCTCTCATAATGTCTACTGGGATAGTTCCAACACTACTGCTCAGTCAGACTAATTTACTAACTGTGGAATGGGGACACTACTGCTCAGTCAAATGGACTAACTGTGGAATGGGGAAGGATATTTTTACAATCCTCCTTCCAGGAAAAGACATTGGAAGGAGAACACAGTCAGCTGTGGTCACAAAAACAAAGACCTGTTGATATTCTAGGTACTTTCCAGCTGCGTGGTTTTCCTTGAAGTGGTGTGACGGAATGTTGAGCGGATGACCTCCCAGTCCTTGGCCTGGCAGAGAGGAGGATGAAGGGGGAGAGGAGGATGAAGGGGGAGAGGAGGATGAAGGGGGAGAGGAGGATGAAGGCGGAGAGGAGGATGAAGGCAGAGAGGAGGATGAAGGCAGAGAGGAGGATGAAGGCAGAGAGGAGGATGAAGGCAGAGAGGAGGATGAAGGCGGAGAGGAGGATGAAGGCGGAGAGGAGGATGATGGCGGAGAGGAGGATGAAGGCGGAGAGGAGGATGAAGGCGGAGAGGAGGATGAAGGCGGAGAGGAGGATGAAGGCAGAGAGGAGGATGAGGGCAGAGAGGAGGATGAGGGCAGAGAGGAGGATGAAGGGGGAGAGGAGGATGAAGGGGGAGAGGAGGATGAAGGGGGAGATGAGGTAGAAGGGAGAGAGGAGAGAGGAGGATGAAGGGAGAGAGGAGGTAGAAGGTAGAGAGGAGCTGGCACTAAGACTGACTCAGAGCAGAGGGAATGTGAGCCCTGCCCAGATATGCTAATTTCCAGCTCCCCTCCTCCTCTCCCTCCCCAAGCCCCTCCAGATACAATTATGAGCTGGGCCTCTTATCAGCAAGATGACCCGTCCTCCTCCACATCCCTCTCCTCCTTCTTCTCCTTCTTCTCAGATTGCATACAAAGCTATTTTTAGAACGGGCAGCGTGTAATCTAACATGTGGTTGGGAGGAAACTAAGCCTGTTTGTGTTTGGGTCCCCTGACTGAATCATATCCTCTGTTCTGAGACCAGTCAGAGGGGGGGGGGTCAGAAAGATCTTAGCTACGTGGTCAATGACAGTGAACACCACTGACCCAGTACGCTTTAGAGAGAACACCACTGACCTAGTACGCTTTAGAGAGAACATTTAACACCACTGACCCAGTACGCTTTAGAGAGAACATCACTGACCCAGTACGCTTTAGAGAGAACATCACTGGCCCAGTACACTTTAGAGAGAACACCACTGACCCAGTACGCTTTAGAGAGAACATCACTGGCCCAGTACGATCTAGAGAGAACACCACTGACCCAGTACGCTTTAGAGAGAACACCACTGACCCAGTACGCTTTAGAGAGAACATCACTGACCCAGTAGGCTTTAGAGAGAACATCACTGACCCAGTACCCTTTAGAGAGAACACCACTGACCCAGTACGCTTTAGAGAGAACATCTAACACCACTGACCCAGTACGCTTTAGAGACCACCACTGACCCAGTATGCTTAGAGAGAACATTTAAAACCACTGACCCAGTACGCTTTAGAGAGAACACCACTGACCCAGTACGCTTCAGAGAGAACACCACTAACCCAGTACGCTTTAGAGAGAACACCACTGACCCAGTATGCTTTAGTGAGACCACCACTGACCCAGTACGCTTTAGAGAGAACACCACTGACCCAGTACGCTTTAGAGAGAACACTACTGACCCAGTACGCTTTAGAGAGAACACCACTGACCCAGTACGCTTTAGAGAGAACATCTAACACCACTGACCCAGTACGCTTTAGAGAGAACACCACTGACCCAGTACGCTTTAGAGAGAACACCACTGACCCAGTACGCTTTAGAGAGAACACCACTGACCCAGTACGCTTTAGAGAGAACACCACTGACCCAGTACGCTTTAGAGAGAACACCATTGACCCAGTATGCTTTAGTGAGACCACCACTGACCCAGTACGCTTTAGAGAGAACACCACTGACCCAGTACGCTTTAGAGAGAACACTACTGACCCAGTACGCTTTAGAGAGAACACCACTGACCCAGTACGCTATAGAGAGAACATCTAACACCACTGACCCAGTACGCTTTAGAGAGAACATCTAACACCACTGACCCAGTACGCTTTAGAGAGAACACCACTGACCCAGTACGCTTTAGAGAGAACACCACTGACCCAGTACGCTTTAGAGAGAACACCACTGACCCAGTACGCTTTAGAGAGAACACCACTGACCCAGTATGCTTTAGAGAGAACACCACTGACCCAGTACGCTTTAGAGAGAACACCACTGACCCAGTATGCTTTAGAGAGAACACCACTGAACCAGTACGCTTTAGAGAGAACACCACTGACCCAGTACGCTTTAGAGAGAACACCACTGACCCAGTACGCTTTAGAGAGAACACCACTGACCCAGTACGCTTTAGAGAGAACACCACTGACCCAGTACGCTTTAGAGAGAACATCACTGACCCAGTACGCTTTAGAGAGAACACCACTGACCCAGTACGCTTTAGAGAGAACACCACTGACCCAGTACGCTTTAGAGGGAACATCACTGACCCAGTACGCTTTAGAGAGAACACCACTGACCCAGTACGCTTTAGAGAGAACATTTAACATCACTGACCCAGTATGCTTTAGAGAGAACATCACTGACCCAGTACGCTTTAGAGAGAACACCACTGATCCAGTACGCTTTAGAGAGAACATTTAACATCACTGACCCAGTATGCTATTTCCCTGACCCAGTACGCTTTAGAGAGAACACCACTGACCCAGTACGCTTTAGAGAACACCACTGACCCAGTACACTTTAGAGAGACCACTGACCCAGTAGAGAGAACATCACTGACCCAGTACGCTTTAGAGAGAACATCTAAAACCACTGACCCAGTACGCTTTAGAGAGAACATCTAACACCACTGACCCAGTACGCTTTAGAGAGAACACCTAACACCACTGACCCAGTACGCTTTAGAGAGAACACCACTGACCCAGTACGCTTTAGAGAGAACACCACTGACCCAGTACGCTTTAGAGAGAACACCACTGACCCAGTACGCTTTAGAGAGAACACCACTGACCCAGTACGCTTTAGAGAGAGCACCACTGACCCAGTATGCTTTAGAGAGAACACCACTGACCCAGTACGCTTTAGAGAGAACATTTAACATCACTGACTCAGTACGCTTTAGAGAGAACATCACTGACCCAGTACGCTTTAGAGAGAACACCACTGACCCAGTATGCTTTAGAGAGAACATCTAACACCACTGACCCAGTACACTTTAGAGAGAACACCACTGGCCCAGTACGCTTTAGAGAGAACATCTAACACCACTGACCCAGTACGCTTTAGAGAGAACACCACTGACCCAGTACGCTTTAGAGAGAACACCACTGACCCAGTACGCTTTAGAGAGAACACCACTGACCCAGTAAGCTTTAGAGAGAACACCACTGACCCAGTACGCTTTAGAGAGAACATTAACACCACTGACCCAGTACACTTTAGAGAGAACATCTAACACCACTGACCCAGTACGCTTTAGAGAGAACACCACTGACCCAGTACTCTTTAGAGAGAACATCTAACACCACTGACCCAGTACCCTTTAGAGAGAACACCACTGACCCAGTACTCTTTAGAGAGAACATCTAACACCACTGACCCAGTACCCTTTAGAGAGAACACCACTGACCCAGTACTCTTTAGAGAGAACACCACTGACCCAGTACCCTTTAGAGAGAACACCACTGACCCAGTACTCTTTAGAGAGAACACCACTGACCCAGTACGCTTTAGAGAGAACACCACTGACCCAGTACGCTTTAGAGAGAACACCACTGACCCAGTACGCTTTAGAGAGAACACCACTGACCCAGTACCCTTTAGAGAGAACACCACTGACCCAGTATGCTTTAGAGAGAACACCACTGACCCAGTATGCTTTAGAGAGAACACCACTGACCCAGTATGCTTTAGAGAGAACACCACTGACCCAGTATGCTTTAGAGAGAACACCACTGACCCAGTATGCTTTAGAGAGAACACCACTGACCCAGTATGCTTTAGAGAGAACACCACTGACCCAGTATGCTTTAGAGAGAACACCACTGACCCAGTACTCTTTAGAGAGAACATCTAACACCACTGACCCAGTACTCTTTAGAGAGGACACCACTGACCCAGTATGCTTTAGAGAGAACACCACTGACCCAGTACTCTTTAGAGAGGACACCACTGACCCAGTACCCTTTAGAGGAAGAGAAGGTAGAAAGACCATGTACATTTCATGTGTTTCATGGATAGGATGAATAGTGTTACAATCTCACCTATAAAATAGTAGTGTGTGTGTATGTGTGTGTCTCACCTATTAAATAGTAGTGTGTGTGTGTGTGTGTGTCTCACCTATTAAATAGTAGTGTGTGTGTGTGTGTGTGTCTCACCTATTTCAGCCAGCTGCTCCAGATCAGTAGATGAGATCATCGCTGTTTTCACTTTCAACTTCCACTGTCAACACTGAAAACACATATTACATTATTATGTAAACACCGGCTCTGAAACACTGTAGACCCTGTCTCATTACCACTAGCTCTGAAACACTGTAGACCCTGTCTCATTACCACCAGCTCTGAAACACTGTAGACCCTGTCTCATTACCACTAGCTCTGAAACACTGTAGACCCTGTCTCATTACCACTATATCTGAAACACTGTAGACCCTGTCTCATTACCACTAGCTCTGAAACACTGTAGACCCTGTCTCATTACCACTAGCTCTGAAACACTGTAGACCCTGTCTCATTACCACTAGCTCTGAAACACTGTAGACCCTGTCTCATTACCACTAGCTCTGAAACACTGTAGACCCTGTCTCATTACCACTAGCTCTGAAACACTGTAGACCCTGTCTCATTACCACCTGCTCTGAAACACTGTAGACCCTGTCTCATTACCACTAGCTCTGAAACACTGTAGACCCTGTCTCATTACCACTAGCTCTGAAACACTGTAGACCCTGTCTCAGTACTACTAGCTCTGAACCACTGTAGACCCTGTCTCATTACCACTAGCTCTGAAACACTGTAGACCCTGTCACATTACCACCTGCTCTGAAACACTGTAGACCCTGTCTCATTACCACTAGCTCTGAAACACTGTAGACCCTGTCTCATTACCACTAGCTCTGAAACACTGTAGACCCTGTCTCAGTACTACTAGCTCTGAACCACTGTAGACCCTGTCTCATTACCACTAGCTCTGAAACACTGTAGACCCTGTCTCAGTACTACTAGCTCTGAACCACTGTAGACCCTGTCTCATTACCACTAGCTCTGAAACACTGTAGACCCTGTCTCATTACCACCAGCTCTGAAACACTGTAGACCCTGTCTCATTACCACTAGCTCTGAAACACTGTAGACCCTGTCTCAGTACTACTAGCTCTGAACCACTGTAGACCCTGTCTCATTACCACTAGCTCTGAAACACTGTAGACCCTGTCTCATTACCACCAGCTCTGAAACACTGTAGACCCTGTCTCATTACCACTAGCTCTGAAACACTGTAGACCCTGTCTCATTACCACTAGCTCTGAAACACGGTAGACCCTGTCTCATTACCACTAGCTCTGAAACACTGTAGACCCTGTCTCATTACCACTAGCTCTGAAACACTGTAGACCCTGTCTCATTACCACTAGCTCTGAAACACTGTAGACCCTGTCTCATTACCACTAGCTCTGAAACACTGTAGACCCTGTCTCAGTACTACTAGCTCTGAAACACTGTAGACCCTGTCTCATTACCACTAGCTCTGAAACACTGTAGACCCTGTCTCATTACCACTAGCTCTGAAACACTGTAGACCCTGTCTCATTACCACCAGCTCTGAAACACTGTAGACCCTGTCTCATTACCACCAGCTCTGAAACACTGTAGACCCTGTCTCATTACCACCAGCTCTGAAACACTGTAGACCCTGTCTCATTACCACTAGCTCTGAAACACTGTAGACCCTGTCTCATTACCACTAGCTCTGAAACACTGTAGACCCTGTCTCAGTACTACTAGCTCTGAAACACTGTAGACCCTGTCTCATTACCACTAGCTCTGAAACACTGTAGACCCTGTCTCATTACCACTAGCTCTGAAACACTGTAGACCCTGTCTCATTACCACCAGCTCTGAAACACTGTAGACCCTGTCTCATTACCACCAGCTCTGAAACACTGTAGACCCTGTCTCATTACCACCAGCTCTGAAACACTGTAGACCCTGTCTCATTACCACTAGCTCTGAAACACTGTAGACCCTGTCTCATTACCACTAGCTCTGAAACCCTGTAGACCCTGTCTCATTACCACTAGCTCTGAAACACTGTAGACCCTGTCTCATTACCACTAGCTCTGAAACCCTGTAGACCCTGTCTCATTACCACTAGCTCTGAAACATTGTAGACCCTGTCTCATTACCACTAGCTCTGAAACACTGTCTCATTACCAGTTAACACATTAGTGATGCTATATTGTATATTGTACCTTTTCTGAAGTACAGACCAATAGAACACCTGGTTGATGGAAACAATTTGCTTGTGTGAAATTAAGAATATGGCCAGGAGGGGAATTCAGTTTTTCAGAACAATAACAATAACAATAATCATTAATAACAACGCATAACAATTAAAGCATACTGATTAACCAATGAAAACAATGTTATTTTATCAAGGAAGACTGGGAGAAAGGCATTTCGTTTTCTAAATCATTCCATTTATTAACCTGCACATATACACCCCTCCATAGACCATAGACCTCCATAGACACATATACACCCCTCCATAGTCCTTGGACCTCCATAGACACATATACACCCCTCCATAGACCATAGACCTCCATAGACACATATACACCCCTCCATAGACCATAGACCTCCATAGACACATATACACCCCTCCATAGTCCTTGGACCTCCATAGACACATATACACCCCTCCATAGACCTTAGACCTCCATAGACACAAATACACCCCTCCATAGACCTTAGACCTGCATAGACACATATACACCCCTCCATAGACACATATACACCCCTCCATAGACCTTAGACCTCCATAGACACATATACACCCCTCCATAGACCTTAGACCTCCATAGACACATATACACCCCTCCATAGACCATAGACCTCCATAGACCTTAGACCTCCATAGACCTTAGACCTCCATAGACACATATACACCCCTCCATATACCTTAGACCTCCATAGACACATATACACCCCTCGATAGACCTTAGACCTCCATAGACACATATACACCCCTCCATAGACCTTAGACCTCCATAGACACATAGACACCCCTCCATATACCTTAGACCTCCATAGACCTCCATAGACCTTAGACCTCCATAGACCTTAGACCTCCATAGACCTTAGACCTCCATAGACCTTAGACCTCCATAGACCTTAGACCTCCATAGACCTTAGACCTCCATAGACCTCCATAGACCTTAGACCTCCATAGACCTCCATCGACCTTAGACCTCCTTAGACCTCCTTAGACCATAGACCTCCATAGACCTTAGACCTCCATAGACCTCCATACATATAGCAGGGTATCTCTCCAGGAAGAGGGATGAGGAGCCCTGCCCTATAGGAGGGTATCTCTCCGGGAACAGGGTTGAGGAGCCCTGCCCTATAGGAGGGTATCTCTCCGGGAACAGGGTTGAGGAGCCCTGCCCTATAGGAGGGCATCTCTCCGGGAACAGGGTTGAGGAGCCCTGCCCTATAGGAGGGTATCTCTCTGGGAACAGGGTTGAGGAGCCCTGCCCTATAGGAGGGTATCTCTCCGGGAACAGGGTTGAGGAGCCCTGCCCTATAGGAGGGTATCTCTCCGGGAACAGGGTTGAGGAGCCCTGCCCTATAGGAGGGTATCTCTCCAGGAACAGGGTTGGAGTTCAAACCTACAGGAGGGTATCTCTACAGGAACAGGGTTGAGGAGCCCTGCCCTATAGGAGGGTATCTCTACAGGAACAGGGTTGAGGAGCCCCGCCCTATAGGAGGGTATCTCTACAGGAACAGGTTTGAGGAGCCCTGCCCTATAGGAGGGTATCTCTACAGGAACAGGGTTGAGGAGCCCTGCCCTATAGGAGGGTATCTCTACAGGAACAGGGTTGAGGAACCCTGCCCTATAGGAGGGTATCTCTACAGGAACAGGTTTGAGGAGCCCTGCCCTATAGGAGGGTATCTCTACGGGAACAGGTTTGAAGAGCCCTGCCCTATAGGAGGGTATCTCTACGGGAACAGGGTTGAGGAGCCCTGCCCTATAGGAGGGTATCTCTCCGGGAACAGGGTTGAGGAGCCCTGCCCTATAGGAGGGTATCTCTCCGGGAACAGGGTTGAGGTTAAAACCTGCATTTATTTGCAATAGCTTTAAAAACGAATGTTAATTTCAAGTGCAATTTGTTCTATAGGAAATTAGATGTTTACATAAAATGTTACAACATTTACCATCTTAAATTGTTGAGACCCTCCTATAGGGCAGGACTCCCAAATCCATGTTTGTATTTTTAGTGCAACAGTTCTGCATTTTAAAGTAGTTACAAGGCACAATGGTAATTTATTTATAAGTCTCTAATTTAACAGCAAAGAGGCCCCTTTTCCAATCATTTTCTATGTTGGCTTTGTTGAAGACCTTCGTTGTCATCCGCAGCTAAATGGAACCATCTCTGTGACAAACAGCCAATTAGTTATTGATTTATTCCGCTTTAAAATGGCATTTTATAGATTCCAGTTTTGACTTGATAGAAATACATGCAATCTCTACTCAAAACAAAACAAGTTGTAAAAGTATACTAGACATTTATCAAATAAATCAACCATCTCTGTGACAAACAGCCAATTAGTTATTGATTTATTCCGCTTTAAAATGGCATTTTATAGATTGCATGTATTTCTATCAAGTCAAAACTGGAATCTCTACTCAAAACAAAACAAGTTGTAAAAGTATACTAGACATTTATCAAATAAATCAGCTTAATGATTCTGTGACTAAAGGTGAATTAGTTATTGATTTTTACATATTAAAAATGGCTTTTCGGCGAATGTCTGAATGTGTGAATATAAAACCAACTTTACTTCGGTGCAAAAGTTTTCCAATGTTTTCTCATAACACAGAATAACTACACGTGACCTAAGCAACACACGCAGATCATATTTTACATCTGCTACTGTTCTTTCCGTTTAGTTTAACATCCACAGTCTACTACAGGTTGTTAATCATTTATAAAACTAGACGGGTACAGAACTGGAACTGATGCGTCCTTTATTAAATCCGGTAAAACGGACGAGACGACGGAAAGGCGTGAACATTCCGTGCGATTGATTCTCAACTCACCTGGACACAATTCCTTGATAGCTGATCAAATAACGTTCGTTTGAGTTAGAGACTTTTTTATAACTTATTTTGACCGAAACACAACATGAACAATGACATGATCCTACTACGAACAATGACATATGAACCTTACCAGGTGTAGAAACGTTCCCGTAAGCGGTTTGAAAAAGAGACAATTTACGCTCAGGTGCCTCTGGCACAAAACTTCCTCAACTCCATGCTGACAGGGTACTGCGCATGCTCAAACAGAGTCCTCCTGCGGCATTCAATCAAACCAGTAGTCCGACATGAAAACAAAATGTAGGGATTAAAATAGTAAGTAAACGAAAGTAAGTCCTCCGTCATATCCTTCTCCTCCCCCGATTACAAGGAAGTGAATGTGTAAAAGACAGAACATATGTCAATCTATACTCAGGAAACAAGAAGGGGTCATTTAGATCTGAAATCTCCATGTGTTGCAGTTATATGCTGTCTCAAGGGACAACTTGCTCAGCATGACTTCAGGTTTCCCGAATGATTATATTTGTGCTAAAAGCGTTTGTTGATGAAAGCAGGAAGTGTTCTATGACTAATGATGAGTAGGGCCTCAATAGGCTCCAGCAGGAAGTGTTCTATGACTAATGATGAGTAGGGCCTCAATAGGCTGCAGCAGGAAGTGTTCTATGACTAATGATGAGTAGGGCCTCAATAGGCTCCAGCAGGAAGTGTTCTATGACTAATGATGAGTAGGGCCTCAATAGGCTCCAGCAGGAAGTGTTCTATGACTAATGATGAGTAGGGCCTCAATAGGCTCCAGCAGGAAGTGTTCTATGACTAATGATGAGTAGGGCCTCAATAGGCTAGAGCAGGAAGTGTTCTATGACTAATGATGAGTAGGGCCTCAATAGGCTCCAGCAGGAAGTGTTCTATGACTAATGATGAGTAGGGCCTCAATAGGCTCCAGCAGGAAGTGTTCTATGACTAATGATGAGTAGGGCCTCAATAGGCTCCAGCAGGAAGTGTTCTATGACTAATGATGAGTAGGGCCTCAATAGGCTGCAGCAGGAAGTGTTCTATGACTAATGATGAGTAGGGCCTCAATAGGCTCCAGCAGGAAGTGTTCTATGACTAATGATGAGTAGGGCCTCAATAGGCTCCAGCAGGAAGTGTTCTATGACTAATGATGAGTAGGGCCTCAATAGGCTCCAGCAGGAAGTGTTCTATGACTAATGATGAGTAGGGCCTCAATAGGCTCCAGCAGGAAGTGTTCTATGACTAATGATGAGTAGGGCCTCAATAGGCTCCAGCAGGAAGTGTTCTATGACTAATGATGAGTAGGGCCTCAATAGGCTCCAGCAGGAAGTGTTCTATGACTAATGATGAGTAGGGCCTCAATAGGCTGCAGCAGGAAGTGTTCTATGACTAATGATGAGTAGGGCCTCAATAGGCTCCAGCAGGAAGTGTTCTATGACTAATGATGAGTAGGGCCTCAATAGGCTCCAGCAGGAAGTGTTCTATGACTAATGATGAGTAGGGCCTCAATAGGCTCCAGCAGGAAGTGTTCTATGACTAATGATGAGTAGGGCCTCAATAGGCTGCAGCAGGAAGTGTTCTATGACTAATGATGAGTAGGGCCTCAATAGGCTCCAGCAGGAAGTGTTCTATGACTAATGATGAGTAGGGCCTCAATAGGCTGCAGCAGGAAGTGTTCTATGACTAATGATGAGTAGGGCCTCAATAGGCTCCAGCAGGAAGTGTTCTATGACTAATGATGAGTAGGGCCTCAATAGGCTCCAGCAGGAAGTGTTCTATGACTAATGATGAGTAGGGCCTCAATAGGCTCCAGCAGGAAGTGTTCTATGACTAATGATGAGTAGGGCCTCAATAGGCTAGAGCAGGAAGTGTTCTATGACTAATGATGAGTAGGGCCTCAATAGGCTCCAGCAGGAAGTGTTCTATGACTAATGATGAGTAGGGCCTCAATAGGCTCCAGCAGGAAGTGTTCTATGACTAATGATGAGTAGGGCCTCAATAGGCTCCAGCAGGAAGTGTTCTATGACTAATGATGAGTAGGGCCTCAATAGGCTGCAGCAGGAAGTGTTCTATGACTAATGATGAGTAGGGCCTCAATAGGCTCCAGCAGGAAGTGTTCTATGACTAATGATGAGTAGGGCCTCAATAGGCTCCAGCAGGAAGTGTTCTATGACTAATGATGAGTAGGGCCTCAATAGGCTCCAGCAGGAAGTGTTCTATGACTAATGATGAGTAGGGCCTCAATAGGCTCCAGCAGGAAGTGTTCTATGACTAATGATGAGTAGGGCCTCAATAGGCTCCAGCAGGAAGTGTTCTATGACTAATGATGAGTAGGGCCTCAATAGGCTCCAGCAGGAAGTGTTCTATGACTAATGATGAGTAGGGCCTCAATAGGCTGCAGCAGGAAGTGTTCTATGACTAATGATGAGTAGGGCCTCAATAGGCTCCAGCAGGAAGTGTTCTATGACTAATGATGAGTAGGGCCTCAATAGGCTCCAGCAGGAAGTGTTCTATGACTAATGATGAGTAGGGCCTCAATAGGCTCCAGCAGGAAGTGTTCTATGACTAATGATGAGTAGGGCCTCAATAGGCTCCAGCAGGAAGTGTTCTATGACTAATGATGAGTAGGGCCTCAATAGGCTCCAGCAGGAAGTGTTCTATGACTAATGATGAGTAGGGCCTCAATAGGCTCCAGCAGGAAGTGTTCTATGACTAATGATGAGTAGGGACTCAATAGGCTCCAGCAGGAAGTGTTCTATGACTAATGATGAGTAGGGCCTCAATAGGCTCCAGCAGGAAGTGTTCTATGACTAATGATGAGTAGGGCCTCAATAGGCTCCAGCAGGAAGTGTTCTATGACTAATGATGAGTAGGGCCTCAATAGGCTCCAGCAGGAAGTGTTCTATGACTAATGATGAGTAGGGCCTCAATAGGCTGCAGCAGGAAGTGTTCTATGACTAATGATGAGTAGGGCCTCAATAGGCTCCAGCAGGAAGTGTTCTATGACTAATGATGAGTAGGGCCTCAATAGGCTCCAGCAGGAAGTGTTCTATGACTAATGATGAGTAGGGCCTCAATAGGCTCCAGCAGGAAGTGTTCTATGACTAATGATGAGTAGGGCCTCAATAGGCTAGAGCAGGAAGTGTTCTATGACTAATGATGAGTAGGGCCTCAATAGGCTCCAGCAGGAAGTGTTCTATGACTAATGATGAGTAGGGCCTCAATAGGCTCCAGCAGGAAGTGTTCTATGACTAATGATGAGTAGGGCCTCAATAGGCTCCAGCAGGAAGTGTTCTATGACTAATGATGAGTAGGGCCTCAATAGGCTGCAGCAAGAAGTGTTCTATGACTAATGATGAGTAGGGCCTCAATAGGCTCCAGCAGGAAGTGTTCTATGACTAATGATGAGTAGGGCCTCAATAGGCTCCAGCAGGAAGTGTTCTATGACTAATGATGAGTAGGGCCTCAATAGGCTCCAGCAGGAAGTGTTCTATGACTAATGATGAGTAGGGCCTCAATAGGCTCCAGCAGGAAGTGTTCTATGAATAATGATGAGTAGGGCCTCAATAGGCTCCAGCAGGAAGTGTTCTATGACTAATGATGAGTAGGGCCTCAATAGGCTCCAGCAGGAAGTGTTCTATGACTAATGATGAGTAGGGCCTCAATAGGCTGCAGCAGGAAGTGTTCTATGACTAATGATGAGTAGGGCCTCAATAGGCTCCAGCAGGAAGTGTTCTATGACTAATGATGAGTAGGGCCTCAATAGGCTCCAGCAGGAAGTGTTCTATGACTAATGATGAGTAGGGCCTCAATAGGCTCCAGCAGGAAGTGTTCTATGACTAATGATGAGTAGGGCCTCAATAGGCTGCAGCAGGAAGTGTTCTATGACTAATGATGAGTAGGGCCTCAATAGGCTCCAGCAGGAAGTGTTCTATGACTAATGATGAGTAGGGCCTCAATAGGCTCCAGCAGGAAGTGTTCTATGACTAATGATGAGTAGGGCCTCAATAGGCTCCAGCAGGAAGTGTTCTATGACTAATGATGAGTAGGGCCTCAATAGGCTGCAGCAAGAAGTGTTCTATGACTAATGATGAGTAGGGCCTCAATAGGCTCCAGCAGGAAGTGTTCTATGACTAATGATGAGTAGGGCCTCAATAGGCTCCAGCAGGAAGTGTTCTATGACTAATGATGAGTAGGGCCTCAATAGGCTCCAGCAGGAAGTGTTCTATGACTAATGATGAGTAGGGCCTCAATAGGCTCCAGCAGGAAGTGTTCTATGAATAATGATGAGTAGGGCCTCAATAGGCTCCAGCAGGAAGTGTTCTATGACTAATGATGAGTAGGGCCTCAATAGGCTCCAGCAGGAAGTGTTCTATGACTAATGATGAGTAGGGCCTCAATAGGCTGCAGCAGGAAGTGTTCTATGACTAATGATGAGTAGGGCCTCAATAGGCTCCAGCAGGAAGTGTTCTATGACTAATGATGAGTAGGGCCTCAATAGGCTCCAGCAGGAAGTGTTCTATGACTAATGATGAGTAGGGCCTCAATAGGCTCCAGCAGGAAGTGTTCTATGACTAATGATGAGTAGGGCCTCAATAGGCTGCAGCAGGAAGTGTTCTATGACTAATGATGAGTAGGGCCTCAATAGGCTCCAGCAGGAAGTGTTCTATGACTAATGATGAGTAGGGCCTCAATAGGCTCCAGCAGGAAGTGTTCTATGACTAATGATGAGTAGGGCCTCAATAGGCTCCAGCAGGAAGTGTTCTATGACTAATGATGAGTAGGGCCTCAATAGGCTCCAGCAGGAAGTGTTCTATGACTAATGATGAGTAGGGCCTCAATAGGCTCCAGCAGGAAGTGTTCTATGACTAATGATGAGTAGGGCCTCAATAGGCTCCAGCAGGAAGTGTTCTATGACTAATGATGAGTAGGGCCTCAATAGGCTCCAGCAGGAAGTGTTCTATGACTAATGATGAGTAGGGCCTCAATAGGCTGCAGCAGGAAGTGTTCTATGACTAATGATGAGTAGGGCCTCAATAGGCTCCAGCAGGAAGTGTTCTATGACTAATGATGAGTAGGGCCTCAATAGGCTCCAGCAGGAAGTGTTCTATGACTAATGATGAGTAGGGCCTCAATAGGCTCCAGCAGGAAGTGTTCTATGACTAATGATGAGTAGGGCCTCAATAGGCTCCAGCAGGAAGTGTTCTATGACTAATGATGAGTAGGGCCTCAATAGGCTCCAGCAGGAAGTGTTCTATGACTAATGATGAGTAGGGCCTCAATAGGCTCCAGCAGGAAGTGTTCTATGACTAATGATGAGTAGGGCCTCAATAGGCTCCAGCAGGAAGTGTTCTATGACTAATGATGAGTAGGGCCTCAATAGGCTCCAGCAGGAAGTGTTCTATGACTAATGATGATTAGGGCCTCAATAGGCTCCAGTGTATTTCATGATGACATTTTTATCTTTCTGTTCTATTTGTTTTCTATTGTGTTATTGACTGTACGTTTGTTTGCGTAACTCTGTGTTTGTGCCGCACTAGGATCAATACCTCTGTTCTCCATTGTTTAGGATCAATACCATAACTCCTACCTCTGTTCTCCATTGTATAGGATCAATACCATAACTCCTACCTCTGTTGTATAGGATCAATACCATAACTCCTACCTCTGTTGTATAGGATCAATACCATAACTCCTACCTCTGTTCTCCATTGTATAGGATCAATACCATAACTCTACCTCTGTTGTATAGGATCAATACCATAACTCTACCTCTGTTCTCTGTTGTATAGGATCAATACCATAACTCTACCTCTGTTGTATAGGATCAATACCATACCTCTACCTCTGTTCTCCATTGTATAGGATCAATACCATAACTCTATCTCTGTTGTATAGGATCAATACCATACCTCTACCTCTGTTCTCTGTTGTATAGGATCAATACCATAACTCTACCTCTGTTGTATAGGATCAATACCATAAATCTACCTCTGTTCTCCATTATATAGGATTAATACCATAACCCTACCTCTGTTGTATAGGATCAATACCATAACTCTACCTCTGTTGTTTAGGATCAATACCATAACTCTACCTCTGTTCTCCATTGTATAGGATCAATACCATAACTCTACCTCTGTTCTCCATTGTATAGGATCAATACCATACCTCTACCTCTGTTCTCTGTTGTATAGGATCAATACCATAACTCTACCTCTGTTGTATAGGATCAATACCATACCTCTACCTCTGTTCTCCATTGTATAGGATCAATACCATAACTCTACCTCTGTTCTCCATTGTATAGGATCAATACCATACCTCTACCTCTGTTCTCCATTGTATAGGATCAATACCATAAATCTACCTCTTTTCTCCATTATATAGGATCAATACCATAACTCTACCTCTGTTGTATAGGATCAATACCATAAATCTACCTCTGTTCTCCATTATATAGGATTAATACCATAACCCTACCTCTGTTGTATAGGATCAATACCATAACTCTACCTCTGTTGTTTAGGATCAATACCATAACTCTACCTCTGTTCTCCATTGTATAGGATCAATACCATAACTCTACCTCTGTTCTCCATTGTATAGGATCAATACCATAACTCTACCTCTGTTCTCCATTGTATAGGATCAATACCATAACTCTACCTCTGTTGTATAGGATCAATACCATAACTCTACCTCTGTTCTCCTTTGTATAGGATCAATACCATAACTCTACCTCTGTTCTCCATTGTATAGGATCAATACCATAACTCTACCTCTGTTCTCCGTTGTATAGGATCAATACCATAACTCTACCTCTGTTCTCCATTGTATAGGATCAATACCATAATTCTACCTCTGTTCTCCGTTGTATAGGATCAATACCATAACTCTACCTCTGTTCTCCATTGTATAGGATCAATACCAAACCTCTACCTCTGTTCTCCATTGTATAGGATCAATACCATAACTCTACCTCTGTTGTATAGGATCAATACCATAACTCTACCTCTGTTCTCCATTGTATAGGATCAACACCATACCTCTACCTCTGTTCTCCATTGTATAGGATCAATACCATAACTCTACCTCCGTTGTATAGGATCAATACCATAACTCTACCTCTGTTCTCCTTTGTATAGGATCAATACCATACCTCTACCTCTGTTCTCCATTGTATAGGATCAATACCATAACTCTACCTCTGTTGTTTAGGATCAATACCATAACTCTACCTCTGTTCTCCATTGTATAGGATCAATACCATACCTCTACCTCTGTTCTCCATTGTATAGGATCAATACCATAACTCTACCTCTGTTGTTTAGGATCAATACCATAACTCTACCTCTGTTCTCCATTGTATAGGATCAATACCATACCTCTACCTCTGTTCTCCTTTGTATAGGATCAATACAGTGAGCAGTGAGACATTCTTCAGGTCAGACAGACAGTCTGGCCTGTCTCCCCCTATCACCCAGCAGTGAGACAGTCTGGCCTGTCTCCCCCTATCACCCAGCAGTGAGACAGTCTGGCCTGTCTCCCCCTATCACCCAGCAGTGAGACGTTCTTCAGGTCAGACAGACAGTCTGGCCTGTCTCCCCCTATCACCCAGCAGTGAGACGTTCTTCAGGTCAGACAGACAGTCTGGCCTGTCTTCCCCTATCACCCAGCAGTGAGACAGTCTGGCCTGTCTCCCCCTATCACCCAGCAGTGAGACTGTCTTCAGGTCTGGCAGACAGTCTGGCCTGTCTTCCCCTATCACCCAGCAGTGAGACAGTCTGGCCTGTCTCCCCCTATCACCCAGCAGTGAGACTGTCTTCAGGTCTGGCAGACAGTCTGGCCTGTCTCCCCCTATCACCCAGCAGTGAGACAGTCTGGCCTGTCTCCCCCTATCACCCAGCAGTGAGAGAGTCTGGCTTGTCTCCCCCTATCACCCAGCAGTGAGACGTTCTTCAGGTCAGACAGACAGTCTGGCCTGTCTTCCCTTATCACCCAGCAGTGAGACAGTCTGGCCTGTCTCCCCCTATCACCCAGCAGTGAGACTGTCTTCAGGTCTGGCAGACAGTCTGGCCTGTCTCCCCCTATCACCCAGCAGTGAGACAGTCTGGCCTGTCTCCCCCTATCACCCAGCAGTGAGACAGTCTGGCCTGTCTCCCCCTATCACCCATCAGAGAGAGTCTGGCCTGTCTCCCCCTATCACCCAGCAGTGAGACAGTCTGGTCTGTCTCCCCCTATCACCCAGCAGTGAGACAGTCTGGCTTGTCTCCCCCTATCACCCAGCAGTGAGACGTTCTTCAGGTCAGACAGACAGTCTGGCCTGACTTCCCTTATCACCCAGCAGTGAGACAGTCTGGCCTGTCTCCCCCTATCACCCAGCAGTGAGACTGTCTTCAGGTCTGGCAGACAGTCTGGCCTGTCTCCCCCTATCACCCAGCAGTGAGACAGTCTGGCCTGTCTCCCCCTATCACCCAGCAGTGAGACAGTCTGGCCTGTCTCCCCCTATCACCCATCAGAGAGAGTCTGGCCTGTCTCCCCCTATCACCCAGCAGTGAGACAGTCTGGTCTGTCTCCCCCTATCACCCAGCAGTGAGACAGTCTGGCCTGTCTCCCCCTATCACCCAGCAGTGAGACAGTCTGGTCTGTCTCCCCCTATCACCCAGCAGTGAGACAGTCTGGCCTGTCTCCCCCTATCACCCAGCAGTGAGACAGTCTGGCCTGTCTCCCCCTATCAACCAGCAGTGAGACAGTCTGGCCTGTCTCCCCCTATCACCCAGCAGTGAGACAGTCTGGCCTGTATCCCCCTATCACCCAGCAGTGAGACAGTCTGGCCTGTCTCCCCCTATCACCCATCAGAGACAGTCTGGCCTGTCTCCCCCTATCACCCAGCAGTGAGACAGTCTGGCCTGTCTCCCCCTATCACCCAGCAGTGAGACAGTCTGGCCTGTCTCCCCCTATCACCCAGCAGTGAGACTGTCTTCAGGTCTGGCAGACAGTCTGGCCTGTCTCCCCCTATCACCCAGCCATGAGAGAGTCTGGCCTGTCTCCCCCTATCACCCAGCAGTGAGACTAGGGCTCTGGTCTAAAGTAGTGCACTATATAGGGAATAGGGCCCTGGTCTAAAGTAGTGTACTATATAGGGGATACGGCTCTGGTCTAAAGTAGTGTACTATATAGGGAATAGGGCCCTGGTCTATAGTAGTGTACTATATAGGGAATAGGGCTCTGGTCTATAGTAGTGTACTATATAGGGAATAGGGCCCTGGTCTATAGTAGTGTACTATATAGGGAATAGGGCCCTGGTCTAAAGTAGTACACTATATAGGGAATAGGGCTCTGGTCTAAGGTAGTGTACTATATACGGAATAGGGACATTTGGGATGCAGAGGTGAGTCAGTCAGACAGACAGATGAGCTGTCATCAGACACTTCTCATAACCAATGTAGAGTAGTAGAGACCCCTAAAACCTTCATCTGACACTTCTCATAACCAATGTAGTGTAGTAGAGACCTGATGAAAACATTGATGCTCAAGGATTATCACATGGTGAATTCACGTGTGTTTTGTCTTTACACTCCCTGACACGGCCCCTTTCCCCCTGAATCACATCCTGTTCAAGGGCAGCCTGTCGTCTGACCGTTCTCTGTCCTCTTCAGAATACTACATGACAGGAATACGTTGTTCAGCATGACATTCTGATGCTCCTCAGAGCTGGCTGGGGTAAAAATGTAGAGAAAGCCTGACACCTGGTGGCGCGATGAGGAACAGCACAGTGCTCAGTAGTGGGTTTGAATGGCTGGCTCCATATTGGCTTACCACCTAGCCTGGGGACTGTTCTCCAAAACCATCAGCACTAGCTCAACACAAACACCCATGACACCTCATACCAGTCACGCCAAACTATAATTCTCGCTACCCCCCTCCCCTCCACACTCTCTGATTGGTACTGAGCTCCTGAGGATGCAGTGACATCAGAGACCTGCTCCACATGACTGTCCGCTGACCAATCGCAGCACAGCAAGACGCAGAGCTCTAAGCCCATTGACAACGCCTGCTTCGTGCCGACACACACCTGCACCATGGCTAAGCTCTCCCTTCTGATGTCTGGAGACATCCAGCTGAAACAGAGCGTGTGTTGGATTCAGCCCTGGCTTAAAGCAGAATGGGGGGGAGAGAGAGAGAGATAGATAGACAGAGAGAGAGAGAGAGAGAGAGAGAGACAGAGAGAGAGAGAGAGAGAGACAGAGAGAGACACAGAGAGAGAGACAGAGATAGAGAAACAGACAGAGAGAGAGAGTCAGAGGGAGAGAGAGAGAGAGAGAGCGACAGAGAGGGACACACAGAGAGAGAGAGAGAGAGTCAGAGGGAGAGAGAGTGAGAGAGAGAGACACAGACACAGAGAGAGAGACAGAGTGAGAGAGAGTGAGAGAGAGAGACACAGACACAGAGAGAGAGACAGAGAGAGACAGAGAGAGAGGTAGAAAGAGATGGAGAGTGAGAGAGACAGACACAGAGAGAGAGAGACAGAGAGGGAGAGGTAGAGTGAGAGAGACAGACACAGAGAGAGAGAGGGTACAACCAGCACCTTCCAGAATGTGTCTTTGTGTCTGACTCCGCCTCCCTGATCCTCTCAATAAGCCAGAAATGAATATGCATGAGTTGCTATCAAACTCTGTGTCAAACAGCTGCTGCTTCTAATGGCTCCAACTGCGTCCCAAATGGTGCCCTGTTCCCTTTACCCATAGGGCTCGGGTTGAGAGTAGTGCACTATGTAGGGAATAGGGTGCCATTTTGTATGCAGACGTACTGTGGAGCTGCAAGGCTGAGTACTGAGCAGCACGCCACCCTGGAGGGCAGGATTTAACCACAAACAAACACATTATGATATAAACATGCAAGACTGCTGCCTTGTTCACATCAACGGGGAGACGTTACAGAGAGACAGGAGCTTTGTCTTTTATCTGCTCTGATCATCTGTACTACAGCAGCACAGGCTGGGAAGGGAGAGAGAGGGTTGGATTAAAGAGAGAGAGGGAGAGAGAGGGTTGGATTAAAGAGAGAGAGGGAGAGAGAGGGTTGGATTAAAGAGAGAGAGGGAGAGAGAGGGTTGGATTAAAGAGAGAGAGGGAGAGAGAGGGTTGGATTAAAGAGAGAGAGGGAGAGAGAGGGTTGGATTAAAGAGAGAGAGGGAGAGAGAGGGTTGGATTAAAGAGAGAGAGGGAGAGAGAGGGTTGGATTAAAGAGGGACAGGGAGAGAGAGAGGGTTGGAATAAAGAGAGAGAGGGAGAGAGAGGGTTGGATTAAAGAGAGAGAGGGAGAGAGAGGGTTGGATTAAAGAGGGACAGGGAGAGAGAGAGGGTTGGAATAAAGAGAGAGAGAGAGGGTTGGATTAAAGATAAGAGAGAGAGAGAGGGTTGGAATAAAGAGAGAGAGAGAAGGATGGATTAAAGAGAGAGAGGGTTGGAATAAAGAGATGCGAGAGAGGGTTGGATTAAAGAGAAGAAGAGAGAAAGGGTTGTATTAAAGAGAAGAAGAGAGAAAGGGTTAGAACACAGAGAGAGAGAGAGAGGGTTGGATTAAAGAGAGAGAGGGTTGGATTAAAGAGAGAGAGGGAGAGAGAGGGTTGGATTAAAGAGAGAGAGGGAGAGAGAGGGTTGGATAAAAGAGATGGAGGGAGAGAGAGGGTTGGATTAAAGATAAGAAGAGAGAATAGAGATGATAATAGACTAGTCTGTTCTAGTCTAGTATAAGACAATGATTACTGTTCTGACTAGTATAACACAATGATTACTGTTCTGACTAGTATATAAGACAATGATTACTGTTCTGACTAGTATAACACAATGATTACTGTTCTGACTAGTATATAAGACAATGATTACTGTTCTGACTAGTATAACACAATGATTACTGTTCTGACTAGTATAACACAATGATTACTGTTCTGACTAGTATAACACAATGATTACTGTTCTGACTAGTATATAACACAATGATTACTGTTCTGACTAGTATAACACAATGATTACTGTTCTGACTAGTATAACACAATGATTACTGTTCTGACTAGTATAACACAATGATTACTGTTCTGACTAGTATAACACAATGATTACTGTTCTGACTAGTATATAACACAATGATTACTGTTCTGACTAGTATAACACAATGATTACTGTTCTGACTAGTATAACACAATGATTACTGTTCTGACTAGTATAACACAATGATTACTGTTCTGACTAGTATAACACAATGATTACTGTTCTGACTAGTATAACACAATGATTACTGTTCTGACTAGTATATAACACAATGATTACTGTTCTGACTAGTATAACACAATGATTACTGTTCTGACTAGTATAACACAATGATTACTGTTCTGACTAGTATAACACAATGATTACTGTTCTGACTAGTATAACACAATGATTACTGTTCTGACTAGTATAACACAATGATTACTGTTCTGACTAGTATAACACAATGATTACTGTTCTGACTAGTATAACACAATGATTACTGTTCTGACTAGTATAACACAATGATTACTGTTCTGACTAGTATAACACAATGATTACTGTTCTGACTAGTATAACACAATGATTACTGTTCTGACTAGTATAACACAATGATTACTGTTCTGACTAGTATATAACACAATGATTATATATATTTTTTTATTTTTTTATTTCACCTTTATTTAACCAGGTAGGCTAGTTGAGAACAAGTTCTCATTTGCAACTGCGACCTGGCCAAGATAAAGCATAGCAGTGTGAGCATACAACAAAGAGTTACACATGGAGTAAACAATTAACAAGTCAATAACACAGTAGAAAACAAAGGGGGGGGTCTATATACAATGTGTGCAAAAGGCATGAGGAGGTAGGCAAATAATTACAATTTTGCAGATGACACAATGATTATTGTTCTGACTAGTATATAAGACAATGATTACTGTTCTGACTAGTATATAAGACAATGATTACTGTTCTGACTAGTATAACACAATGATTACTGTTCTGACTAGTATATAAGACAATGATTATATATAACACAATGATTACTGTTCTAACTAGTATATAACACAATGATTATATATAACACAATGATTACTGTTCTGACTAGTATATAACACAATGATTATATATAACACAATGATTACTGTTCTGACTAGTATATAACACAATGATTACTGTTCTGACTAGTATAACACAATGATTACTGTTCTGACTAGTATATAAGACAATGATTACTGTTCTGACTAGTATATAACACAATGATTACTGTTCTGACTAGTATATAACACAATGATTATATATAACACAATGATTACTGTTCTGACTAGTATAACACAATGATTACTGTTCTGACTAGTATATAACAATTATTACTGTTCTGACTAGTATATAACACAATGATTACTGTTCTGACTAGTATATAACACAATGATTACTGTTCTGACTAGTATATAACACAATGATTACTGTTCTGACTAGTATATAAGACAATGATTACTGTTCTGACTAGTATATAACACAATGATTACTGTTCTGACTAGTATATAACACAATGATTACTGTTCTGACTAGTATATAACACAATGATTACTGTTCTGACTAGTATAACACAATTATTACTGTTCTGACTAGTATAACACAATTATTACTGTTCTGACCAGTATATAACACAATGATTAATGTTCTGACTAGTATATAACACAATGATTACTGTTCTGACTAGTATAACACAATGATTATATATATATTATATTATATACCTCAGTCTGTAGTGTTTAGATGTCTCAACTATAGACCTGATTAAACATGACTTCAGTCTGCATTGTGTAGTTGTCCTCTCAGTCTGCATTGTGTAGTTGTCTCAACTATAGACCAGATTACACATTACCTCAGTCTGCATTGTGTAGTTGTCTCCTCAGTCTGCATTGTGTAGTTGTCTCAACTATAGACCTGATTACACATTACCTCAGTCTGCATTGTGTAGTTGTCTCCTCAGTCTGCATTGTGTAGTTGGTTTCTCAGTCTGCATTGTGTAGTTGTCTCAACTGTAGACCTGATTAAACTTTAACCCAGTCTGCATTGTGTAGTTGTCTTCTCAGTCTGCATTGTGTAGTTGTCTCCTCAGTCTGCATTGTGTAGTTGTCTCCTCAGTCTGCATTGTGTAGTTGTCTCAACTGTAGACCTGATTAAACTTTATCCCAGTCTGCATTGTGTAGTTGTCTCCTCAGTCTGCATTGTGTAGTTGTCTTCTCAGTCTGCATTGTGTAGTTGTCTCCTCAGTCTGCATTGTGTAGTTGTACCCTACGTCTGCATTGTGTAGTTGTCTCCTCAGTCTGCAGTGTGTAGTTGTCTCAACTGTAGACCCCATTACACATTACCTCAGTCTGCATTGTGTAGTTGTCTCCTCAGTCTGCATTGTGTAGTTGTCTCCTCAGTCTGCAGTGTGTAGTTGTCTCAACTGTAGACCCCATTACACATTACCTCAGTCTGCATTGTGTAGTTGTCTCCTCAGTCTGCATTGTGTAGTAGTCGCCTCAGTCTGCATTGTGTAGTTGTCTCCTCAGTCTGCAGTGTGTAGTTGTCTCAACTGTAGACCCCATTACACATTACCTCAGTCTGCATTGTGTAGTTGTCTCCTCAGTCTGCATTGTGTAGTTGTCTCCTCAGTCTGCAGTGTGTAGTTGTCTCAACTGTAGACCCCATTACACATTACCTCAGTCTGCATTGTGTAGTTGTCTCCTCAGTCTGCATTGTGTAGTAGTCTCCTCAGTCTGCATTGTGTAGTTGTCTCCTCAGTCTGCAGTGTGTAGTTGTCTCAACTGTAGACCTGATTACACATGACCTCAGTCTGCATTGTGTAGTTGTCCACTCAGTCTGCATTGTGTAGTAGTCTCCTCAGTCTGCATTGTGTAGTTGTCTCCTCAGTCTGCAGTGTGTAGTTGTCTCAACTGTAGACCAGATTAAACTTTAGCCCAGTCTGCATTGTGTAGTTGTCATCCTCAGTCTGCATTGTGTAGTTGTCTCCTCAGTCTGCATTGTGTAGTTGTCTCCTCAGTCTGCAGTGTGTAGTTGTCTCCTCAGTCTGCATTGTGTAGTTGTCTCCTCAGTCTGCAGTGTGTAGTTGTCTCCTCAGTCTGCAGTGTGTAGTTGTCTCCTCAGTCTGCAGTGTGTAGTTGTCTCCTCAGTCTGCAGTGTGTAGTTGTATCCTCAGTCTGCAGTGTGTAGTTGTCTCCTCAGTCTGCAGTGTGTATAAGTCTCCTCAGTCTGCATTGTGTAGTTGTCTCCTCAGTCTGCAGTGTGTAGTTGTCTCCTCAGTCTGCAGTGTGTAGTTGTATCCTTAGTCTGCAGTGTGTCGTTGTCTCCTCAGTCTGCAGTGTGTATAAGTCTCCTCAGTCTGCATTGTGTAGTTGTCTCATCAGTCTGCAGTGTGCAATTGTCTCCTCAGTCTGCATTGTGTAGTTGTCTCATCAGTCTGCATTGTGTAGTTGTCTCATCAGTCTGCAGTGTGTAGTTGTCTCAACTGTAGACCCCATTACACATGAC